>NC_059173.1:16315516-16619608 GCF_019923935.1 Bubalus bubalis | reverse complement strand
AGGACAATGATGAAGCGAAATGAGTAAATCAGGTGAAGCCCAGTGCCTAGCAAAAAGGAAGTGCTCAATAAATGTTAGCTCATTTCTTTTTTTATTAACGACCACCTGTCAGAGCCATATTAGAACTGGAAGTAGAAAGGGTCTTGGAATAGAAAAGACCTGTATTCAAACCCTGGCTCTGTCATTTACTGGTAATGAGATCCTGGTCAAGTTACTTCGCCTCTGCAAGCCTCAGTTTCATCATGTATCATATATAAATAGTAATGGTAATGCCCACCTTGTACAGTTGGAAGGACTAAGTGAAACGATGACTGTACAGAGTCTAGTACCCAGCAAGGGCTCAGTGCATGCTAGTCCCCTTTTCTATTCATGAAGGGGTATGTTCCCCTGAGAGAGAATGAGCTCCCCAGCACTAGAGGCATTCAAACCAATAAGGTCACATTCTCAAGTCCTGGGGTTAAGACTTCAACATAGGAATCGGGGGGGGGGGGGGGAAGACACAAATCAAGCTATAACTGTGAGCTGCCTCAGACTAAAAGCTCACAGAGGGTTGGATAGATGTTGTTGTGTTTCCCTCAAAAGAGTAAAATCTCCTTATCTTCTCCTATGAATTTTCTGTGGCACCTTTGGGTGCCTCGGCTCACAGTTTTGGAACCTCAGGGCAGGCCTGTTTACTGTCTTTGAGCTGAGTAGCCTGTTCATGCAAGAAGTTAACACCCATGTGAGTAGACATGAAAATAGCATCTAATGGGAGTTCATGGCTAATCCCTCGCCTCCGGGCCCCTCAGGCAGGACATCTCTGGAGCATGTTCTGTGGTCCCCCAGAGGTCCCCTTCAGGACTGCCCTGGGGCAACCCCGTTGCCTGCAGCACTTTCCTGCTCACCGAGGACCCAGCATTGGCTTCTACCCTTTCCTATTTCATTTTCCCACTCCCCTTCTAGGACTGCCTGGACAGCCTCCCAATTATTTCCAAACTCTTGTTCCACGTCTGTTTCTGCAGAACCCAAGCTAAGTCAGTGTTGACTGAGATAACCAGGAACTCAGACTTAGTCAGGTCTGGAAATCTTCCCTCTTTCTCAAGATCTGGACTTGTGACCTTCTTGGGTCATCTTGCCTCATCGTCAGCTTCTTCACTTCTGCCCTCATGGATACATCTCTAGGCGTTTCTGGGTATTCTCTGCATCCCTTCAACACTGAGAGGCCAACGTGTTTTCAGATATGCAAATACATCCCCCAACAATGAAATATTTGACAACTCAGATATGAAGTGATTGTTTAATTCTTAATTCCTGCTTGATTTATACAAAATGGAAACTGAAAGACGTGAAGCGACAGGTATTCTATCCTCCCAATTTGCCCCAAAGAAAAGCATTTGAAGGGATTAAAAATAGATGTATCAAGTAGAAGAAAAATTTGAGAATGTGTCTGATGCCAGCTGGGGTAGCCCAAGTGAAATCTCCAAATCTGCTAAACACTTGCATTTCAGTCAGTACTACATATGTCTAGCATTAAAAACCTATTGGAAAAGTCATCATTTTCTGAATATCTTTAATATACTTGTCTGTGTTGTATCTAGCACCCAGGGAACTCCTTCTGGGTGTTTTTACTGAAATGTCAGCACTGGATTTACAAATTATGGGGCCCAGGGCAAAAGTAAAGCTTGGGGCTCCCGTGACACCTGGTAACTGGCAAAATCTATTGATGACTTGCTGCCAGGATGAAATATCACTGGATTATGTGTATTAGCACTAACTCTACTGATTCCTGTATTTCATTAGATTAAAGAAGGATGACTACCTGCTGCATGGCCCCTTGGGGGCTCTTTGGCCCATTCTGGCCCGACTCCATTCTCTAAATTACACCCCAGGGGGAGGGCAGTGAATTTGAATCTTTGTAAACAAAGAGGAGAAAATGTAAAGTTAACCTCTCTCCCCTCCCCTTTCTCTTTATTCTGATTCACCAGACCCAGCAGCAGGGGATGTGGCATGGGCTACAGGAATATTCTTTGTGAATTTCCCCCACTGGGGAGCTAGGATATGGTGGAAGCTACTTCCACAGATAAAGCTTTCCATTCCTTCACACTTCAGGGTGCCATGTGTGAGGCTGCAGGACAGATTGGAATCAGGGGATTGTGAATCCCATCTTGCCAAGATAGAAACTGAAGTTCCTGGGATCTAGCACTTTGTTAGTGGTGTAGGTGGCCTGAGAGTCCAGGTTTTATGATTCTGAATTTAGTGGCTTCTTTCAGCACTCTGCTGCACTGGCTACAGGCTTCAAGGCGTGTGTGTGTGTGTCCTTGTGTGTATGTTCACTAGCAAAATAACCTAGGGTTACCTCTGCAAGGTCTGCCAAAACAAGGGATTTCAGAGCCACCAGGGGCCGGGAGGGATGGGGGTGATTAACTTCCCTAGGCTACTGGGAGATTTCCTTTAACATTCACATACATCTCCATGGGGAGGATGGATAAATTAGGAATTTCAGAGTAGAATATACCCACTTCTGTATGAGAAATAGACAATAAAGATCTACAGTATAGCACAGGAAACTATACTCAATATTTTGTAATAACCTATATGGAAAATCTATGAAAATCTATGAAAATACCTTTATCTATGGGCTTCCCTGGTGGCTCAGTCAGTAAAGAATCTGCCTGCAATGCAGGAGACTGGGATTTGATCCCTGGGTCCGGAAGATCCCTTGGAGAAGAAAATGGAACCCACTCCAGTATTCTTGCCTAGGAAATCCCATGGATAGAGGAGCCTGGGGAGCTACAGTCCATGGGGTTGCAAAAGTCGGACGTGATTTAGTGACTAAACCACCACCATATATATATGTATATATATGAATATGGTGCGTGTTAAGTTACTTCAGTCATGTCTGACTCTTCATGACCCTATGGACTAGGGCCTACCAGGCTCCTCTGTCCATGGGATTCTCCTGGCAAGAATACTGGAGTAGGTTGCCATGCCCTACCCAGGGGATCTTCCCAACTCAGGGACTGAACTAACATCTCATATATGTATACATATGCTGTATACATACATACATACATATGAATCACATATATATATCTGAATGTGTATATATATACGTGTGTGTGTGTGTGTATATGAATCACTTTGCTATACACCTGAAACTAACTCAACATTGCAAATCAACTATACTTCAATTAAAAAAAAAGACATATACAAAAAAGACACCTTCATCAACACCCTCCCACTCCCATCCCTGGTAGGAGAACATTCTCCTGCCACGTATTCCCATGATTTCCAAGTAGCTCACAATTTCCTGTTCAGTACACTCTAGCCTGCTTCCTACCTGTATGAGTAGAATTCCATGTCCCATACCCCTGTAAGATACATTCAAGTTCTAAACCCTGGGACGCCTGTGAATGCGACCTTATTTGGAATAAGATTATTTGCAGTTATAATCATGTTATGATGAGGTCATACTGGATTAGGGTAGGCCCTAAACTCATGACCAGTGTTTTTATAAGAAGAATAATGTTTGGACATAGAGACAGAGGACACGCAAGGAGAACTATAGTAGGGAATAACAAATCTGACTCCATATTAGATCTGTTTATTTTACTTTAACCTTTGTATTCTGTTGTTTTTGCTACAAGTTAATCACTAAAGGGAAGTTGCCTTAAGGTAACATAATGGTCCGTCTCTGAGAACCTGCCCCCTACTTTCAACGACTTACCACTTTGTACTTTACCTCTTCACCTCCCCTCTCTTTGTTCTATCAAAGAAACTAGCATCCAGAGCCCAGTAAGGTAATTCTCTAGGATATTAGTCTGCCATCTTCTCAGACTCGTGGCTTTCCAAATAAAGTTGCTATTTCTTGCCCCAACACTTCATCTTCTGATTCATTGGCCTGTCATGTGGCAAGCAGAACCAGCTTGGACTCAGTAACAGAAGGGCAGGTGAGAACAGAGGCAGAGGATGGAGTGATGTGTCTGCAAGCCGAGGAAGGCTGTGGATTGCCGGCTGTAAACTGTCTTTTCCTAAACACACGCCGCTACTTTCCCTGATCTCCTGCCTGTGTCTCCCATTGGATCAACCCACCTAGAAGCCAGAGGGCATGAGAGCCTGTTGGTGCCACAGAGGTGGATCTGGAGCAGCAAGTAGAAGACGATTAGCATAAAGCACACCTTACTTACACTGGATAGCCTTTTTCACTGTTGGCATTTTTGCCTAACCCATGCGTAAGCATTACTTTACAAAGGCACAAATAAAAGTAAATGTCAGCTCCCTTCCCTATTGTGCACGCAGAAGCAAAGAGAAAAGTACAGTCCTCCGAAAAAAGAGAGAACAAATGGCTTCCTATTCCAGGTGCAGACCTTGGGCACAAGTTTCTTCCCTAGAGGGCGCAGTGTGCTAGGCAAGGCTGCTAGATTGATCATGCTAGAAGATGAAGTTGAAATGTCCGTATTTTTGTTTATCTGATCCCAAAAGCATCTCTTCCCCCTTGCTGCATTCCCCCGCACACCCTGCTTTTCTGAAAAGTGACAGCTAAGAATTTAGTTTACTATGCTGTTTCCTCTATCTCTTTCCCTCCTTCTTTTCCTACCTCTCTCCCTATGTTTTCCCTCTAATTTCTTTTCATAACTTATAATTTTGAACTCACAATTCAACTACCCATTCAGAGGCAATTTTCCTGCTTTTACCTTCTTCTAGGTATTATTGTTTAGACAGTCTGGATGGGGTGGCCCAATTTTCAACTTCCTGACATCTACCTTCAAGAGACTTTCTCTGCCTTCTCTCTGCGGCTTTGTCCTCTGCCGCTGTCTGCGTCCTGTTCAAGGACAGCCTCAGAAGTACACAACTATTTCTTGTCTGGCAGTCGCCCGACTTCTGGCACTTTGGTAGAAACTGTCTTTCTTTCTCTTAGCTTCAGTGACACTTCTTTCTCAATAAAATATGCTCTTTCAAACAGGTGTTGAGGAATATGACATTTGGAATACATAATAGCTGTATTCTAACATAGACCTTCATCAGACAGTAGCTAAAAGAAGAAAAGGAACTCATTGAAGTGGAAAATCCATTCAAAGGATTTGCATATCTGCCACCCCCTAGCCACCCCCACACTGTCCTACCCCTAAATATGTTTTCCAAGTTTCTGATTTTTGTTTGCAAACTTCCTTCTCCCACTGAACAATCATGAAATCAAAATGAACTTTTTTTTTCTTACTTTCATAATAACATTTGTTGGTTGTAGGAAAATTACAAAGAATTAACCAAAAATAAAAGTGCAGTTATTACCTGGGTATATTTCTTCCAGATATTCTTTTCAGAAGGTTTTTAAAAGTATACTTATGTTTCAAAATAAAAATAGGCTTTAAGAAATTTTTGACTGTAGAAGTAACATATGTATCTTTAAAATTAGATTTTAGAAAGCATACACACCTTATATATAGATTCTTTTTTTTTTTAGATTCCACATATGACATCACATAGTATTTATCTTTCTCTGACTTATTTCACTAAGTATAATATTCTGTAGGATCTATGCATTAAAAAAGAAAAAACTGAGAATGAATTTTGTTTCATAAGATAAAAGTATGTGGGGAAAAACTACCACCCCCCTATCCAGGGATTATTATTTAGTCTTTTGGTATATACAATTCCATATTTTTCCAGATACATCTATATCCTATCTATGTCTATATCTTATCTCTTATTTTGACAAAAATTAGACTGTATTAAATATACTAATTTTTTAAAACCTACTGAAGTCTTTCCCTATCAGTGAATACTGAGTTACACCATTATCTTTCATACATTTGGTACCACAATGAGAAATACATTTCAGATGTGTGCATATAGTACATATATATTTATAATTGAGATAAAACTTTCATGAACCACTATTCACCACTATTATGTATGGTGTTTTCTGCTATTTTCTGTTTTATTCTCTTTCATTTAAAAAAATACATGTTATGACCCAGTAATTGATTTTGAGACCACTAATGGGCTGTGCCCTGGAGGAGGCCATGGTAACCACCTCCAGTATTCTTGCCTGAAGAATCCCCATGGACAGAGGTGCCTGGCGGGCTGCAGCCCTTGGGGTCACAAAGAGTTGGACATGACTGAGCGACTAAGCACAGCACAACACAGCAATGGGTTGTGACTTGCATTTTGAAAAATATTCTCCTAGGTCACAATTTCAATAGCTCTATTGTATTTGAACTCCAGAGTTTTTAAGTTGCATGGAGTTATAGAGGAGGTTTTGTCCAGTCTCTTATTTTTATTCTCAGAGGAGTGAAAATTTTATTTTCTTGATAGCTGGTACAAGAATTCCCCTCAGGGAGGAAATTTTCTTTGTTTACGGAGATATCTTTATAACTGCTTGGAGTGGGGAGGCTGCTGTAGAAGGAATGGCTGAACCACTTTATGCCAGGAATAAACAAATCTGGGATGGAGAACACTGAGCCACACGGTAGAGGGGGGGTAGAACCTGAGTGAACAAAACAAAGGACTTCCAGAAACAAGAATATCAAAAATCAAATTTCTGTTATTTGCATTGCTGTGCTGTACACTCATCTACTCTCTCAGGTGTTCAGTAAAGCTTAATATTACTCAGATTTCTTTCCAACAGGTGATGGAAATACAACTCAAAATGGATTAAGAAAAAATAAGCTAGGAGTGTTTATTCACTTACGAAATTGAATACACCAGATATGACTGGATTCAGGGTCTTGAGTAATGTCACTGACATTTGGTATCTTTTTTTTATCTTTCCTTTTTTCTTGGTTCATTCTAAGGTATTGATTCCCAATGTGTGCTGTGCTGTGCTAAGTCGCTTCAGTTATGTCCGACTCTTTGTGACCCCATGGACGGTAGCCCACCAGGCTCCTCTGTCCATGGAATTCTCCAGGCAAGAATACTCATTCCCTTCTCCAGGGTATCTTCCCAACACAGGGATCAAACTAGGGTCACCTGCATTGCAGGCAGATTCTTGCTGAGCTACCAGGGAAGCCCTAATGCCCAATAGTTTTCTCAAAAAAGACCTCAGGCTAATTCTTATTTGATGGACTGGGATCATATGACCATCTTTGAACCAATCATTGTGGCCAGGGGGATGGAAAGCTCTGATTGGCCAGGGCTGGATCATGTGCTCATGCTTGGATCCAGAGATAGTGTCACATTCACATCCTCTTGGCTTGAGGTGGGTGAGGAGTGGTTTGCAGAACACTGGGTTCACAATGGGAGAACCAATGGTGGGAGGCAAACACAACATCCATGCCTGTTGACACAACACCTCGTGGGAGGCGTGAGCTTAGTAGAGAGTGAGTGGGGCTCTGAATTGCTTTGTTTGCCCCAGTGTAGAAATGGACTCCCTGAGAGGCACATCCAAATGATCCCTAAATAGAACTAAGAACAAAAGGAAAGTATTCCTGGGATTTCACAGAAATCTTGGAGAGAGGGTGACATTTTCCTACAATTTTACAAAGGATATCCATATCAACCTTGTCTAGCTCTTGAAAGAAAGAAGATCCCTGAGGACATCTGAGTTGCATAATTGGGGAAACCAAGGCCCAAAGAAGTTTCCAGATCTGTCCAGATCTATTTGCTAGAACCTAGATTGAGCACAGTCTCTTGCCATGGCTTAGCAATGTTCCCTCCACATGACTCAAGTAGATTTCTCTCTATTGTGCTGCTTACATTAAAGCTAGACATATCTCAAAGACTTATTTCCCTGGACGCTCCTACTCTTATAAGCCCGTTGCTTGTCCTTGGGGCTGCCTGGGGCCTCTGCATAGACCTATAAGGAGGAGCTTGTGTAGGAACAGACAGTCAGGCTCCTACTCTTTAGGAGACTGGGAACCCAGGTGTCTGAAAGGGAGGCATAAGATGCAGGGTCCAACAAGAAAAACAAATCAACAGGGCAGGGTCAGTGGAATAAACAGGAGTGACCAAGAAAGGACAAATGGCTAAAGAAAGTGGATCGATATTTATAATGTACTTCCTATTACCAAGTATTTTGCATATATTATTTTACTCACTCTTCACAAAAATTTTAATTTCAGGGAATGAAAGGGAAGAGGAGGAAAAGAAGTGTCCATCATCAGGAGCCATGTTTTAAAGGGCTTTGAATTTGGCTACATGAATGACTAAATGAATGAATGGAGTTTATACCTGTATTACTTTGTTGCTGTAACAAAGAACCATGAACTGAGGCCCTTCAGCAGCAGAAATTTCTTGTTTTACAGTTCTGGAGGCTAGAAGTCCTAGATCAAGGGCTCAGCAGGGTCCATTTCTTCTGAAGGCTGTAAGAATTTGTCCCATGCCTCTCTCTCCTAGCATCCAGTGGTTTTCAGGCCAACCTTAATATTCCCTGACTTATAAATGTATAACCCCAACCTCTGTCTTTAGCTTCTAGTGGCATTCTCTCCGTGTGTGTTTGTGTCTGTGCCCCAAATTCACCTTTTTATAAGGACACAATTATATTGGATTAGGGCCCACCCTACCCCCGTATGACCTCATCTTTAATTACATCTGCTCTGACCCTGTTTTCAAGTAGGGTCACATTCTGAGATACTGGAGGTTAAGACTTCAACATCTGAATTGGGGGAGGGGGACACAGTTCAACCCATAAGAGCTGCTAAGTGGAACCCTGAGAAAAGCTGGGTTCAGCAAAATTAAGCAGATTAATTTAGGGCCTCTGTGGCGCTTTTACAACCTTACGGAAAAACCTCTTACATTCCTCCCATTGAGAGCTGCGGCCTCTGTCCCATCCCCTGAGACAGATAGAGGATGGTGGGAATGAAGCTCTGTGACATCCAAGGTGGACCATAAAAGGCCATACTGCTTCCATCTCTTTCACTGGAATGCTGGACTGCATCTAAGAAGTGTGAATACCCTGGGGCCAGCCCTCTGAGAGGCACATAGATCCTCTCTGGCTGAGTTCCCAGCAGAGCCCAGCCTTCAAGTTATCTTCTTGAGGTGCCAGACAGGTTAAGTGAAAAAGCTCTCTGGCCCCTGTACCCTCCAGCTGCAGCTGGGAGAGGCTTCTGAGTTAAAGTCCCAGCCACTGTGGAGGAAGGACAGGTAGTCCTGGCTGTGCCCTGCCTAGATCCCAAGCCACAGAATTAGTGAGCATAAAAAAATGGTTCTTGTTTTAAGCCACTAAGTTTAGGGTTTGTATTAATCAGCATCCTTAAGATAAACAAAACCAATATCGATGTCTCTCTCTCAAGTCCAAAGGCAGCAGTAGGCAGAATTCCCTCTTCCTTACAGTACATCTGGCGCTTCCCTGGTGGCTCAGATGGTAAAGAATCTTCCTGCAATGTAGGACACCCAGGTTCAATCCCCGGGTCAGGAAGATCCCATGGAGAAGAGAATGGCTACCCACTCCAGTATTCTTGCCTGGAGAATCCCATGGACTGAGGAGCTGTGGGTTACAGTCCATGAGGTCACAAAGAGTTGGACATGACTGAACAACTAACACTTTCCCTGACCTCCCTAGAGGACATCACGCTTTTTTCTTTCCAGGCCTTCAACTGATTAGGTGAGGCCCACCCACATTATGTAAACACGACTGAGCGACTTCACTCACTCACTCACTCACCCACATTATAGAGGGAAATTTGCTTCACTGAAAGTCTACTGATATAAATGTTAATCTCATCTGAAAAAAAAAAAATACGTTCACAACATCACCTGGACTAGTAGGCTAGACTGTGGTCTAGCCAAGTTGGTACATAAATTAACTATCATTGGCTGGTTTGTTACAAGCAATAGCTAACCATAATAGCCCCTCACAGCCTCTCAGCCTGCTGCTCATTGTGTGACTTTCCAAGTGAGTGATAATACGTTACATTTTCCAATTTTACTTGGGCAAATTTCCTGCCCTCCCTCTCTCTCCCTTCCTCTTTTAAACAGAGATCTTTGAGTATGTTGTTCTGCAGATCATGTCCTTAAGAAGCTTGAGTGTAGCAGTTAAGAGTCCCTGATGTGGAGTCTGAGCGGATTAGATTCAATTCTTGGCTGTACTAGTTCTGAGCTGTGTGACCTTGAGAAATCTATTAAACCTCTCCGAGTTTCAATATCCTCATCTACAAAGTAAGACAGGCATACTGACCTTGCTGCCATTGTAAGGAATAAATTGAATGAGCCTTGGAAAGGGCTCAGTTCAGCACCAGGGCACATAGTTTTTAAAATTCATTCATTCATTCACCAATAGGTCCAAGATTTTACCAGTCTGTGGTGCTGTGCTTCCTTTTAAAAGGCCTTAATTATGAGGCTCAAGCTAACCCTCTCAATTTTGAGGAGCTTCTCTCCCTCCCCCTTCCCCTTTCTTCCTTTCTTTCTAAGTGTGTGTTTTTTCCCCTTCTTCTTTTTATTTTCCCTTGTAAAGTCAGATTTCCTCCACTGGGGACCGCATGCATGTTTCACAAATTCATCTTGCTTGTCCCTGCAGCCAGCCACGGTTCTCTGGACCACTGCTTCACGTTTCCCACGAGGCACTGCTCCTTCCACTTCAGCTCCCCTCCTTCTGCCTCCAGCTGCCACTCTGCCCTGCACACTTTCCCTCAAGCACAGCACAGACCTTGCCACCCATGGTGGAATGAGCAAAGAACAGGTTGCAACTTTTATGCTGACTTGCCTGAATGTTCCAGGGCAGTGGGAGGGGAGCGGAAGTTAAGCGTTGGCTTCTAACTGTTACTGGAGAGAACATGGTCAGAGATCATGGACACAACTCTCCGGACATTTACAGACGCCCCCGCCTCCCTTCATTGTGTCAGTGCCCGTGGTGCTCAGGACACTGCCTTGCCTTGGTGTTCGCACCTACTGCCCAGCCCAAGACCTGCTTCTCCACATGCCCATTGTCTGACCTCATTCCTGGATGGTGGGCAGTGGGAATTTCCACTGCCTTCAGGAGAAATCCAGCCCCATCATCAGGGAGATGATGTTGCTCTGTGGTCCTCTATATTAGTCAGAGTCCTCCAGAGAAACAGAACCTATAGGATATGTACAGTTGACCCTTGAACAACAAGGGTTTAAAAATTGCTGCTGCTGCTGCTGCTAAGTGGCTTCAGTCGTGTCCGACTCTGCGACCCCATAGATGGCAGCCCACCAAGCTCCCCTGTCCCTGGGATTCTCCAGGTAAGAACACTGGAGTGGGTTGCCATTTCCTTCTCCAATGCATGAAAGTGAAAAGTGAAAGTGAAGTCGCTCAGTTGTCTCCGATTCTCCGCGACCCCATGGACTGTGGCCTACCAGGCTCCTCCGTCCCTGGGATTTTCCAGGGTCCGTTTATATGCAGTTTTTTTTTTTTTTTTTTTTTTTTTTTTTCTCACTAAATACATACAGGTGGTGCTAGTGGTAAAGAACCTGCCTGCCAGGTTCGGGAAGATCCCCTGGAGGAGGGCATGGCAACCCACTCCAGTATTCTTGCCTGGAGAATCCCATGGACAGAGGAGGCTGGCGGGCTGCAGTCCAGTGGGTCGCAAGGAGTTGGACATGACTGAAGCATTTAGCGCAGGCGGCTGCCCTATGTCCGAGGTCAGGGGCAGAAGCCGGGAGGACCCCATGCCCGAGAGGAGGCGGCCAAGAGGAGTTACCCCACGTCCGAGGTCAAGGGCAGTGACCAAGAGTGCCAGGCTGCGACGGCGCAGGAATGGCAGAGAAGAGCTACTCTACATCCGAGGTTAGGGGCGGCGGCTGAGAGGAGCTACCCCAGGTCCGAGGCCAGGGGTGGCTGCCAGGAGGAGCAACCCCACCTCCAAGGAACGGTGGCTGCGCGGGCCCAGGAGGGCCTAGAGGAACTATTCCACGTTCAAGGTCAGAAGGGGCGGCGGTGAGGAGATACCCCTCATCCAAGGTAAGGAGCAGTGGCTGTGCTTTGCTGGAGCAGCCGTGAAGAGATACCCCACGCCCAAGGTAAGAGAAACCCAAGTAAGATGGTAGGTGTTGCAAGAGGGCATCAGAGGGCAGACACACTGAAACCATACTCACAGAAAACTAGTCAATCTAATCACACTAGGACCACAGCCTTGTCTGACTCAATGAAACTAAGCCATGCCTGTGGGGCAACCCAAGACAGGCGGGTCATGGTGGAGAGGTCTGACAGAATGTGGTCCACTGGAGAAGGGAATGGCAAACCACTTCAGTATTCTTGCCTTGAGAACCCCATGAACAGTATGAAAAGGCAAAATGATGGGATACTGAAAGAGGAACTCCCCAGGTCAGTAGGTGCCCAGTATGCTACTGGAGATCAGTGGAGAAATAACTCCAGAAAGAATGAAGGGATGGAGCCAAAACAAAAACAATACCCAGTTGTGGATGTGACTGGTGATAGAAGCAAGGTCCGATGCTGTAAAGAGCAGTATTCCATAGGAACCTGGAATGTCAGGTCCATGAATCAAGGCAAATTGGAAGTGGTCAAACAAGAGATGGCAAGAGTGAACGTCAACATTCTAGGAATCAGCAAACTAAAATGGACTGGAATGGGTGAATTTAACTCAGATGACCATTATAACTACTACTGAGGGCAGGAATCCCTCAGAAGAAATGGAGTAGCCATCATGGTCAACAAAAGAGTTCAAAATGCAGTACTTGGATGCAATCTCAAAAACGACAGAACCAAGGGAACATTTCACGCAAAGATGGGCTCGATAAAGGACAGAAATGGTATGGACCTAACAGAAGCAGAAGATATTAAGAAGAGGTGGCAAGAATACACAGAAGAACTAGACAAAAAGGATCTTCATGTCCCAGATATTCACGATGGTGTGATCATTCACCTAGAGCCAGACATCCTGGAATGTGAAGTCAAATGGGCCTTAGAAAACATCACTACAAACAAAGCTAGTGGAGGTGATGGAATTCCAGTTGAGCTCTTTCAAATCCTGAAAGATGATGCTGTGAAAGTGCTGCACTCAATATGCCAGCAAATTTGGAAAACTCAGCAGGGGCCACAGGACTGGAAAAGGTCGGTTTTCATTCCAATCCCAAAGAAAGGCAATGCCAAAGAATGCTCAAACTACCACACAATTGTACTCATCTCACACGCTAATAAAGTAATGCTCAAAATTCTCCAAGCCAGGCTTCAGCAATGCGTGAACCGCGAACTTCCAGATGTTTAAGCTGGTTTTAGAAAAGGCAGAGGAACCAGAGACCAAATTGCCAACATCCGCTGGATCATGGAAAAAGCAAGAGAGTTCCAGAAAAACATCTATTTCTGCTCTATTGACTATGCCAAAGCCTTTGACTGTGTGGATCACAATAAACTGTGGAAAATTCTGAAAGAGATGGGAATACCAGACCACCTGACCTGACTCTTGAGAAATTTGTATGCAGGTCAGGAAGCAACAGTTAGAACTGGACATGGAACAACAGACTGGTTCCAAATAAGAAAAGGAGTTCGTCAAGGCTGTATATTGTCACCCTGCTTATTTAACTTATATGCAGAGTACATCATGAGAAACGCTGGGCTGGAAGAAGCACAAGCTGGAATCAAGACTGCCGGGAGAAATATCAATAACCTCAGATATGCAGATGACACCACCCTTATGGCAGAAAGTGAAGAGGAACTAAAAAGCCTCTTGATGAAGGTGAAAGAGGAGAGTGAAAACGTTGGCTTACAACTCAACATTCAGAAAACTAAGATCATGGCATCTGGTCCCATCACTTCATGGGAAATAGATGGGGAAACAGTGGAAACAGTGTCAGACTTTATTTTCTGGGGCTCCAAAATCACTGCGGATGGTGACTGCAGCCATGAAATTAAAAGATGCTTACTCCTTGGAAGGAAAGTTATGATCAACCTAGACGGCATATTCGGAGAAGGCAATGACACCCCACTCCAGTACTCTTGCCTGGAAACTCCCATGGATGGAGGAGCCTGGTAGGCTGCAGTCCATGGGGTCGCTAAGGGTCGGACACGACTGAGAAACTTCACTTTCACTTTTCACTTTCATGCATTGGAGAAGGAAATGGCAACCCACTCCAGTGTTCTTGCCTGGAGAATCCCAGGGATGGTGGAGCCTGGTGGGCTGCCGTCTATGGGGTCGCACAGAGTCGGACACAACTGAAGCAACTTAGCAGCAGCAGCAGCAGATAGCATATTCAAAAGCAGAGACATTACTTTGCCATCAAAGGTCCATCTAGTCATGGCTATGGTTTTTCCTGTGGTCATGTATGGATGTGAGAGTTGGACTGTGAAGAAGGCTGAGCACCAAAGAATTGATGCTTTTGAACTGTGGTGTTGGAGAAGACTCTTGAGAGTCCCTTGGACTGCAAGGAGATGCAACCAGTCCATTCTGAAGGAGATCAGCCCTGGGATTTCTTTGGAAGGAATGATGCGAAAGCTGAAACTCCACTACTTTGGCCACCTCATGCGAAGAGTTGACTCACTGGAAAAGACTCTGATGCTGGGAGGGATTGGGGGCAGGAGGAGAAGTAGACGACAGAGGATGAGATGGCTGGATGGCATCACTGACTCGATGGACGTGAGTCTGCGTGAACTCCGGGAGTTGGTGATGGACAGGGAGGCCTAGTGTGCTGCGATTTATGGGGTTGCAAAGAGTCGGACACGACTGAGCTACTGAACTGAACTGAAGTGACTTAGCATGCAAGCATGCATGGAAAGAGAAGAGGCATTGGAATTAGTTGAACCTGGATTCAAATCCAAGTCTGCCCCAACCTGTGCAGTTTTCGCTTCTACGAGATGAAGCTTCCGCTTTAGAGAGTGGCTGTGAAGATGAAATGACAAATACCTGAAAAGGTGCCTGATGCATAGCACATCCTCAGCAAATGATGGCTGCTGCCTCGGCCGTTTGTTGTTATGATTGTACTAGTACCTTTACTATTAAGATGGTTATTTGAAACTGAGATGTTGATGCCCTAAGATCAACAGGGGTGACAATATTCTTGACTGGAAGTCAGTGGAGGAGGGGTCACTTATCCCTGTGGTAAAGTCTGGAGTTGAATTAGAAATATTCTAAAGTCTGTCCTAGAAGCCTTTCATTTTAAGGAAAGAAGCCTGGACTTTGGGTTCCAGTTGGTGACACAAGTTTGAATCATAGCTTTGACTTATTAGCCATGTGACCTTGATCAGTTGATTAATCCCCCCTAAGCCTCCAACTTCACATCTGTAAAGTGGGGATAATGATATGGGTTGAGGACGGAAATGACACCAATATAAGGGGCTTCTTACACTGTAGGCGCTCATCATTTGGAAACTTTTAATATTGTCATTGCACCTTTTTTCCTAGACACAATTCAACAACCTATAACAGAGACTAGTGACCACTTTTAAGTTGCCCCAGGAAGACTGTGGTGTGCTCTGCAACCCCTAATCCCAGAGGACTACTCAGATGGATATTCATTGTTTTTATCAGCCCTGCATCCATCTCCCTTCTTCTGGGAACAGCATCCCAAACCTTTTTGAGGGGAGAGGGGTAGGGGAACTCACCACTCTGACACCCTTAGTCCATATGGTTTAGATAGGATTGGCCTCATATTTCAGATACGAGATTGGGCATATGACCCCGATCTAGCCAATGGGTATGTTTTGTCCTCCAGGGGGCACAGTGATTGGTTCAGGTGATCCAGTGAGACTCTATTCTAGGAGCTGATAGGTTGGAAGCTTGGAGTAACAGGGACCATCTTTCCTATGAGAGAGTTGCCAACAAAGAGAAGGACAGGTGGGGGATATAGAGATTGAGCCTGATGACATGCTCGCCATGTCGTGCTCAGTCACTTCAGTCATGTCTGACTCTTCACAACCCTACGGACAGTAGCCCACCAGGCTCCTCTTCCATGGGATTCTTCAGGCAAGAATACTGGAGAGGATTGCCATGCCCTCCTCCAGGGGATATTCCCGACTCAGGGATTGAACCCGTGTCTCCTGCATCTCCTGTGCTGCAGGCGGATTCTTTACCCACTGAGCCACCAGGGATGCCCGATGACATGCTTAAAGCCCCTGAATTGAGCTGAGCTCGAAAATTTCTTCAATAGTGGATGCTTCCATTACAAGAGCCAACAGATTCCCTTTTGGGCTGAATGACATTTTGATGTGAGGTTAAATGATTTGTAACCAAACACATACTAACCAATGTAATTTTGCCCCCTCCGTGCTCCTGTTAATATACCTCAGTCACTCCTGGTGGCCTACAGTAGGAACATTTCACCAGGAAAAGAGAATTTCTATCAGGCTTCCTGCATTGTCTCCTAAGAGCCTGGTTTACAGCCCCAACAGAGATGCTCATAATTGGCCAGTGAGAGCAAGGAGCCAGGGTGGTGAATGTGTGCCAACAAATAATTCAAGCCGGCAGAACTCTTGGGGTTTTATAATTATGTGGAAAGACCTGAGATTTCTGTAAGGCAGGGGTCAGCAAATTAAAATTCTCCCAGGGGCTCAGGGCTTCTGAATGCTGGTTTCTGATAATCTTGTTTATGTCCTGGGGTAAATAAATCCGTCTTTTGTTCTGTGTTATTCAACTCTCAGCACTGTTTGTAATTAAAGGGGTGGAGGGTGGAGAAATGAATGAGTTCTTTAATTGGCTCTGTTCTGGGTGACATAGAGTAAGACAAAAAGGCCCTCATGGGCGGGAGAGGGAGTTGGGGGTGGCCTGCTCTGCCCTGGGAAACGGTGATAAAACCCGGGGCAGCTGGTGATCAAGTGGCAAAGGGGCGGAAATCTATCGTCATTAGTGTGATCAATGAGCACAGGCTGCGCCTCTGCTGGTCTGTGCCAGGGCCCAGGGCCCTCCTGAGACACAGAGAGAACCTGAGCAAATGTGGCTGGTTTCAGAAGTCACCCCACCCCCACTCCTCTAGTCAAGGATACCCTGGCGGCGGTATTGCTCATCCCACACTCCATTTCCTACAACCATGATTCTAGGGGAGAGAGGATGACAAATAAAGCAGATAGAATCTTACTAGATGGTCAGATAAAGATAAACACCACTTACAACATAATTATGATAGAAAGAGGACACAAGTAATAACAGATGGGTCGGTTCCATAGATTGAGTGCTGTCTATCAGCTGGATGCTGGGTTGAGAGCAGTACATACATGGCTTCTTTTAATGCTCTCAAGAACTCCACATTATTGGCACCACTGTCTGCATTTTTTGGAGGAAGAAATGGAGGTAGAAAGAGAGATGAAGTGACTTGCCGGAGGTCCCTCGTCGGTGAGTGATGAAGCTGGCATCCATCTCCGAGTCAATCAGACAACAAAGCAATGCTTGTGCTGACTGCATGGTGCCTCTCCAGCGCACTTCTGGAACTCTGCTTTGCCCCTCTAGAGCTTTTCAAATTTTTAAAACCAAGTCTTCGACTTCCCTGGTGGTCCAGTGGTTAAGAATTCACCTGCCAAGGCAGGGGACATGGGTTTGATCCCTGGTCTGGCAAGATGCTGCACATGCTGCAGAGGCAACTAAGCCAGTGTACCACAGCTGCTGAACCTGAGTGCCTAGAGCCTGTGCTCCCCAACAAGAGACGCCACTGCAATGAGAAGCCCACGTGCTGCAATGAAGAGGAGTCCCCACTGTCCGCAACTAGGGAAAGAATGCAGCAAGGAAGACCCAGTGCAGCCAAAATAAATAAGTAAACAATTAAATTAAAAAAAAAAACAAAAAGTTAAATAAAATCAAGTCCTGTACTCTAAGTCTCAGAGTTTCATCTGTGAGATGGGGATTAACAACAATTTTATGTAGCAGAGTGTGTGGATGCAAATAACAAAAACAGACATTGGGTAGTTTAAGCAAAAAGATAATGTCCAAGAAGGATACTGGGGAGCTCTTGGAGTTCTGGTCTCTTGTGGTTCTGTGGAGTGAGAGGGGCCTTGCCCACCAAGAATCTCCTAGTGGGTGATTTTCCCCCAACAGAAAGGGTGTTCAGATGCTGAGTAGCTAAAATACCCTCCACCCTGACTTTCTCAGAGGGCTGTGTGGTGATGGATGGCTCATGTACCAGGCATGACATGTAGTAAATGCCCACTGAATGGTAATTATTATTATTATTAATAATAACCAGAAAGAGGCAGCTCAGCCTGTCTCCACACTTGCCATATAAATCCTGGGCTGCTTTTCCTGCTGGATGATTTAGATTTCCTTTATGAACAGAGACATAAACCAAGCTAACATATCCTCGAGACAGAAGGATGCTGGCATGTCTTCAGATTGGTCACTAAAGCGTGTCCTAAATTGGGAAGAAATCAAAACAGATTGCATCTAATTTCTCACTGTTCCAAGCAAGAAATTACCTCTTTAAGGGAAACGCCATGACTTTCAAAGCTGTTTGCAAATACAGTGTTTGTGAAGTGTCTTGTCTTGGGTTTGGCTTGGATTTCTTGGTTAGATTGTCTGCTCCCCTGGGGTTAGCTGGGTTTTCAGAGGAAAGAGGCACAAAGAATCAACTTTTCTCACTTCTTCCTTGTGCTGTTAGGAGACTGGTGAGCACTACTCTTCCCACAATTGGCTGCATAGGTTCTTATGGTGAAAGCATGGGCTTTGGAGCCAGACAAACCTGGATTCAAATCCTGGCTATACTATACCCTGCAGTTTTATTTTATTGGACTCCAAAATCACTGTGGATGGTGACAGTAGCCATGAAATTAAAACATGCTTGCTCCTTGGAAGAAAAGCTATGACAAATGTAGACAGTGTATTAAAAAGCAGAGACATCACTTTGACAACAAAGGTACCTATAGTCAAAGCTATGGTTTTTCCAGTAGTCATGCACAGGTGTGAGAATTTGGAGCATAAAGAAGGCTGAGCACAGAAGAATTGATGTTCTAAAACTGTGGTGCTGGAGAAGACTCTTGAGAATCCCTTGGACAGCAAAGAGATCAAACTAGTCAGTCCTAAAGGAAATCAACCCTAAATATTCATTGGAAGGTCTGGTGCTGAAGCTGAAGCTCCAATACTTTGGCCACCTGATGTGAAGAACTGACTCACTGGAAAAGACC
The DNA here is from genome assembly GCF_019923935.1 of Bubalus bubalis. Taxonomy (NCBI): domain Eukaryota; kingdom Metazoa; phylum Chordata; class Mammalia; order Artiodactyla; family Bovidae; genus Bubalus; species Bubalus bubalis. Next base: position 16,600,677 of record NC_059173.1, on the reverse strand, counting down.
CTGATTCTGGGAAAGATTGAAAGCAGGAGGAGAAGGGGATGACAGAGAATGAAATGGTTGGATGGCATCACCAAATCAATAGACATGAGTTTGAGCAAACTCTGGGAGATAGTGAAAGACAGGGAAGCCTGGTGTGCTGCAGTCGGTGGGGCTGCAGAGTCAAACACTAATGAGTAACTGAACAACAAAATATCCTGCAGTGTAAACTTGGGGAAGTCACTTTATCTTTATGGATCTCTGCTTTCTCATCATATTAATGAGATCCTTATTATTTACTTCCTAGAGTTTGCAATGGCCAGCAGTAACTGTTGGTCTTGCTCAGGGCTGATTCTGGCTTGTTTGAAAGCTTTGTGTAAATCAGGAAAAGGCACTCCTTCTTCTAGCAGATGTTTCTGGGGCCAGAGTGCGTGGCTTACTGAGCAGAGCACAGGGCAGGCTTCTATTTCCTTTTTAGCCCCTCTACTGGTGCCCTTGTGCAGCGTGTGACCTGCACAACTATTCACAGCGGCCTTGTTATATCAGCCTATTTGATTTGACTTTTTAACCTTTCTTCTCTTCCATCCCAAAGGATGGGAACATAACCCAATTCTGGTCAAAGCCTCTGGCAATAGCGATTGGTTCACAGATTGGTCATGTGATCCAAACAGTCCAAAAAGCACTTTTCCCTGGGATTGACATACCCATGTTAGAAGGAAGTAACACTTTATATTCACTGAGGAAATGGCAACCATGTTCCTCTTCATGTGGAACAGGCCTACTTACAGTAGGGGGAAATGTGATGAACAGGCAAAGACAAAAAGAGATCAGTAAAAATGAGAGCTTTAGAGGGGAAGTTTCTGAAGCCAGTTGTGGAGGATGGTTCCTGTGATTCTAAGCATGCATTCAGTTCTCTTAGTCCCATGAATTCAAATAATTCCCTTTGCATGACTCCCTTTATGCTTAAACTAGTGTGAGTTGGTTATCTGACACTTGCAACTAAAACTGTCCTGATAATTGGGTAGTTTCTGTAAGATGTATTGTGTATGGAAAACCCCTAGCTCAGAGTGTCATTTCGTAAACAATAACTTATTACTGCCATACTGTACCACATGGAATTCCCACCAGTTTGCTTCTTTGGAGTCAAAGAGAAAGTGCTTTTTTATATTTGTGGTGTCAGATGTGCCATCAGCCCTTGCTTTCATGCCCAAGGCAGACATCCATAACTCATTAACAAAAGATATTAATTAATAAGGCCATGTGTTTTTTCAGTATTGTTCTTTGTTTTATTTTTGTTTAGCCTGGGAATGGTCTGAGTCCTTCCTAAAAGGCACTACAGGGAACTGCTGTTCATCATTTGGAAATGAAAGAGGAGATGAAACCAAACATTTTGATTTTAAGCCATTTGTGACAAAATCCATTGCAATTCATTTTTTTAAGCCTCTAACTCGTGGCAGCGTGCCGACAGAGGTGAGAAAATGTTGCTTTAAATTAATGCCAGAAAATAAGGGACTCAGAATAGCACTGCAGAAGCCTAAATGGCTAATGAAGTTTGGCAGAAGGTTTTTGTGAGCATGTGTAGGGCAGCTAGGTCAACAGGCAAGCGAATTCCCAAAAACAGAAGCAAAGATTAGCTCAGCTTCACCATCACATCTGGGGCAAAGCTCACTTCCTCCTCATCTTATGGGGATGAGGGTGAGTGGAAGGGTGATCTTGGTGAATTTTCCAGCCAGAGGAAGGCTCTGTGGTGGAATACAAAAAGAAAGTAAATATAAACAAAACAAGACACTCCAGATTTTTCTGCCCAGCTTGAAGAAGTCCAAGATGTCACTGACTGCTGAATCTAAGGTAGCATAAGGGAAAAAAAGTGAAAGTGAAAGTCGTTCAGTCATGTCTGACTCTTTGCGACCCCATGGACTGTACAGTTCTTGGAATTCTCCAGACCAGAATACTGGAGTGGGTAGCCTTTCCCTTCTCCAGGGCATCTTCCCAACCCAGGGATTGAACCCAGGTCTCCTGCATTGCAGGCGGATTCTTTACCAGCTGAGCCACAAGGGAAGTCCAAAAATACTGGAATGGGTAGCCTATCCCTTTTCCAGGGGATCTTCCTGACCCAGGGGTCAAACTGGGGTTTGCTGCATTGCAGGCAGATTCTTTACCAACTGAGCTATGAGGGAAGCCATGGGAGCAAAAGGGGTCAAGTTCAATGTAGTTGTTCAGCTGCTAAGTTGTGTCACTCTTTGCGACCCCATGGATTGCAGCAGGCCAGGCTTCCCTATCTTTCACTATCTCCCAGAGTTTGCTCAAATTCATGTCCAGTGAGTTGGTGATGCTATCTAATCATCTCAAGTTCAATACTAGAGAATATAAGCAGATAAACTATTTCACATGCACCTTTATGTTCTCTAATGTGTTTTCACTGTGGTGAGATGTAGAACTTTAGGCACCTGGTAAAGATGTATTTTTCATCATATAGGTTCCTAGGGAAGCACCTGCTTGTGTAGAATAGCCACAGAAAAATAACCCCTGAAGTCCTCTGTAACTGCTTTCAATTACTAATCACTTACTATATGCTCAGTTACTTTTTAACACATGTTATCTTTAATCTTTACAATGAACTCTACAAAATAACAATTTTACCTCCATTTTGCAGAGGAAGAAACTGAGACAGGTTACTGAGTAGATGAGCTCAGATTTAAAGGCAAGTTTTGTCACACTATTTCTGCCCTCGTGTGCTTATATTTTTCTTTATAACAAATTACAAAAGTAATTTGAAAAGTAAAAATGCAAATATAGGGTGAAAAAGTCTTCCTAATTAACTAGTCCTTCTCATCCAATTTCCTAGAGGTAACAAATAGTACAAATGGGACATGACATCTTTCAAGATCTTAGATAATGCCACACATAATATGTGTGCCTTCTAGGAAAGTCAGAAAATGGAGATAAGCGAAAAGAAAGATAAAAGTGTCACAATGCAGAGATATCTGGGGAGAATGTGCTGATCCATTTCCTTCCTGTGCTATGTGTGAGTTAGTGTGTGTTTGTGTATGTGTATATGTGAATGTGTGTGCTTTTAGAAGAAACATTTATTGACTTCATCTCATGTGACCAGCCCTGTGGGAAAAAAAGAGGAATGAGACCCAGCCCCAGCCTCTAGGTCTGATGGTCCAGCAATAGTGAGGAATTACAGGCTTTGCTTCATCTTTCCAGGGATTCCTGGTCTTTGTTTTTCCCATGAAGCAGTAAGGATGGTATGAGAGCCCCTCAGAGGAAAGGAGCGTGGACAGTGAGCACATCTCCTGAGTATGAAGTCCCGTGTGATTCCATGTGTGCCCATTCTACAGATGAGGGGACTGAGGCTCCGAGAGGCTGAGATCTGCTGACCTGAGATCACACGGTTCTTAGGTGGTAGGGCTACTGTGCTACTCTTCCTACTGTGTAGCCCTCACCTGCCAGGAGCGAGTCACCCTTTGTCCACAGCGAAGTGGGGTGAGCTCAGGACTGCAGGGTTCTGGGAGGGATGGTGTAACATGCAGGATTCAGAATACAGACTCTAGAGTTGGGTGCATCTGAGTTTGAATCTGAGTTCTGCTACTTCTGTGAATGAAAATTGTTGCCTGACATATCAGCAAACAAAGGATGCTGTGACCATCAAGCCATCAGTCATTACCAAACACGCTGCCCTTTGCCAGACTCTCAGCCACTGCAGCCACCCCCCAGACGGTGCGCCCTGAGGGGACTCGGGATGGAAAAGAACAGGACACTGGCCCTAGATAGCTGAGGTGCAAATCAAAGGAATGATTTCAGTGAGCCCAGACTCCTGTATCTTCCCGTCCACAGAAAAGCACTAGATTCATTAACTTGAGATGTCTGGCTTTCTTTAATTAACAGTAATCTTTTGATGTTCCAACTACCTGTTTTTTTTTTTTTTTTGGCAAAAACTCCTTTATATCTTGGCTCCTCCCTTACCTCTTCAGAGCAGTCCATTTGAGTGATCTGAGAGGCTGCCTCCTGGGCTTGAGTCCTCAGAAAGTCAGCCAAATAAAACATAATTCTCAACTTTTAGGTCACCTTTTTTTCCCCTCAGTCAACACTTCCAAGCTGTGCAACACTTCCAATACTTCCTCTCTGAGCCTCAGTGAGCTCATCTGTTAAATGGGGACCATTATCCTACTCAGTTTATAGGGTCAATGTGAGGGTTAAAAGGGCTGGTGCGCTGAAGCGAGCTCATAACCAGCTCAGCACAAAGCGAAGTGCTTACTAAGTGTTACTGTCATCTCTCTGCTTTTGGGAAGCCTATGATTCAGGGAGACAAGGCTAGGGGACCCCCTCCTCCTGGGTCTGTGAGTCTATTTTATTTCTGATTTTGCCCTTGGGTATGGTTTGCCGTCGCCATTATTCCAAGCACTTTGGGAGACAAAGGCTGGTTCTGGCTTCTGCAGACCTCTACTCTTCATCTGAGATCGTTTCTCTTCTCTGCCTACCTGATCTAACCTGCCTAGTGCCTGACACTCAGTAAATAATTGCTGAAGATTGAATCATCTGGGGAATATTGAGAACTGTACTTCTCTGAGCTCGACAATCGTCTCTCTGTATAATGAGGATAGGAATACCCACCTCATCAGGTTACCGTGAGGATTAAGTGGATACCATATATAAGGTGCTATGCACAGCATTACTCACTCTCACCTCTCCTTTTTCTTTCCTTGGGGACTTTTCCACGTGTGGTCACTTAGTTGAGTTGGGTGAGGGAAGGGCATTTTCTGTCCCGATGTTTCTCCCCACTCCCTGATGCTCAAGGGAGAGGATTCGGATGCCTCTCCCTGGCAGGCAGCCTCCTCACCTTCCCTATCCTGTCCTGCTTCCTTTTAGCTCCATCCCTAACCACTCTCGCCCAGAGACCCTTGACCTGGCTCCTCTATTCCCCTAAAGAACTCTGCCTCCCTTTCATGCTCCTGTACTTACAGATTTCTGAGATGGTTAAATGGCAAAAATGAAATAGGATCTGGAAGTCACACCAGATTAGGTTTTCGATCAGAATTCACAAAAAGTGTAGCTGACCAGTTTTGCTCAACAGAACAAATTTGATCAAATCTAGCCTGGACCTGATGCTGGCCAACAATGATGATGGACTAGCACCTGATTTCCTCCACTGGTGCTGCAGACCTGAGTGGAATGCCAACACCAATGGTCTGAGATCTCTGGTCACTCATCCATCCTCAGAGCAATCTTTCGAGAGAGGAGGTTATCACTGGCTCCATTTTACAGATGGAACAACTGAGGCTCAGAGAGATGACTCAGTAGAAAACTGACTTGGAGGAAACTGGCTTGAAACAAAAGATGTAGCTATTCTCTTGGGCATTTTGGAAGTGTGTGAATGTGTTGGGTTTGCCCTGTTAGGAACTGGGGTGCTAAATTCGATTTTAGCTTTAAAACTGAAGCATCATGCAAGATTACATTCCCTCAGGACCAAATGGGAACAGAATTAGAGCATGCAGACATTGCGGAAGGGAGCTTCTTCTCTGATAATGAAAAAGTATATTTAGCTCTGACAACCTCTACAGTCTGTGTAACGGAGGATTTGTACCCAAAATGGAAAGTGTCGTCAGTAGATAACTGATCCGGCCACTTTCCCACTAAATTCTATAAGAGAACCAGAACTGTCTGAACATAAGTGTGATGAAATGAGAAGATGTCAATGGCAAATGATGGAGATAATGATGATGTGGTTCTATTTTGCTGGGGGCCAGTCACTGTAATCAGGATGTTAAATATAATTATGCTTCCCTCAAACTGGGAGGCAGGTATTTTTATCTCCAGGTTTCACTGAGGAAACTAACCTCAGAGAGGTGGAGTGACCTGCCTGAGGGCACACAGCGAGTAAGTGGCAGAGCTAGAATTCAAACCTTGATCTGTGTGAATTTAAAACCCACTCTCCTTTAATCATATTAGCCCAGGCCCTGGGCTAGGTCCCAGGGATTCAGAGATGAACTGAGATAGCCGTGCCCTCACAGAGCTCCACGTCTTACAGAAAAGAGAAACCAGCTCGGTTAGAGCTCTCCTCTGAATCTCGAAGCATGCCTACATACAAGAGCACATCACAGCTTTCCAGTGAGGAAAGAAGGCGCTGAAGGCCCCAGTTGTATGTTGAAACCCCTTCGTCTTAGTTCTGATTTTGTTGTCAGCACCTGCCTGAGATCTGAGCTGGGGGCCAGATCAGCTGGCTATGCTCTGATGCTGGTGTGGGCAGCATGGAGTCTTGGCTCCCACCCCTACTGCTTATCCCCAATCTATCCTGAGGTTTAGCTTCAGAAAGAATAACTAGCAAGTCTCCTTCTCTAACTACTGTCTGATAGGAAAAAACAAGATGCTCTTGTGCGAGCTGGCATCATGAACAAGGCAAATGTAATCTTTCTGGGGCTGTTGACTCACAGCAGTCATCCATGGGGCAGAGGCCCCCCCACAGTCTTCTTGGTGACACAGACGCTGCTGTCCATCATTCATTCCTCCCATGGGGCCAAGAGCAGGTCCAGCCCAGGGCTCATCAGTGAATACAAACACCCTGGGATTCACTCTAACCATCTGAAGATTCTGGTTGAACCTTCACTGTACAACCAGCTGCCATTTATTCATGACCTTCTACATAAAACACCTATGGGAGGTTTTCTCTTCATAACCTGTTTATTGAAAAAGCAGGGCTTGTGGGGTATGATCACAATTCTTGAGCAATTCCAGGACTGGTCTTCCTTGTCTCTGAATGAAGGTCAGACAGGCCTTAGAGCTCATCTGCTTATTTGCAGGTAAGAAAAACATGACGTCTTGATCCCCCAAACCATTTCAGTTCAGTGACGGATACATCCAGTCCAGTGCAAGGGTCAGACCTCTGGACTTCACTACCTCAGGTTCGCTGCTGGCAGAAGCAAAGCAGCTGGGGAAAGGACCAGAGCAGCTTCTAGAGTTTACTCTAAGCAAGTGGGAACCCTGCCCTCCAACTCCTTCCCCAGCCAGCCACTCTGCCCACCTCCCAAGGTTGGCAAGGGCACAGAGGGGAGGTGATGGGGAGGAAAAGGTCTCACTTGACCGGGACTGCTGTGAGCTGATTTCTGCTGGCTTCCACTCCCTCCTTGGCTGTTAGCATGAACTTTGGACCTGTCTCCATTGCCTCCCAAACAGAACAAAACCTTTATAGGAAGAAGGAAAAAAAGACCTCCTCTGCCTTCAGACACAGCCTTATGGGTGCTCAGCTTACTGTCTTTTGCAAGTTAGAAAAACGCTTCCCTGGTGGTCCAGTGGCTAAGACTGTCTTCCCAATGCAGGAGGCCTGGTTCGATCCCTGGTCAGGGAACTAGATTGCACATGCTGCAACTTAGCATCTGCATGCTGCAGCTAGATCACACATACTACAATGAAGATCAAAGATCCCACATGCTGCAACTTAGAATTCCCATGCTGCAACTAGAGATCCTGCATGCTGCGACAAAGACAGGAGATCCCACATGCCAAAACTAAGACCCAGCACAGCCAGATAAATAAATATTTGGTTTTTAAAAAAGCCTTCTCCTTCACATTTTTGTAAATGCATAGTGGTGTGCCCACCCTGAGAGCGGAGTGTGGCTCTGCATTCTGCAAAATGCACTCTCTTGAAACTTTGTCCGATGCACTGAATGTCTGCCTGTCTGTGGGGTCCCTGTGTACACAATCTCTCACCTGTGCTTCTCCGGCACCAGACTTGCCTGTCTAATTGTGCCGTGATAATGTTCCCTCTGGCTTTGACTCAGTGTGGTTCACCTCCACAGACTGGGTCTCACCATCCCTCCAAGAAGCCTTCTTAGGCAAAGTGTCTTTCATATATCTCTGGGTCAGCACATTCTCTCTCACTCTCCCCCCCACCCCCTTCTTCTCCTCCACCAAGGAAAACACTGGGCTTTTGTGGGGGTGCAGCTGCTTTTCAGACTGCAACCCTCTTCAGTCAGCCTTCCACCCCTTACATTTCTCAGGCCCAAGTCAGACTCTAGTCCACAGGAATTCCATTTTCCATGGGACACAGATCATGCTCACAAGTGTTCGCCTCAAAGCTCTTCAACTAGGCTTTAGATCAGGGAACACGGTCCTCTTACCCCCATGGAGGGGGGAGAATAAAATGTCATAGCCCTCCATCATCTCACTGTAAAGAAATCCTCCTCCCTTATTCCTACTCTCTTCATATGTTACCTTGAACCCTCTTGGACCCTCAAGTTAGGTGAGAGGCTAAGGGTCAATGAAACATGTTTATCTCCTTTGCCCATCTTGTCGGGGATCTTATCCCTCTCTTTGGAACACAGGAAGACCTGGCATTTACTATTTCATTCCTTGCTTGCTTAGAGGACCCAGTCCAAATTCGGACAACATGTCAGTCAGCAGTAGAAACTGTCAAGTGTCCCATCAGAACTTATTGCGTCAGACTGGAAAGGCCAATTTCCATCTGACAGTATTGGCATCATTGTGCCCGGGGACTTTCTTGGGAGGTGAGGAAGACCAGTCTGCCCCACTCCCAAGGCAGACCAGAAGTACCAGGGAATGAAAAGCCCCTAGGAGCAGCCCTCAGCCAGTGACCAATGAGAATCCATGTGCAAAATTCCCAGATCTGGGACTTCCCTGGTAGTCCAGTGATAAGACTCCGTGCTCCCCATTCAGGGAACCTGTGTCTCCTTCCTGATTAGGGAACTAGATCCCACAGGCTACAACTAAAGATCCTGAGTGCTGCAAGTAACAACTGGTACAGCTGAATAAGTAATAAATAAAAATAAGTATAAAAAATTCCTCACTCCCAAGTTGGATTAACTCAGAGGCATGTGATGAGTTCCCCATCAGATGATTTTTGATGCCCAGAGTGGTCCCTGGCTTGAAAGCCAAACCCTCAATGGCTTTCTTGCCTCATTTCCTACTCCCTTTCCATCATCTCCTAAATAAAACTATTACTTGCACTCAAATCCTTATCTTAACATCCCTTTCTGGTGCAACTCAAACTATGACACATGTAATACATCCAATCCTTACAACAACCCTGATCCTCTACATTTTTCAAGAGAGATGTCTTCCTGTCTGCACTGATGAGGCAAAGAGCCTAGGGGTGAAGTTGTTTAACCAATCAATCATGGTAAGACTGGGATTCAATCTAAGATTCATATTTCTTCAAATACCTGCTTTTTCTCCCATATGACTCTGCATCCCAGCAGCTGTCACTCTTTCCCTACAGTCCATAAAACAGAAATCCTTTCAGTGGCCACTTGTATCTAGCCTCAGAGTGTGTTCAATCTTGCTGTCTCCTAATGTTTTCAACCTTATTTTGAAGTCGTTTTCCCATTCTTCAGTCCCTACTTCATCCTGCTCTTAATCCTCTCAACTTCTAGCCTTAACTTATCCTCTAGACTCAGCGCTGGGCACTACCTTCCTAGCCCTTGACTCTGGCCCATTGTCAAGCCCCATTGCTTAGAGAAAGGCTCTTCCCAGTTGGGCTGAGCCCCAGGACTCCTCGCTGTGGCACTATCCATCATGGATGCTATTCTGCTTGCTTCATATTATGGCTGTCCCTGTAAAACCTCTTTCCTCTACGTCCTAACAGTCCATATCCTTAGCTAGAGCAAAACGATTGGATATCTATTACTCAAAATGTGAAAGCACACCCACAAAATCACGCCCACTAGTTGAGCAAACCTGAGAGCTTATCAGGGGAACTTGGGCACCACTGCCGGGAACCGGTGAAGTGGGAAGATTTTAATTGTTCCCAGGCTCATGGCATCCACCTAATTTCCTCTAATGAGCACACACAAAGCAATGAGGAGTCGTGCAGGATTGGATGGCAATTCAGTGCCTCATAATGTGGATGAATGGCAGTGCCCGTTCCACAGCGGTGCCTGTGCTGATGTCTGGGAGACGGTCTCCATGGATGCTAATTCAATTATGCTGAAACATAGAAGGAAATCAGCAGCCAAACCGCCGCCATGCTGCCAAGCTGTACCTTACCCAGGGCCCCGGCGCTGTTTCCTGCTGATTCAGCAGCAGATGGCCCTTCTGGTCTGAGAATGACCAGGGGCTGTGTTCTACTTGGAACAGCTCCTTGGTTCTTCAAACAAACTTCTCATCCTAGACCTCCAAGTAGAGAAAATATTTTTGTGTCAATCTTTTCCCTGCATCCTTTCTCTCCAGAAATGCCTCTTGTTATTCATTGAACAACCACCAAAACATATGACAAGTTTGATATTAAATATATTATTCAACCAATCAATCTTGAGGGAATACTAACTACAAGTTAGGCACTCTCCTAACCACTGAAAACACAGCAGGGAAGGAAAGGGACAAAGATCCACGTCCTCAGGAATTTATAACCCTGCCCCTGGAGAAATATGAGCACTGACTACATAGTATCAGATGAAATTAAGGAAGTCTCGTTAACTCCGTAATGGTAAATATGATACGGGGTGATTCATGTTGAATTGCTGCAGATGAAATAACATGATGCATAAGATGGGCTTTTTAACAGCTGGCAGATTGTGGGGAAAGAGCTGGGGCATAAGTGAAACCAGAATGGCCAGGTTTATTTTGTTTTTATTGTATATTATTAAAGTTGGGAAAAGGAAACAGGATTTTTTGGATGAAGTATTCCAATGGGAAGTGAGTCTCAGTCCCTCTTGGGAAGGGCAGAAGCAATTATTTTTACAAATGGCTGAAAATTTCTAGAATAAAATGTTTGAAAAAGATGATAAAGCGTCTCCTCAGACAACCACAGATGACCGGCGGGGTGTATGGCACAAGAGAGTCTTCCCAGGTGGCGCTAGTGGTAAAGAACCTGCCTGCCAATGCAGGGGATGTAAAAGATGCGGGTTCGATCCCTGGGTCGGGAAGATCCCCTGGAGGAGGGCATGGCAACCCGCTCCAGTATTCTTGCCTGGAGAATCCCATGGACAGAGGAGACTGGCAGGCTGCAGCCCTTAGGGTCGCACAGAGTCGGACACGACTGAAGTGACTTATGGCACAAGACGCTAGTAGGAACTGTTCATATCATAGACGTTGTAGGTCTGGGTCTTGATTATAACCGATCTTTGGCCAATGGTATGCTGCCCTAATAAAATCAGTATATGTGGTAGACAAACCTCTATGATGACCACGGCCCCACTGCCCCCATCACCCATTCCAGCAGTTATTTCCTCCTCTGGTATTTATACCCTTTGTGATTCCCTACCCTTAAGGCTGCACCTAGTGACTTGCTTCTCATTAATAGACTCCAGTAAAAAGATGGAATGTGACTTTGGAGATGTGATTATAAAAGATTGTCTTCAATCTGGCTGATGTTCTCTTCCTTGTCTTTCTAGCTTGTGCTGAATCTTTACACATCTGCTCAACTCATGGGAAACACGTGCATCCTTGGCACCTGCTTCCACTGCAACCTTCTTCTCTCATCCTGTGATAGGCTGCAGCCACAAAATGATAATCCATACATTTGCCAGGTCTGAGTCAGATGCCCAACCACCAGGAGTCCAGGCAAGGCATAACAAGCTGGTAACAGTTGACTCCCTGAATTATCTCTCCCAACTTTGTGGCCAGGAGTAATTGCTTCTTCCCTTCCCAAGGAGACTGAGACTCACTTCACTTTGGAATACTTCCTCCAAAAAATCTTCTGCCCATTTTCCAACTTCAACTTTTTTATACTCTGGAGGTGGGTGTTGGATCAACGTTTACAAAACTGTGTTTGCCTGGAAACTTTGTAAGGCTGGCATCTCGCTTTGAAATGTCAGCTGTTTGAATATCACATCTTACTTTTGGTTCATGGGGGCCTCAGCTGAAACCAAGACCCAAAGCGTTCCACTTTAACATCCTCTTTTTAAAAAATAAATAATTTAAAAATCTATTTAATATTGGTTGAGCAAGGTCTTCATTGCTGTCTGTGGGCTTTCTCTAGTTGCAGCACGTGGGGGCTTCTCATGGCAGTGGCTTCTTTAGCTGCAAAGCACAGGTGCTCAGGCTTCAGTAGTTGCTAAAGCCTGTGGGCCTAGTTGCTCATGGGCTTAATTGCTTCAGAGCATGTGGAATCTTCCCAGAGCAGGGATTGAACTCATGTCCCCTGCATTGGCAGGCAGATTCTTAACCACTGGACCACTATGGAAGTCCTAACAACCTCTTGAATATATAAAACAGGTTGCAGTGTTTCTGTTCAGTAATCGTGGTTGTTATTCTTATACTGTTGTGGACTCAGTCAAAGGTCTTCCTGTATCCACACTCTTTGCCATGTGACTTTGGAGCCGCTCTCATCAGAGGATGGAGTCTATTTCCCAAACCTTGAATTTCCACTAACCTTGTAATTGCTTTTACCAATGAAAGTGAAAGTGAAGTTGCTCAGTCATGTCTGACTCTTTGCGACCCCGTGGACTGTAGCCTACCAGGCTCCTCCATTCATGGGATTCTTCAGGCAATAATACTGGAGTGGGTTGCCATTTCCTTCTCCAAGGGATCTTCCCGACCCAGGGATCAAACTCGGGTCTCCTGCATTGCAGGCAGACGCTTTACCCTCTGAGCCACCAGGGAAGGCTTTTACCAATAGGCTGCAGCATAAGTAGCAGTATACACTTCCTGAGCCTTTTCAAGTGATCCTTCAGGAATCTGGCTTTTCTTTTGGAACCCTTCTGCTGCTCTGGGAGCAAATCTGTGGCCTGGGTGAGAGATCACATGGAGAAGAGCTGAGTCAGCCTAGCTGTCCTGAGACATGTGAGACTACCCAACCAAGATCAGCAAAGCCATCAAACTGTCCATAGAGATGTGTGTGAACCTCACTGGGCTCTGCTCCAATGATCGGAAATGCCCAGCTGATCCACTGACTTGTGGTTAAAAATAATTGCTATTATATGCCACTGACACTTTCTGATTGTTTGTTATGCAGTGTTATGCTGGCAGCAGGTGACTGATACAATTACACTGGGATAACTAATGAGGGAGTTGTTTTTGAGCAGAGGTCCCTCTCCAGTACCAGGTGGCAAAGCTGATGGCCAGCTTGGCCTTGTCATCCATACATATCTCTCTTGGAGGAAGACTGTTTTCCTTCCTCACACATTCTCAGATTCAGCCCAGAGAGATTCCTCCTGGGCTTGTCAAAACTTTCCAGAATACAGTATCGCAAACAGGACTTCCTTTGGCAGCTTGTTAGGATAATTGAAATGTGGGTGGAAGCTCATTAAGCTCCCCTTCGTCAACATTCTTCCTTGCAGGTCTGGGAGAAGCTGTGAGTTCTGTCACATCCCATTAGCACCGTGTCTGGGTGGCTTCCACACCTTTCCAGGCAAATCAAACACATGGGGTCTGCATTTAAGGGAAAATACATTTATCCCCACAGAGAAGGGTATGTTTATGGAAATTTAAAGACATGCATGCATCTGGCTTGGGTGGATGATGAAAAACAGAACAAGAAGACCTAAAAATGCTTTGAAAGTATAAGGAATCAGGCAGGTTGCTATTGCACATATTTAAAAAAGTTAGCATTTGAAGTCACTGGGTATTAATGAGTGCCCTTCTATTTTTGTCTCATGCTGTCCCCCTACAAAAACCTATTTTATGGAAAGTATTCTGCCACAATAGTAATGGTAATCATAATGTTAGTTTTCATTGAGCATGTTTTATTTGTCAGGCTTTGTGCTAAGAGTTTTATATAAATCATCTCATTTAAGCCCAAAGAGGAGAGTCCTTGAATTCTGAAGTGGAGCCCATTTTGTTTTCTGGTATATATCCAGCCCATAGCACAGTTGGCATTAGATGCTCAATAAACATTTAGTGAACAAATGAGCGAATGACAGTCTTGTGCAGGAGAGGTAATTATTCCTATCATTAAGATAAAGAAATGGGGCGGGGCCTCCCTGGTCATCCAGTGGTTAAGAATCCACCTTGCAGTGCAGGGGATGCAAGTTCAATCCCTGGTTGGGGAACTGAGATCCCACATGCCTTGAAAGTGCCACAACTAGAGAGTCTGTGTGAAGCTACGAAAGATTCAGCGCCTCAGTAAGACCTGACGCAGCCAAATAAATAAATATTAAAAAAAAAAAAGACAAAGAAATGGGAGCTGGACAACTGACCCAAGTTCCTATAGCTAGTAACCGGTGGGAAGGGCTTACATCAGGAAATTCACATTCAGCGTTGCTGTTGTGACAAGGACATAAAGCAGAGAAGATGAACACGTAGGAGCATCACAGGCACCCAAATGAAGGCGCCCCAGCACCGAAACAGCCTGGGCTCAAATCCTCACTGCATCCCAACACTGCTGTCCCACTTGTTTAAAGCCACATAAAATACAGGATGTCATATCCCCCGCTGTAATGCTCTCGCAGTGCTGGGCTAGGACTCCCAGGAAAGAAAGTGTGGGCACAGAACTAAACAAACTCATCATTAAATGCTTTATATCAACAAACACCATATGCTGGTACAAATCAATCCGCAACAATTAGTTTCAAAAAAATTGAACAACACGAACCTGCCTCATACGATTGTTTTTAAGACATGATTAAGATAATGCTCAATGATGCCTAGCACTTGGTAAGTGCTTAGTAATAGAGCTCATAATAAGTTAAGCTTGCTGAGCGCATCCTGTGCACCAGGGTTCTGCCTGGACCATCTCACTTAACGTTTTCATCAAGTCTGTAAAGTGGACACTGTTTGGTGTCCCATTTTATAGTCGAAGAAACTGAGGGGCAGTGAAGTTCAGCATCCTGTCCAAGGTCAAACATCTAGTAGAAAGGCTAGCTTCTCTTTGCACTGGACACAGTCTCTGGAGGAGGGGTGTGAGGGAGAACAAGGACCACTTTGACTGAGCTGGGACTAAAACCCAGGCTAAGTGTGGGTGGTTCCTGGCTTAAGGAGTTTCTGGCATTCCCCGGCATTTGTAAGCAGCTATTCTATGGCCCCTTTACAAGGTCTGAACCCTCTTGAAAAGCTTGCTTTGACATCTTCAGTACAGAGGAAATGGCACTTCTCCAACATCATCTTTAAAGGGGCATTGTGTTCTAGCAACTGCAAGAAGAAAATCCTCCATGGAAGATTACTTAAAATACTTGTGCTCTGATCAATTTAATCTGAGGTTGGCTATGTTTCACCACACTAGTCAACCCTGTTCTCTTGGTTGTAGCTGGCTGGAACTCCTTCTTGAGGAGGATTTCAGCAAAGATCAATGTGCTTGATTGGCAATGTCTGCCAGGGGCAAGGGAAGTGGACCCAGGAGTGTGTGCCATGAGTTACCAAGGCCACATTATCCACATGCACTGAAGTGGTAGTCTAGGAGGACGATGATACTGCCCCTTTGTCAAAGGTTTTGGGGTGTTTCTCATAGGTGCCTCCACATACCATGCACAATTACATGTTTGCACAAAGAGATGTTACTCTGTCATTTGAAAGGTCATTCTGTGAGTCTTGCTCAGATTCAGATTGTCATTGAAACTCCACTATGTGACCAAGATTTTCTCTGGATATTTTCTTTTTATTCTCCTATTGGGTAGGAATGATGATTTCTAGTGGAGGAAACAAAGGTTCAGGGAGGTGAACTAACTTGACCAAGGCTGCACAGCCCCTAGTGCAGTGTCTGACACCTAGTAGGCAACCGATAAGTTGATCAGCTATTAAGTAGCAAAGCCATTCAGGTTTTAAGCTTTGAGACTAGAGCTTATTCCTTGTCACAGTACATGGGGATCTGGAGCCACTAGATGCTGGGGATGAAGAATGTCACCTCCATGTCAATAAACAAAGGATGTTGGCGACCATTAAGCCAGCAGCCACTGCCACCACTCAAATTGTGCATGCCGAAGCAATCCAGGATGGGAAAAAGAAAAAAAAAACCCAGGATACTGCCTTAGAGAGCTAAGGTGCATATCAAAGAAATAATTTCAGTGAGCCCAGACTCCTGCATCTTCCCATCTACAGAAAAGCACTAGATCCATTAACTTGAGATGTCTGGTTTTCTTTAATTAACAGTAATTTTTGATGCTCCAACTGCCTAGATTTCATTGCAAAAATTCCTATATATCCTGGATCCCTCTTTGTCTCTTTGTAGCAGTCCCTCTGAGCCATGTGAGAGGCTATCTCCTGGGCTTAAGTCCTCAGAAAATCCCACTGAATAAAACATAATTCTCAACTTTCAGATTGTGCTTTTTTTTTTTTTTTTTTTGAAGTAGACAATGCCTTGGTGAATACAGAAACAAGCAGCTCAAGAAACCTGCAGTCTTCTCCTCAGACTCCAACACTCAGAGAGAATTCCAAATCTTCTGGTACGAGAAAGAAAGGGTCACTGAGTTTTATCCAGCTACTAAACACTAAATGGTAAATTGCCTTTACATTTTAAATTGCTAGAACCATCAGATTCAGTCTGCATACAAGTGCATCTTTTGGGGGTAAATAGCTATTTTTATGCTGCTAATCTAGGAAAAGGCAAGACAGCTCAGAGAGCAGACTGATGAAGGGTGGGGTGGCAGGCCTGAGGTTGATATGGTCTAGAGAAAAGCACAGGGTCTCTCTAGGCCTGTTTTCTCTGTAAGAAATTATATGCGATCCGTGTCCTGGTAACCACAGCAGGGGAGAGTTAAGAAAACCTAATAAGGAGTCTCCTGGTAAACAAAGTTCTGTGCAAAAACAATATAATGAGAATGCTGCATGAGAAATACCCTTTGTGTTGGCAATAAGTCCCATCTGTTTGCTCAGGCCTCAAAGCTCTTTCAAATATCGCTTCCCATGTGATCATTGCAGTAGGCTTGGATGTTGGTGAGGTGGTGGAATGGGAACCCAGGAAAGTGAAGCAATTTCTTCAAGGCCACATAGCCGAAAGCTGAATGGCCACTGCATTTCTAGCTAGGGCCCAGCTGCAACACGGCGCCACTGTGCCAAGAAGGGAGAGGGCAGGACTCCTGAGTCAGGGTTTGTTCAATGAATGCAAGTGACTGAGGAAGATGATGGTTGAAAAAAACCCTATAAATCTGTCCAGGGACAATTTTTCTGAGTGTGACAAAAGCCTGAAAAATATAAATTACAGGACTTGCCTGGTCTTCCAGTGGTTAGGAATCCACCTTGCAATGCAGAGGACTCTGGCTCAGTCCCTGGTTGGGGACCTAAGTTTCCACATGCCACGGAGCAGTTAAGCCCATGTGCCACAACCGGAGAGCCCACAGGCCGCAGCGAAAGATCCCACGTGATGCAATGAAAGTTCCGGGTGCCACAACCAAGACCCGACGCAGCCAAATAAATATTTTTTTAAAAAATTCCTTCTTCCCCCCATTCATCCCCCTTCTTTAGAAGTTATCCCAAGGAAATAGATAAGATATGAGGATGGGATATCCAGACATTCATATCAATATCATCTGTAGGAGTCAAAATGTTATATCTAAACATATAACAGCAGGATATTGGTTCAAATAAATATATAAATTAATTGTGGCATGCTTGTATTCTGGGCTTTAAAACTGTTGGATGAATAAAAGTAAGAATGTGTGTGGTGGCTTAGTTACAGTGGTGTTTATGGCTGGTTTCTTTAAAGGAGCAAAAGGAACATAAATTTAAATATCTATCAAGGGTTTGGGTTTGTCAATGCACAGGAATTTTACATTGTTTTTCCAAGTAAAGGAGCCAATGGATGTTTGTGGACACAAAAAGAGATTTCTAGTATAGAAGTAAAGTGGACAAAGCAGAAAAATAGGTTGTATGCAGTCTGGTTTCTCTCTTTTACTCTATCTGTAAGGATATATGTGAAAAAGTTAATAGAGGTTATCTTTGGATGATAGGAGCATATTTTCAATCAATAATAATTTGAATGATTTTTCTCATAGGTGCTGACATATGATAATAATTCTTATTATTGTGCTTTTATGATGAGCTGTGTGTGTGTCTGTGCTCAGCTCACACACCTGAACCGATTCTGAACACAGCACAGCCTCATGGGACAGGTATTACTGCATAAAAGAGATAGGGACCCCAAGCCTGGGGTTCACCCGAGACGGGTGACAGAGAAGGGACAGGAAGGTGTCTAACTTTGATAAGCATACCCTCTGTGCCGAGCATTCATATTAACACACCATCATATTGAATCCTGCATTGTCCATTTAATGTCCCCCTCCAAATCACTTAGGTGAAAACTGAAGCTCAGAGAGGTTGAGTAACTTCTCAAGGTCACTCATTTTGAAAGTGGCTCCAAAATACACATGCTCTCCACCCAGGGTCTGTTGCTCAGAATATCTGCTTCTCCTTAGCCACAAGGTCATGGCCAAACCTGCTGCAGTTGCAGAAGTTTTGGAAGGGCCTGGTGATCACTGTGCTCAGCCTTGCTTTGGAGTAAAGGTGGAGGAAAAGTCTGGTTGGGACCTTAACATCTTTCTATCAAGCCCAGCTTCCATCCTTTGGGGGAAGCGGTGAATTTGTTGCTCCCACCCAAATCCTGCCTTTGACTTTGGAAACAAAACACAAGAGTCATACCAACTCTGCATAACTGTGAAGACAGACCCTATATCCCCATCTAGCTGGGTCATCTTAGAGAGATTCAGATCAGATCAGATCAGTCGCTCAGTTGTGTCCGACTCTTTGTGACCCCATGAATTGCAGCACGCCAGGCCTCCCTGTCCATCACCAACTCCTGGAGTTCACCCAGACTCACGTCTATCGAGTCAGTGATGCCATCCAGCCATCTCATCCTCTGTCGTCCCCTTCTCCTCCTGCCCCCAATCCCTCCCAGCATCAGAGACTTTTCCAATGAGTCAACTCTTCGCATGAGGCGGCCAAAGTACTGGAGTTTCAGCTTTAGCATCATTCCTTCCAAAGAAATCCCAGGGCTGATCTCCTTCAGAATGGACTGGTTGGATCTCCTTGCAGTCCGAGGGACTCTCAACAGTCTTCTCCAACACCACAGTTCAAAAGCATCAATTCTTCAGCGTTCAGCCTTCTTCACAGTCCAACTCTCACATCCATACATGACCACAGGAAAAACCATAGCCTTGACTAGATGAACCTTTGTTGGCAAAGTAATGTCTCTGCTTTTGAATATGCTATCTAGGTTGGTCATAACTTTCCTTCCAAGGAGTAAGCGTCTTTTAATTTCATGGCTGCAGTCACCATCTGTAGTGATTTTGGAGCCCAGAAAAATAAAGTCTGACACTGTTTCCACTGTTTCCCATCTATTTCCCATGAAGGTGGTGGGACCGGATGCCATGATCTTCGTTTTCTGAATGTTGAGCTTTAAGCCAACTTTTTCACTCTCTACTTTCACTTTCATCAAGAGGCTTTTTAGTTCCTCTTCACTTTCTGCCATAAGGGTGGTATCATCTGCATATCTGAGGTTATTGATATTTCTCCCGGCAATCTTGATTCCAGCTTGTGTTTCTTCCAGTCCAATGTTCCTCATGATGTACTCTGCATAGAAGTTAAATAAGCAGGGTGACAATATACAGCCTTGACGAACTCCTTTTCCTATTTGGAACCAGTCTGTTGTTCCATGTCCAATTCTAACTGTTGCTTCCTGACCTGCATACAAATTTCTCAAGAGGCAGATCAGGTGTTCTGGTATTCCCATCTCTTGAAGAATTTTCCACAGTTTATTGTGATCCACACAGTCAAAGGCTTTGGCATAGTCAATAAAACAGAAATAGATGTTTTTGTGGAACTCTCTTGCTTTTTCCATGATCCAGCGGATGTTGGCAATTTGATCTCTGGTTCCCCTGCCTTTTCTAAAACCAGCTTGAACATCTGGAAGTTCATGGTTCACGTACTGCTGAAGCCTGGCTTGGAGAATTTTGAGCATTACTTTACTAGCATGTGAGATGAGTACAATTGTGCAGTAGTTTGAGCATTCTTTGGCATTGCCTTTCTTTGGGATTGGAATGAAAACTGACCTTTTCCAGTCCTGTGGCAATGCTGAGTTTTCCAAATTTTCTGGCATATTGAGTGCAGCACTTACACAGCATCATCTTTCAGGATTTGGAATAGCTCAACTGGAATTCCATCACCTCCACTAGCTTTGTTCGTAGTGATGCTTTCTAAGGCCCACTTGACTTCACATTCCAGGATGTCTGGCTCTAGGTCAGTGATCACACCATCGTGATTATCTGGGTCATGAAGATCTTTTTTGTACAGTTCTTCTGTGTATTCTTGCCATCTCTTCTTAATATCTTCTGCTTCTGTTAGGTCCATACAATTTCTGTCCTTTATCGAGCTCATCTTTGCATGAAATGTTCCCTTGGTATCTCTGATTTTCTTGAAGAGATCCCTAGTCTTTCCCATTCTGTTGTTTTTCTCTATTTCTTTGCATTGATCGCTGAAGAAGGCTTTCTTATCTCTTCTTGCTATTCTTTGGAACTCTGCATTCAGATGTTTATATCTTTCCTTTTCTCCTTTGCTTTTTGCTTCTCTTCTTTTCACAGCTATTTGTAAGGCCTCCCCAGACAGCCATTTTGCTTTTTTGCATTTTTTTTCTATGGGAATGGTCTTGATCCCTGTCTCCTGTACAATGTCACGAACCTCATTCCATAGTTCATCAGGCACTCTATCTATCAGATCTAGCCCCTTAAATCTATTTCTCACTTCCACTGTATAATCATAAGGGATTTGATTTAGGTCATACCTGAATGGTCTAGTGGTTTTCCCTACTTTCTTCACTTTAAGTCTGAATTTGGCAATAAGGAGTTCATTGTCTGAGCCACAGTCAGCTCCTGGTCTTGTTTTTGCTGACTGTATAGAGCTTCTCCATCTTTGGCTGCAAAGAATATAATCAATCTGATTTCGGTGTTGACCATCTGGTGATGTCCATGTATTAGAGAGATTGCTTTACCTCTTAAAGCCTCAGTTTCCTTACCTATGAAGTAGAGTTGATGTTGCCCATCTTTATGGGGTTTCCATGAGGTTAGAAATAATATTTGCAAAACACCTGGCACCCTCATCACTTAAACAAGTTTTTTTTTTTGTTTATTTGTTTAAACTCATTCTAAAAACATAGAGGTACTAACACTTTCAGAACACATACCCTTAGTGAAGCTAGTGACGAGCTAGGCAGATATGTATGTATTTTGGGGCCTCAAGGAAAAGCACTTCAAGTCTTGTCAAATTAAAGTCAGTTCCACCTTAAAATTCCCCTCTGTAAATGCTTTGAAAGATGATATTTAACTGATCATAACATCCTCAGACTCTCAGGCAGGCTCTTTCCTCTACTTGCTCATCACTGCTGATTACTCAAGATATTTTTATGTAAACAGAAAACAGCTCCTGCAAAATTAGACCCATCCACCTCCCCACTCCCTGCTTTCCTCTGCTTCCAGCCTCTGGGGGCTGCCCCACCACCTCTGAGGCTAATCAGTGGAAGGTCTATGCCTCTGCTGAGCTCCTAGGAGCCCACAACGGCTGAGATGAGCGGCAGACTCTGGAGAGGCTGTTGTCTGGGGCCACGGAGGCTGCAGAGAAAGAGGCAAAGCTCTGCACCTTCTGTCTTTCCGCTTGGTTTCCTCCAGTGTAGCCACCATTCACATGCCAAGTGCTACCCATTGCACCCAACAGGAGAGACTCTCTCTTAAAACATAGCAACCCTGTGTCCCACCCCTGACTTTGTTAGGTAGCTCCAGACAGAAAGAATTAATCCTAAAATAAATGCTGTTTGCAGATCACATCCAGATAATACGTTCCTTCCACGGTAGCTCTTGGGCACACCCAGGGTTGGAATTCCTGGTTTCCATCTTGTCTTCCTGCTCCCTTCCACCCTGACTGTCCCACAGACCTCCATGATATCATTAAAGGCATGGAATATGTGATATTGTTTTCTCCATTGTACTGCTTGGCACAGTCCTGGGAATGAATGTATCTCTGCTTGGGGACTTTTTTCCTTGGGAAAATATCTTGGTCTTAAAAAAAAGTGACCTTCGGTTACCCCAATTTCAGTGGCAAAGGAATGCTCTACATTCCAAGTCTATGGGGAAATTTTGGAGCCATGCAGAGGAACCCTAAGATTCTTGATCAAGGATGACTTTGTTTCCAGGGCACATGTGGCAATGTCTGGAGTATTTTTGTTGGCACAGCTAGAAGGAGAGTGTTACTGGCATCTAGTTCTACTAATGATAACACTAAATACTAGTTTAAACAAAAATTGTGATATTGTATGGAAGATATTTTATGAAATATATGGGGGGCAGAAAGAAAGAAAAACTGGGGGCGGGGTCATTAAGAGAACCAATTATCTTCCGCAATAGAAATAATAGATAATGCTTACAATTGACAACCCAATAAATAACAGCATTAGGGCTTCCCTAGTGGTGCAGTGGTTAAAAAAAATCCACCTGCCAGTGCAGGAGACACAGGTTCAATCCCTGATCTAGGAAGATACCACATGCTGCAGAGTAACGAAGCCCATGCACCACAAATCCCAAGCCAGTGCTCTAAAGCCTGGGAGCTGCAGCTACTGAGCCCATGAGCCACAACTACTGAGGCCCACATACCCCAGGGCCCATGCTCTGCAACCAGAGAACCCACTGCAACGAGAAGCATGAGCACTGCAACTAGAGAGAAAGTCTGCTCAGCAATGGAGACCCCCAAAATAAATAAAATTATTAAAATGATAATGGTATTAGTACATTACTTAAAATATGGAGATAAATACCAGAAAAGACATCCCCCAAAAGTGAATGTATTTCCTTTGATGGAGCAGAAGTGGGGAGTGATGTTTTATGAGGAAGTAGAGGGGACTGCTGAAATTTTGTTAAAACTTTTATAATAAAATTTGGCTTTTAACTATGTACACGTCTTTTTTGTCAAAATTTAAAAAGTAATTTAATTTAAAACATCCCCTCCAGCTGCTGTTTGAACCAGAGACTGTGGGGATTGGGAGGCAGGGAATGGAAGGAAGGAACCAATATCATAATTCTAAGTATTTTACTTTGCCCATAAAACATATAATCTCTTGGGTTTTGTTGTTATTTTTACTTTGTGGTTTTATTACTCAACCAGAAGATGGAAATTACAGAATTTATTAATCTGTTTTATCAACAGGCTGGATATTTTGCCACCTTGGTCAAATCTGGGATCCTGCCATTATTGAGCTTTTTTCTCTGTTACACTTCTCTTCCACTCAGCAAAGATGCCTGCAATGGGAGTGGGAGAAATTGAAATTCCAATCGTGTCTCTCCTCAGTTCGGTCTGATTTTCAGAAATTGCAGTAAATCAGTGGCACCGAAAATTGCCCTATTTTTTTTTTTCTGGGGGTGTTGGTTTGGCTTGATGAGAAAGCAAAAACAAATGGAGTTTATAAATGTAACTAATCAGGAAGTTAAAGAGAGGTTAAACCTAATGGATTAATCAAGTTCCTCTGGGAAGTAGGAAGAAAAGGTGGGAGAGGAGTGATGGGGCAGGCTTTTGTCCAGACTGATTTAATAAGCCTTCCACTAGAGTCAGCGCTCTGAGTGTCTGGGGCTCTCCCACGCCTGCCCCCATCTCTCTGTCTGTGCTTTCTTGTTAAAAAGACTTGAGAGCCACCCAAAAGTAGCTGTCTGGTGCGCTTAGTGGAGAGAACAGGGTACCAGCTGCTTGTAAGATTTTGGCTCTGATTTCTGATTCTGCCACTTACTAGTTGTGTGACCTTAGACATAAGCGAATTACTACTCACTCCAGTATTCTTGCCTGGAAAATTCCATGGACAGAGGAGCTGGCAGGCTACAGTTCATGGGGTCACAAAAAATCAGACATAATTAAGCGACTAACACTTTTTTCTTTCCAGAAATATTCCTTCATCCTTTAAACCAATGTTATATTCATCTGTAAAATGGGGTAAGTATTCCAATCTCCCCAAATTACAAGGCTTATAAAGGTCAACAGAAGTAATATAGTAGAGTCAGAGCCTGAGGTGGAGGTGCACAGGTGAGACTGACCAGCACCCACAAGGCCCTTGAAGAAAGGCGTGCATGTCCTAGGCTGACAAAGTAGAGGGGGAAGTGGTATTAGAGGAAACCGGTGGTCAGTGCAGAATATGAAAATCAGTGTTGCTGCTGCTGCTGCTGCTGCTAAGTCACTTCAGTCGTGTCTGACTCTGTGCGACCCCATAGACGGCAGCCCACCAGGCTCCCCCATCCCTGGGATTCATCAGGCAAGAACACTGGAGTGGGGTGCCATTTCCTTCTCCAAATGTAGATGACATTAAGAATTTTCATCTTTGAAAGCTGTGAGGAGATTTTAAACGATTTCAAAGATGGTAAGGATGATTCGAGATGATTTATTCCACATGTCCCTCTTAATGTAGTGTCTCTCAAATCTTTAGCTCTGGCCCAAGCCTTTTCCTTGAGTTTTCCCAGCTGTATATTCAAATACCTGTTAGACAATTCTCATAGTTGTTCCCCCAGGCACCCAGAGCCAGCATGTCCCAAAGTGAATTCATTACCATCGACCCTAAATCTGATTCTCCTCCTCCATCCATTCGCCTTCTTTTGTCTCTTTATAAATGGAACCTATGGCAGAAACTTCTAGTTGCCTCTGAATAGTCATTCGCCTTTCTTAGTAGTAGAATCTTGGGCAATCTTCATAGGAAATCACTATATTACTACATTTCCCAGCCTCACCACAGCTAGCTGTGGCTACATGACTGAGTTCCAGCTGAAGAGATATAAAGTGAAAGTTTTGTTACCAGGAAATTTCTTTAAGGGGGCTCCATTTTGTACTTCCACTTGTTCTCCTTCTTATACTCTGAAATGCAAGTGTGATGGATGGAATGCCTGCAGCCATTTTGAACTCTGAGGTTAGAACACATATGACAGGATGGTAGAACAGACAGAAAGAACCAGGTTTTCTAAGTATTGAAGAGCTTCCAAATAGCCCTGGACTGCCTATCTCCAGACGTCTCTCACCTGAGAAATAGTCTTCTTTCTTGTATAAGTCACCGTAGTTTTGGATTTTCTGTTATTCACAGCTATGCCTTATTTTAAGTGACAGCCAGAATCCTGGAATTCCTTCCCTACATCTAATCTTATACCAAGCCCTGTCTCCCAGCAATCCTGGCTCCAATCCATCCCCTTTTATTATTCTCTTTTGAACCATGTCATCTCTTACCAGTATGACTACAATAGCTTCTTCATTGACTCCCCACTTTTAACCTCTCCCCACTGATACCCATGCTCAAAGAATTTCCATGTTTAAATTAAGTAATCTTTATAAAACTCAAAATGGTCCTGATACTTCTGAGAAATCATGGAATCATGGACACTTAAAATACAGAGTTTAAGAGGCCCTCGGAGGTCATTTAATCTGGATTTTTAAGGTTTATTTTGCTTGGTGAAAAAGGAAAAGCAAATGAAGTAGTTTTCCATGGTTTTTCCAATATCCATGTATGGATGTGAGAGCTGGACTATAAAGAAAGCTGAGCGCCAAAGAATTGATGCTTTTGAACTGTGGTGTTGGAGAAGACTCTTGAGAGTCCCTTGGACTGCAAGGAGATCCAACCAGTCAATCCTAAAGGAAATCAGTCCTGAATATTCACTGAAAGGACTGATGCTGAAGCTGAAACTCCAATACTTTGGCCACCTGACGCAAAGAACTGACTCATTGAAAAAGACCCTGATGCTGGGAAAGATTGAAGGCAGGAGGAGAAGGGGATGACAGAGGATGAGATGGTTGGACGGCATCACCGACTTGATGGACATGAGTTTGAGCAAGCTCCAGGAGTTGGTAGAGGATAGGGAAGCCTGGTGTGTTGCAATCCATGAAGTCACAAAGAGTCAGACACGACTGAGTGACTAAACTGAACTGACGGGCCTTTTGCTATAAACAGTAAACAATTCCATATATAAAATATAGAAATGCACTTGTCTGGAGAAGACACACAGTTGTCAGCAGCTTCTCACAGGTGTTCACCAAAAATTAAGCATCTCTGGTAAGTCTAACCACCTCACTTTATATATGGGGAAGCTGAGACCAGAGAAGTTAAGTGACATGTCCATGGTCACAGAGAGGTTCAATGGCAGAACTGGAACATAGCCTTCTATTTTCTCCAAACAAGGGTTACCAACTGGAAGCCAGTGAAGATGCTGAGCCCTCCTACACATCTTCTTAAGGACTGTCTATTTTCACTCAGATTACTCAAATTGGACTCACACTGATGAGGGCTGGGGTGTAATTTGTACCTGTGAATACAAGGAATCTTAACATACTTATTAATTATATACATATCTATTTACAGGAGAATAATACTATCAACCCATTAAGCACCATTATCAGTGCATGATCTAATAATTTCAATGTAATGAAACTAATGTATTTCAGAGGAATGGAAAGAAGTATTCTAAAGTTGATGAAAACTGAATTATTCTGAGCTAGGACGTCCTTGAGACAGTGATAATAGTTTTTCTGGGGAATTTCTTCATGGTTAGGAGTCCCTGCTTTCACAGCCAAGGGCCCAGGTTCAATCCCTGATCAGGGAACTAAGATCCCACAAGACATGAAGCACAGCCAAAAAGAAAAATTGTTCTGATTTCCACCACATCTATTTGGAATGGTGCTTTACACTTTACATATAATTTTCACTTACTTTTTTATTTTTATTTTTAACCTTGTTTCATTCTAGAAATCTGAGAAGGAGGGCAGAGAAAATAGAGTGTACTAGTTGGGAATATTCGGAGAAGGTGATGGCACCTCACTCCAGTACTCTTGCCTAGAAAATCCCATGGATGGAGGAGCCTGGTAGGCTGCAGTCCATGGGGTCGCTAAGAGTCGGACACGACTGAGAGACTTCATTTTCACTTTTCACTTTCATGCATTGGAGAAGGAAATGGCAACCCATTCCAGTGTTCTTGCCTGGAGAATCCCAGGGACAGGGGAGCCTGGTGGGCTGCCGTCTATGGGGTCGCACAGAGTCGGACACGACTGAAGCGACTTAGCAGCAGCAGCAGCAGCAGCAGTTGGGAATATTATGGTTGCAAGCAACAGAACACCCAACCTACACTAGCTTGAGGAAAAAAGAAAATTGCAGGGGGCAGGAGATGGTAAGATTATTGTCTCACATAACTGAATTGCCCTGAAATATTCTGATTGAGGCATGATTGGATCGAGGGGTCCATGCTATTGTTAAGGCTCTGGCTTTGTTTCCATATGACTCTTTCTGCTGCTTTGTTGGCTTCATCCTCAGGTTGACTCATAGTGGCTTTCTATTCTCACATCTTCAAATCACAAAGCCCAGAATGGGAGCAGATGAATTCCTGTGGCAGGCCTCATGGAGGACTTCAGAACATCTGTCTGTCCCAGAAATATCAGAAAAACCTCTCCTAGTATCTTCCTGGTGTGAACTGGGTCAGGTGCCCGCCTCTCAACCAGTCACAATGGATGATGGATATAGGCATTTACTGGTTTGAGCCAACCAGAGCCCATTCTAGAACAGAGGGTGGGATCCATTCCACCAAAAACAACAGAGCAAAGGATGGTGGGGGTGGAGTTACCCACAGGGAAATGTGAGTGAGTGCTCCTGGTGGGAAAGAGTGAGTGGTTTCCAGAAACAACTTACAGTGTTCATCGTACCATGGACTGGAGAGGTTACAAGTCACACTCATATGACACACACATTCTGACACACGGGACCCGACATAAATTCACGGCTTTTTTGTTGTTGTTATTTCAAACTTTATAGCATCAACAGCTTGTCTAGAAACCTGAAGAATTTTCCTACCATTCATACATATCTACTAGCTCTGTTCTTGGCAAAAAAATAAAAAGAAAAAGAAAGAAAACTCATGACAATTAAGCTGAGCCAGGAACTTCCTGTCCATGCCCAATCAAAACACAGAGCCCAAACTCCAGATAATAAAGGCACTGAGACGGAACTTGGCATTGTCCTGATAAATAGGAATTCCCTTCAGTGTTATCATAGGAAGTAGCTGGACAGAAGCAAGTTCTGGTTTTTTTTTTTTTTTCTGGTCCCACACCTTTGTAAGTCAAGTTAACTTCAGTTTAAAGTCAGCAAGTCAGTTCTTCATGTCACAAATCAAATCACTCTATCACCTTCCCAATCACATGGGTTTTTCTAGGATTTCAATTCATTTATATATGAATTGAAGTAAGTCCCCAGGTTTCTACAACAGAGCCTGAAACTAACCTACAATGCACTTAGCTCCCTGTATTATTAATATCAGAGGAGGTATATTAGTATTTCTAATTTACAAAGAAAGGCACTGTGACTCCAAGAGCTAACAGCTGTTTCTCCAAAGTCACTGTATTAGAACAACTCAGCCTTTCCCTCCTGGATGTATCCTTCATTACTCACACAGTACACTTCACTTCCGACACTTCTAGTCACCAAAAGTGCGTGGGTTTTTCCCAGCAAGCAATTCTCCAGGACATCCACTGGATGTACTACAATTTGTCTCAATTCTAACACCATCTACCTGGAGTAGAGTCGATCCCATGGGTTAAGGGCTCAGTCCCACCCACTGCTCCTACCCCAGTAGTAAGTCCTCAGGTTACCCACAACCTCTGTCAGACATAGCTGCTAATCAAAGGTTCCCATGACCCTGATTTGTTAGAGGCAGCTCCTAGAACTCAGAGAAACACATTTACCAGCTTATTAAAGGATATGATAGGGACTTCCTTGGTGGTCCAGTGGTTAAGACTTTGCCCTCCCAATGCAGGAGGCCTGGGTGCAATCCCTGGTGAAGGAACTAGATCCCACATACCACAACTAAGAGTTAACATGCCAAAATTAAGACCCAGCATGCCACAGATGAAAGTGAAAGAGAAGAGTGAAAAAGTTGGCTTAAAGCTCAATATTCAGAAAACTAAGATCATGGTATCTGGTCTCATCACTTCATGGCAAATAGATGAGGAAACAGTGGCTGACTTTATTTTTCTGGGCTCCAAAATCACTGCAGATGGTGATTGCAGCCATGAAATTAAAAGACACTTACTCCTTGGAAGGAAAGTTATGACCAACCTAGACAGCACATTAAAAAGCAGAGACATTACTTTGCCAACAAAGGTCTGTCTAGTCAAGGCTATGGGTTTTCCAGTAGTCATGTATGGATGTGAGAGCTGGACTGTGAAGAAGGCTGAGCGCCAAAGAATTGATGCTTTTGAACTGTGGTGTTGGAAAAGACTCCTGAGAGTCCCTTGAACTGCAAGGAGATCCAACCAGTCCATCCTAAAGGAGACCAGTCCTGGGTGTTCATTGGAAGGACTGATGTTGAAGCTGAAACTCCAGTACTTTGGCCACCTGATGTGAAGAGCTGACTCATTTGGAAAGACCCTGATGCTGGGAAAGATTGAGGGCAGGAGGAGAAGGGGATGACAGAGGATGAGATGGTTGGATGGCATCACTGACTCGATGGACATGGGTTTGGGTAAACTCCAGGAGTTGGTGATAGACAGGGAGACCTGGCGTGCTGTGGTTCATGGGGTCACAAAGAGTCGGACACGACTGAGCGACTGAACTGAATGGATGCCACAACTAAAACCTGGTGCAGCCAAACAATTATATTAAAATAAAGGATATGATAAAGGATAGAAAATAACGGAGAGATGAAGAGATACATGGGTTGACGAGGTCCGGGAGGGCCCTGACCGAGGGAGCATCTGTCTCCATGGAGCTGAGTGCATCACTCCACTGTGTGTGGATGTGCTCACCAACCTGGAAACTCCCCCAGATTCCATACTGTTGGGACTTTGTGGAGCTTCATCATGTAAGCATGATCAATCATTAACCACATTTCCAGCCCCTCTCCTCTCTCTGGAGAAGGTGGCAGGGCCTTAAAATTTCAAGCTTCTAATTACAACTTGGTCTTTTGGGTTACCAGTGGCAACCTAAAATTGCCTCATTAGAACAGAAAATGCACCTAGTGTTCCCATCACTTAGAACATTATGAGGGTTTTAGGAGCCAGGAACCCAGGGGGCCAGAGACCAATATATCTGTTTTCCATCATCTCATAGTCACTCAACTAGTAAAGTGTTGAAGGTCTTTCCATGTGTAACTCTCATATGCCACACTTTTCACCAGGTGCCCGAAACAAGGACACATCTTTGTCTTGTTTGAGGGCACGTGGAAGATGTTAGGATGAGAAAGCCTCTCCTGCCAGGATTTGACATCAGAGCCCCCTTCCCTGCCCACCCCCTCCCTGAATCACTCATATCCAGGAATAAAAGCCTTCACTGAAAGGTTTTAACAGGACCGCCTGCTCAGGACACAGAAAGCACCAACAGGAAACATCTGCTCTGCCAACACTGGTGCTTGTCTTGATTGAAATGGACAAACAGAAAAGCAGTCCCCAAGTCTGAGGACATTCTGAGTTGAGGGGGGTCTGGTGTTATTAGCCACACCCTGCAGAGCTAGAGTTGGGAGGACCTGGGTGTTGAGAAGTGAATCCCAGGCCAACTGGCATCCTCTTGGCCCGAATAACAATCGCTGTTAAAATACTGTGCCGTGAAGAAGCTTGGGGGAGCTCCTGGGGTTACTGCTACTATAAAGGGTTTTTAAATAGGAAAGAGTCTCTATTTCCCAAAGGGCACATGGTGCAATGTCTGGAGACATTTTTGGTTGTCAGGACTGGGGCAAGAGTGGGCACTACCAGCATCTAGTGGGTGGAGGCCAGGGATGCTGCCCGACATCCCAGAAAGCACAGGACAGCCCACAGCAAACAGTTATCCAACCCACAACGTCAATAGCGTGGAGGATTAGAAATCAGACCTTTAATATGGAAGAAAGAATGGACTCACTGTGGTCAATCCCAGCTCTGCCCATCACTATCAGAAGACCTCAAGCAAGTCTGTTGACCGAGTCCCTTGGCCTCCTTGAGTCTCTGGGTCCCATCTGTCAGAGGGGATGAAAATACTTCCTTCTTAGTAATGACTAGAGGGAGCCCCTGGCACAGAGTGGGTACCCAGGAAACAATAACCATTTGGCTAATAGGGTCTGAAAGGTGCCAGTCAGCCCCAGTGAAAGCCCAAACTCAGCATTTATTCCAAGGGAAAGCCAAAGGGACTGTCGTGTTCTATTCCCTTCCTGGTACTGTTGCAACCTGTAGCTAGACTCTGATTTGTACGTTTAATGCTTTCCTGCCCCTTCTGCTGGTTTAAGGCACGCTCTGTGTTTCTGTTTGTTTGTTTGTAAATGGCAGCCCACTCCAGTATTCTTGCCTGGAGAATCACATGGACAGAGGAGCCTGGCGGACCACAGTCCGTGGGGTTGCAAAAAGTCAGACACGACTGATCGGTTCACACACACACACAACACCCAGCTGTGTCTGGCCAGATGGTATCTATTCAGCAATTGGAGCCAGATGACCTGAGTTGAAAGCCTGGCTTAGCCACTCTTCAGCTGTGTGATCTTAGGCAAGTTACTTAACCTTTCTGTGCCTAATTTTCCTCCTCTATAATGTAGAGATGTATCTATCACAAAGAGTTATGGAAATGGTTCAATAAGCTATCATATCTGTCTAGGGCCTGGCACCCAGTTAGTGCTTATAAAAATTTATTATTATTATTATTCCCATCATTTCTTTCTTGTTTTTAATTTAGTGAATGTCACTCTGGCACTGGATGCCAGCTCACAGGAGTAGACCTGCCTCTGCCTTTGGGGAGAGTTTGTTTCTGTGAATCATTTGGAGAAATAACTGAGTTTGCAGAGAAACTGGCAGCCCAGCTGAGCAGAAAAGTAGAAGCTGAAGTAATTTCTGGTGGGAGGTTCACAGGGCCCCTTGGGTCACCCAACTGCTTCTCTCTCTCACCTGGAAGAAATGAGAATTGATTGGAAGCTTGTCCCATCTGAAAAGGTCTGTCGGCAGCCAGAACTGGTACGTGTTGTCAAGGTTGCTTTTGGTGTTTGGTCCAGGGAGGAAGTGGTTCATGATGATTGGCTTTTCCAGGAAGTGAGACAGACTCTGTGGAGAGACAGAATGCGGTCCCAGACGCTGCTGGATTTGACTGCTCCCCTGAGGAGCAGGAAGAGAGAACAATCAAGGGGTGGATAGGGAAGGATAACGGAGGAGAGGAGACCTGGTGGGAACCAACGCTGCAGAACTATGGGGAGGCTGGGAATACGGGGCCAGAAATGTGGGAGGATCAGAGATGGAGGAGAGAGGTTTTGAGCTGAGAAGTCTGAGAGCAACAACAGCAGCAACAATAATACTGCTGTGAACTGAGTGCCTACTGTATGCCAGGCACGTTATACACCTGGGCTCATGATGACTTAAACCCCTGTTAAAGTTTAACCCCTGGATGCCAGGCCTCATTCATCTGTGGAAGATAAACCGGTCACACTTCTTGTATTCACTCATACATTCACTTATTCATTCAACAAACATTCACTGCACACCTAGGGTATGGCAGGCACTGTTCTAGGCACCGGGAATAGAGCAGAAAAGCAGACAGACCATCAGACCACACTCCCTGCCCTTGCGGAGCTGGCCTTCTCCCGGGTGAGAGTCGGCCAACAATGACAGGCATTAAAGGATGCAACTCAGGAACTGCCAAGCAGAAGAGACACTCAGGGCGAGGAGCATCTGTGCCCTCACCCTCCCAGCACCTCTGTGTGTTCTCTAGTCTGGAAGCTCTCAACCCCATCCTTTTGGGGTTTTTCTGGAGGCCTCATTACATGGGAATGACTTCAGGACTCACTGGCTGTTGGGGATTGATTCAACCTCCACCTCCTCTCTCCCCGGAGGTTGATGGGTGGGACTGAAAGTTTTTAACCCTCTAATTACAAGACTGGCTCTCCCAGCAACCAGCTCCCATTGGTAGGTGGGGTTCAAAAGTTGCCTCATTAACATAACAAAAGACACCTTTGTTGATTTCATCACTTGAATTCAGAGGAGAGAGAAGATTCAAATCTGGATAAGGCCACTCTGACCCCAAAAGAGTAGATAGAGCTCCTCAAACTGCCTGCTCCCTATATGTGTAAACACACACACACACATATTATCATTTTTATTCTGAACCATAGTACCACATGCGACAAGTGAACCATGTGTGTATTTTGGAGAAGTGTGTAATGGTAAAAGAGCAGCAAGTGCAAAGGCCCTGAGGCAGGAATGTGTCTGGTGTGTTGGGGAATAGAAAGGAAGCCAGTGTCCAGGAATACAGTGAGTAGAGGGGGCAGCAGTGGGAGGTGGGGGCAGAACAGGCTCATGTGTTGGATCATGTGACCCTCGTGGCATCATAAGGATTTTGGTTTTTAATCCGAGTGAGACTGTGACCTGTTGCAGAATCTCACATAGGGAAATCATTTCATCTGACTTAGGTTTTAACAATTCCTCTGGCTGCTGTGTTGAGAATAGCCTCTGGAAGGCAGGGCAGGAAGTGGAGGGACCAGTTAGGAGGCTACTGCCAGGATCTGGGTGGCAGATGATGGTGGCTCAGACTAGGTAGTAACCGTGGGGCTGCGGAGAAGGGCTGGACATATGGGGCCAGTGTTTGATGCAGGGGAAGTACTCCGTAAATGACCCTTACTGTTGCTGGTGGGCAAAGGAATCTGAGGACAGGAACAAACTGGAGAACTCTGCCCAATCACCCTTTGCCTGCAGCATCAGTTTTAGGGGAGAGAAGACCCTCAAATCTGGATAAGGGCACTCTGTCCCCAAAAGAGTAGATGGAGCTCCTCAAACTGCCTGCTCCCTAAAGCCCTGCCAGAGAGTTTCTCCAAATGCAGGAAACTAAAACCTTCCATGATGGCTAGAGACTTGGCAACCTCACTTTTCCAAACAAGGTCAAAACCTGCTCTTCAACTTCAATGCCTACAGGTGAAGTCTAATACCCCTAATACTTTTCTAGGTGATTAAATGGATCGTTTTTCTAAAGACAAAAAAGAAAAACTTGAAATTCATGATGGGGTTATGGAAGGGGTGGGTATGTTTTGATCACATAATGGAATATTTGAAATCCTGGGAAACTAGGGGAAAGGTCACCAACCAACTGTCCCCACCTACACACCCGCACCAGACTGGAGCTGCCTGCCAGTTTGGGTATCCTGATCTATTCTCTCTACAGGCTATAAACTCCCAGAGGGGGAACCACACCTTTGAAAACTTTCCCCCATAGGACCTTGAAAATATTAACAGTTAGAAGCTTTATGGAGAGATGGGCAGGTTCCTGTTAATACTGACAGCTAAGGTTTACTGAGTACTTGCCATATTCCAGGAACCATGTTAAGAGCTTAACCTCCATAAATCCTCAAAACATTTCAAAACCCAGGGACTTCCCTGGCAGTCCAGTGGTTAAGACTCAGAGCTGCCAATGCAGGGGGTGCAGGTTCAATCCCCGGTGAGGGAACTAACAACACAGTCTTCATTTTTACTCCTTCAATTTATTTTCTTCTCTAATATGCTTTTAAATGACTTCATAATATTGCATTCTAAAGATATGTCATTAGTTTATATAATTCCTTGTCATTGGACAATTAGATTTTCCAATGTTTTTTTCCCCTATGCTTTTATAAGTGTTGCAAAGAACACAGCTGTAGTTAAATCTTTATACACATAAGTGATTATCCCCTTATCATAAATGATTAGAAGGCTGATTGCTAGGTGAATAGGCATGTATATCTCTTAAATGTTTTGATAGTTATTGTTAAATTATACTCCAGGCAGGTTGCAAAAATTTACATTTCCATGAGTAGTGTATGAATGTGTCTGATCCAAGGAGTTTGGGGATTTGTCGGGGGGGTGTTTTGTGTTTTGCGTTTTGGTTTTTTGTTTGCTGGTTGTTATTGTTCGTTTATTTTTTATTTTTTTTATTTTTTTTAATTTTACATCAGTTTATTTATTGATAATTCATGAAATATAACAAGACTGCCAAATTTCACACATTCAGAGTAACCCAGTTAAATTTTTAAAAATGTCATTTTTTTTTAAAGACATGATATGCTTTCTGTGGGGTTGGTTGGTGAATTAAATTTTAAAGTTGATATGCTTCCCTGCAAAACACTTTTATTGAATCTACTAGGCCTTGGAGACTATCTCCGCTGTTTGGCATGGTATCTTGCTATACAACAGGCACACGATACATGTTGTTTGACATAACCAGAAGTCACAAGGAGTGACTACAGCATTATTTCTCTTGACCCAGCTTTAGGGGTCTTGTGTTCTTTGCAGCCACCACAGCTTCCTAACACACCTCATGGCATGCTCTTCTTTGGGAGAACCATTTCTAATTTCATCACGGAATGCAGAACCCCAGGGCAATAGATCCAAGTCAAGGACCCTCACATCTTTCAGCCCATGACCTCCCAAGAGTGGATCTGTCCTTCCCTCTCTCTGAAATCCATTCCTGAGTAGAGAAAGACAGAAGAAAATGAGACAGATGGAGAACTCATTAAAACAATCAATTATTTCAATGCATTTGGACATGACGAAAGTACACCAGGGCATGCGGGTTTTTAATAAGGCCCGCGCCGGGCGAGCAGCCTCAGGACTGACTGGCAGAGAACGAGGCAATGCTTTCCAGAAGGCACCTACTGTGATAATGTTACCTGCCGTTTACGCCATGGCAGAAAATAGACATGGAATCAGAGAACCTTAAATCTGAGATAATGGGTTTTTTAATTGTTTTCAAATTTTGGATGAGCGTTTTAATTGAAGTGGTTGGGAGGTTAATATAACATTTGTATTTGATTATCTGGCAAGGAGACGGGGAAATGAAAAGTGGGGGAAATTGAGATAGTCTTTTAAAGAAGAAAAAACTCTCCTAACACATATCATGATAAATTCCATTTCTGTACAGTCGCTTTCATTAGACATGGCAGAGACAAAATGATTTCTGTACGTAATTAGTGCCAAGATCAGAGAAATGCTAACAGCCTGAGGTTCTAAGTTAACCCTCTGCATGCTGAGGAGGGGAAATCTTCATTCTTTCAGTGAATTGTTATTAAGGGTTAGAGAGGCTCTAGCGTTTTTGGAGTGGCCACTGTTAACAGACACAAAGCCAGGCACTCTCTATATCTTTTGTCTCTCGAAAACTCAGATGTTTTATTATACTTTTTCCGCAAGTGAGGGAACTAAGGCTCAGAGAGGTTAAGTGAGTTGCTGAAGGTCCCCAGCTAGTGAGAGAAGGCTGGAACTCTGACCCAAACCCAGATGGCACTGTGGTCAGCGTAACGTCAGAGTAATGGAGCAGAGTTACATGTGCCTGGACACAAATCACCCACCACCACCGCCGCCGCCGCCCAAGAGCTCTGTGACACTGGGCTTATTTATCCAACCTCTTTGAGCCTCAATTTTATCTCCTATAAAATGGTAATAATAGTACCATCTGATTTTTTAAAAAATTCTCTTTTGGCCATGCCGCATAGCATATAGAATCTTAGTTCCCTCACCAGGGATTGAACCTGCACCCCCTGCATTGGCAGCTCTGAGTCTTAACCATTGGACTGCCAGGGAAGTCCCTGGGTTTTGAAATGTTTTGAGGATTTATGGAGGTTAAGCTCTTAACATGGTTCCTGGAATATGGCAAGTACTCAGTAAACCTTAGCTGTCAGTATTAACAGGAACCTGCCCATCTCTCCATAAAGCTTCTAACTGTTAATATTTTCAAGGTCCTATGGGGGAAAGTTTTCAAAGGTGTGGTTCCCCTTCTGGGAGTTTATAGCCTGTAGAGAGAATAGATCAGGATACCCAAACTGGCAGGCAGCTCCAGTCTGGTGCGGGTGTGTAGGTGGGGACAGTTGGTTGGTGACCTTTCCCCTAGTTTCCCAGGATTTCAAATATTCCATTATGTGATCAAAACATGCCCACCCCTTCCATACCCCCATGACACCAAATGGTACAATATGTTTTATGGAAAGAAAGCTATGACTATGACAGCATGGGGGGAAAAAGACTGGAAGGATATGTGTTCCTCTGAGAAAATGAGAGTTATTTCTATACTCGCTGAGCTTTTTCTGTTCCAAAATTTTTCTCCTGTGATAATACATTACTTTTTCTGTTCAGAAAACAACAGTTATTTCCAAAAAGAATATTCGTGAATTGGAGGAGGAAATGGAGTGGGAATATTTGGAAATTAAAGCAGGTTTAAGACTTTTGCTTTTAGCCTTGGGTTCCTATTACTCCCCTGTAGTAGTAAGATTTGGTGCAGTAATAGATGATACATATGTAGTAATAGATGGGGCTTCCCTCGTAGCTTAGAGGGTAAAGAATCTGCCTGCAATGCAGGACACCTAGGTTCTATCTGGGTTGGGAAGATCCCCTGGAGAAGGAAATGGCAACCCACTCCCATATTTTTGCCTGGGAAATGCCATGGACAGAGGAGCCTGCTGGGCTACAGTCCATTGGGTTGCAAACATTCAGACACAACTTAGCAACTAAACCACAACCACTGCATAGTAATATGTAATTAACAAGAATTACTACCATCCTTCACCATTCCCTAGCTTTTTATGCACACCAAGATAAGGTGCTCTGGCTCCATTTTTTCCTGGATCAGGCAAGCCATGTAACTAATAGTTACAATGCTTTTTTTAACAAATAATGGAACTCCAACAAAAACCTGGAGTTAGTTCAATAACTGAACAGTATTTAGCTGTTAGCAAGGATGGAGTAATATGAATGGGAATAATCTCCTGTCTGAAACAACCAAAAAATTGATGCAATATATGCCACAATGATTTCCGGGTATTGGAGCTCAGGAAACAAGGTCAGTGATCCCTGAGAGGCAAGAACAAGAAGTCAGCCCAGCATTCCTCCATGAGAGAATTTCCAGGGTGCAGTGTAGGGAGCAGCCTGGGAGGACCCCTGAAATGAGAAGCCATGGCTGAGAGTCTGGGGAACCCATGGTGGCTAAGTTCTCAGATCAGAAGAGTGCTCTCTAGAGAGAACTGGAGAAATGGTAGAGACCTGATAAGCCCATGCATGTGAGTCCCCAAGGTTGGGGACTCTTCTGCAAAGATTAGAGATAATGGAGGTGGGTATCCCAATGGCCCAAGACAGTGACTCTTCCCATTAACTAAGACAGATAACCTCATGGATCCCAAGGTGCTATAGAGAATGCAGAAGGGTCCTGCTTCATGGGTGAGGAATAGTTAGCTCCAGACTGAACAAGTTGTTTGTAAAAAATCTATAAAGCAGGATTCCCCCACACGGCTAACATAATGCTTAATAGTAACAGACTGGATTCTTCCCCCCAGTATCAGAAACAAGATGAGGATAGGACCAGAAACAGTGAACAACTATCACATTTTCTATTTCACAATATCCTACTGGTAAAATAAGTCTAGGTAGACTCTACACATAGACGATGATCAATACTGAAATCAGACTGATTATATTCTTTGCAGCTGAAGGTGGAGAAGCTCTATACAGGCAGCAAAAACAAGACTGGGAGCTGACTATGACTCAGATCATTAACTCCTTATTGCAAAATTCAGACTTAATTGAATTAAGTAGGGAAAGCCACTAGAGAATTCAGGTATGACTTTAATCAAATCCCTTATGATTAAACAGTGGAAGTGACAAATAGATTCAAGGGATTAGATCTAATAGAGTGTCTGAAGAACTATGGACAGAGGTTTGTGACATTGTACAGGAGGCAGTGATCAAAACCAACCCAAAGAAAAAGAAATGCAAAAAGGCAAAATGGTTGTCTGAGGAGGGTCTTACAGATGCTGAGAAAAGAAGAGAAGTAAAAGGCAAAGGAGAAAAGGAAAGATACACCTATTTGAATGCAGAGTTCCAAAGAACAGCAAGGAGAGATATAAAAGCCTTCCCGAGTGAACAATGCAAAGAAACAGAGGAAAACAACAAAATGGGAAAGACTAGAGATCTCTTCAAGTAAATTAGAGATACCAAGGGAACATTTCATGTAAAGATGGTCACAATAAAGGACAGAAATGGTATGGACCTAGCAGAAGCTGAAGGTATTAAGAAGAGGTGTCAAGAATACACAGAAAAACTATACAAAAGAGATCTTCATGACCCAGATAACCACGATGGTGTGATCACTCACCTAGAGACAGACATCTTGAAATGCAAAGTCAAGTGGGCCTTAGGAAGTATCACTATGAACAAAGCTAGTGGAGGTTGATGGAAATAGCTCCAGTTGAGCTATTTCAAATCCTAAAAGATGATGCTGTGATAATGCTGCACTCAATATGCCAGCAACTTTGGAAAACTCAGCAGTGGCCACAGGACTGGAAAAGGTCAGTTTTCAATCCAATTTCAAAGAAAGGCAATGGCAAAGAATGTTCAAACTATGCACAACTACACTAATTTCACATGCTAGCAAAGCAATGCTCAAAATTCTCCAAGCCAGAGTTCAACAGTACATGAACCAAGAACTTCCAGATGTACAAGCTGGATTTAGAAAAGGCAGAGGAACCAGAGATTAAATTGCCAACATCTGTTGGATCATAGAAAAAGAAAGAGTTCCAGAAAAACATCTACTTCTGCTTCACTGACTATTCTAAAGTCTTTGACTGTGTGGATCACAACAAACTGTGGAAAATTCTTAAAGAGATGGGATTACCAGACCACCTTACCTGCCTCCTGTGAAACCTGTATGCAGCTCAAGAAGCAACAGTTAGAACTGGACATGGAAAAACAGACTGGTTCCAAATCAGGAAGGGAGTATGTCAAGGCTGTATATTGTCACCCTGCTTATTTAACTTATGTGCAGAATATATCATGCGAAATGCCAGGCTGGATGCAGCACAAGCTGGAATCAAGTTTGCTGGGAGAAATATCAATAACCTCAGATATGCAGATGACACCATTCTTATGGCAGAAAGCGAAGAGGAATTAAAGAGCCTGTTGATGAAAGCCAAAGGGGAGAGTGAAAAAGTTGGCTTAAAACTCAACATTCAGAAAACTAAGATCATGGCATCTGATCCCATCTCTTCATGGCAAATAGATGGGGGAAACAATGGAAACAGTAACAGACTTTATTTTGGGGGCTCCAAAACCACTGCAGATGGTGACTACAGCCATGAAATTAAAAGATGCCTGCTCCTTGGAAGAAAAGCTATGACCAACCTAGACAGCATATTAAAAAGCAGAGACATTACTTTGCCAACAAAGGTCTGTCTAGTCAAAGTTATGGTTTTTCCAGTAGTCATGTATGGATGTGAGAGTTGGACCATAAAGAAGGCTGAATGCCAAAGAACTGATGCTTGTGAACTGTGGTGTTGGAGAAGACTCTTGAGAATCCCTCAGACTGCAAGGAGATTCAACCAATCAATCCTAAAGGAAATCAATCCTAAATATTCTTTGGAAGGACTGATGCTGAAGCTGAAGCTCCAATACTTTGGCCACCTGATGCAAAGAGCTGACTCATTAGGAAAGACCCTGATTCAGGGGAAAGATTGAAGGTGAGAGGAGAAGGGACAACAGAGAATGAAATGGTTGGATGGTATCACCAACTCAATGGACACGAGTTTGAGCAAGTTCCAGGAGATGGTGAAGGACAGGGAAGCCTGGTGTGCTGCAGTCCATGGGGTTGAAAAGAATCAGACATGATTGAGCAACTGAACAACAACAACAAAAAAGAAATAATGATATTTGGGGCTTCCCAGGTGGCTCAGTGGTTAAAAAAAATCCGCCTGCCAATGCAGGAGATTCAGGTTTGACCCCTAGGTCAGAAAGATGTCTTGGAGAAGAGTATGGCGATCTACTCCAGTATTCTTGCCTGGAAAATCCCATGGACAGAGGAGCCTGGCAAGCTACAGTCCATGGGGTCGGAAAGAGTCAGACACAACTTATCAACTAAACAACAAGAGCAAAGAAGTAACAGGTATCCATACTGGAAAGGAAGAAGGAAAACATCTTTATTTTCAATGTGAAGATTTATGTAGAAAATCCTATGGAATCCACAAAAGAGCTAATATATTTAATAAGTGAGTTTAGCACAGAGTTATTAAGAATTGCCTGGCCCAACTTATTACTACAAAAGGTGGAGAAACTGTTCCAGAAGAAAACAGAAGAGAATGCTCATGTGGCCCTGCTTTAAGCAAAGATTTCTTAGCTATGACACCAGGATTGCAATCTATATAAAGACAAATGGACCAATCAGACTTCATCAAAATTAAGATCTTCTGCTTTTAGTTAAAGCAGCCCCAACAGGCTAAGGACCACAGACTGAGTGGCTTATAAATCACAGACAGTTCTTACAGTTTTAGAGGCTGAGTCATCCAAGATGAAGATGCCAACAGATTTACTGTCTGTTGAGGACAACTTCTCTGGTTCATAGCCCATGACTTCTCACTGTATCCTCATAGGATGGAAGGGGTGGGGAGCTCTCTGGGGTCTTTTTCAAGGGCACTGATCCCACTTGTGAGGGCTCGGCTCTCATGACCCAATTATTCCTAATGGCCCCACCTCCAAATACCATCACCTTCGGAGCTGGAATTTCAACATATGAACCTCAGGGTGCCGGGGTAGGGGTGGGGGTGGGGTGGCGGCGGTGAAAACACCCAGAAGAACACAAGTTCTTCCTAGGAACATTTTTTTCTCTCTCATTTTATTACAGTGAAGTTTGCATGCTAAGTCGCTTCAGTCAGGTCTAACTCTGCAATGCTATGGACTAAAGCCCACCAGGCTCCTCTGTTCATAGGATTCTCCAGGCAAGGATACTGAAGTGGGTTGCCATGCCCTCCTTCAGGGGATCTTCCCAACCCAGGGATCGAAGCCATGTCTCTTACATCTTCTGTGCTGTCAGGCAGGTTCTTCACTGCTAGCGCCATCTGGGAAATGCACAATGAAGTTTAACACTATGGAAAAGCCATATCATCTTTGTGGGTTCAAAGGCACTCTTCAGAGAATGAAAAGAGTTGCCACAAATTTCCAGAGAAAACTGTAATTCAAAAAGATGCATGCACCTCAATGTTTGTTGCAGCACTGTTCTCAGTAACCAAGATATTCAGTTCAGTTCAGTTCAGTCGCTCAGTCGTGTCCGACTCTTTGTGACCCCATGAATCGCAGCACACCGGGCCTCCCTGTCCATCACCAACTCCCGGAGTTCACTCAGACTCACGTCCATTGAGTCAGTGATGCCATCCAGCCAACTAAGATATTAAAACAACCTAAATATTCATTAACAGATGAATGGATAAAGAAGATGTGGTACATATATACAATGGAGTAGTATTTAGCCATAAAAAAGAATGAAATAATGCCATTTGCAACAACATGGATGGACCTAGAAATGATCATACTAAGTAAGTCAGATGATATCACTTATATGTGGAATCTAAACTGTGAAACAAGTGAATTTATCTACAGAACAGAAACAGACTCACAGACAGAATAGATTTGTGGTTGCCAAAGGGGAGGAAGGTGAGGGATGGATGGATTGGGAGTTTGGGATTAGCAGAAGCAAACTACTGCATAGTGAATGGATAAACAAAGTTCTACTGCATAGCAAAGGAAACAATATTCAATTTCCTACGATAAACCATAACAGAAAAGAATATGAAAAAGAACATATTTATAGGTGTAAATCACTTTTCTATACAGTGGAAATTAACACAACATTGTGTGACACATCTGAAACAGAAGGTCCTGGAGCAACACCCACCATGTGCAGCAGACAGGACCTGGAGCAATCTTTACCACTCAGGGGAGAGGGATACTACCATTTATACGGGGAACTTAGATGACATCAGGTTGGCTCATCAGTTATCAGGGAAGCCAGCAACTGGGGCAGGTGAGAAGCCTGTAGGCAGTTATTGATTATGCCTATCACATGAATGGGGGCTTCCCTGGTGGCTCAGATGGTAAAGAATCTGCCAGCAATGCGGGAAACCTGGGTGCGATCCCTGGGTTGGGAAGATCCCCTGGAGGAGGGCATGGCAACCCATTCCAGTATTCTTTTCTGGAGAATCCCCATGGACAGAGGAGCCTGGCAGGCTCCATGGGGTCTCAAAGAGTTGGACAAGACTGAACGACTAAGCACAACAACCACAATCACATGAGTGGACCAGGGGCTGGATGAGCAGGGAGTGTACAGAGGTCAAGAGAACAGCCATCCTGAAAGGCCTGATCGCACACTCCACCCCACCTACCCTGCATGACCCTTACACTCTTGGTGCACCCCTCTTCCATGACAGCCCCGAGGTCAAGTGTACAAAGGCGCACTGCAACCAAACACCACAAGTGCGATACAAGCAACAGCAGCTAAGGAGCATCAAGACTAAGACACCTAGTAAACTAGGGGCAGTGATTTGCCTATAGGTGA
The DNA here is from genome assembly GCF_019923935.1 of Bubalus bubalis. NCBI lineage: Eukaryota > Metazoa > Chordata > Mammalia > Artiodactyla > Bovidae > Bubalus > Bubalus bubalis. The sequence goes on along the minus strand of NC_059173.1, from coordinate 16,557,569 downwards.
GGAGACTTTGGAGCCAAGTGCTTATCGGGTCAATTTTTCATGACAATCCAGAGGATGATGACAACAGCATCTCGCTGCAGACCCAGCAATCAGGTTCATTTCATAGCGAGGCCACCAGTGTCTCCCCCCTGCAAGCAGGTTCTCTCCACTCAGACTCGGGAGGAAATATAAGATGCTTAACAGGCACACCACCGGGGAGATTATGACCATTAAGCAGAATATAAGCAGGAACAGCACTCAGATCATGCCAACCCCACCTGGGATTTTTGTCCTGGCCAGCAGTATCGTGTCACCTGTCTACCAGCAGTCTCCAGAGGTGGTGCCGAGTATTGGAGGGTTATAATATTATAAACTTTACTGGAGGTATAATATAATGGTGCCTTTCTCTAGTAGGGGACAAGATTAATTACCTAAGTAGTCTTCAGTGGGGCTGGGTAGACAACAGGTGAGATCTGTAAGTCCCTTTCTAATCTTATTCCCCACGAGTTGGCAAACCCAGCCACTGGGGACTTACCTGCCGGTCCCAGGTCATTTATAATGTGTCCCTCTGGGGGGAGATCCTGTAGGCAAAAGTGAGCTATTGTCTTGACTGATAGTTGACAACCTTTGGATCCTTTGGTGGTTAAGAGTTGAATTCAGATGGTATTGACTCGGGGTGAACATGGAATAGATGTTGGGTGGGACGACGCATGCCCTGAGATGTTCAGTTACAGTCTGCAGGGCTTGAATCAGCCTCCTGGCCCACAGGTTGAGGACGTGGGTTTCCTGCTTCAATCATTCAGTAGTCCGTTCATCTTTTCCATTAGCCTGGCAGCGGTGGGGTTGTAAGGCTGTGGAAATCCCAACGGATGTCATCTTTATCAGCCCACTCCTGGACTTTGTGGTCCTCAGCCAATGCTGACGTCCATGGCGGGTCTTTATTTCACACACAGCTGTTATAGGCTCCCAGTAGTGGTTTTTCTGCAGTGCTGGACAACCCAGGGTTGGCCTTCTGTAAGGTCTCACACCTGTTGTAACGCAGTGTAGATGGCAGGTAGCTATGGTCCCATCCCTCTACTTCATTGTTCTGCCCTCTCCTGTAGCCAGGAACATGGACTGGAACTGGGACCAGAAGCCCAAGGGTACTCTTATTATTCACATTCTGGGTAAATGGCCATGTCCAATCCAAAAGCCTGTCCCTGAGTTAATATCCTTAAAGCCTGTGTCTCTCATTGTGTAGGGGTGCTGGGCTGGGGGTAGACTGGTCTTTCCTGACCAGATAACACCCAATTATGTAATAGATGATTCAGTTTGTTGCGTTCTGTGTATATTCACCAGCCATCACCAGGCAGTCAGATGAGCCATGAGCATGCAGTTACTCCTAAATCAGAAAGAAACTCTGAGCTTACCAGGATATTCTCAATGTAATGGAAGAGAAAGACACCTCCCAGAGTGGTCAGCTGCCACAGGGCCCCATGCACGTGCTAGTGGACGGCCACCTCAGGGTCATCCCTGCAACTTTCCATTCCCTGTCCTTATTTCCAGACATCTCAGCGCTCGTGGGGGTTTCTTCGGCCTCCTGGCTGGCCAGTTGTTGGACTGCACCCCGCAGGCCTGCAAACCCAGCTTCAGGACCAAAGAGCCAGGTGGAGACAGTGACAGAGACATCAATACCCGTTAGATAGGGGATCTTACACACCCAGAATGAAGGGTCCTGGAATGACACCCCCTTCATGGATGTATGGCAGATGATAAGCAGGACGTGGAGACAACATACGCTATGTGGGGGAGGAGGCTACTATTTATAGGGGGAATTGGCCTCAGGTTGGCTTATCAGTTACCAGGGAAACCAGCAGCTGGGGCAGGGAGCGAGCATGTAGGCAGTTCCTGACCAAGTGCTGTAATGAAGAAGACTGGATAGATACATGAGTGGAGCGGGGGCTGGTCAAGCAGGGGATGTGTAGGGAGCAAGAGAACAGCCATCCTGAAAGGCCTGACCACCCAGAGGGCCACCCACATCAGGGAGGGCAATCTGCTGAACAGACTCCAGTGATTCAAAGGTGAACCTTGTCCGGAAACACCCTCGCAGACACACCTGGAATAACGTTTGGCAGGATATCTGGCCACCTGCATCCCAGTCAAGTTGCACATGAAAATAACCATCACACAGAATAATAATCCAAGGTTGTGTGACAGTGTTGGTGGCTGGAGTATAAGCTGTCCTCAAAGCTCTTGTTACACAGCCATGTTACTCCCCACGGATAGGGCAGCCAGCCTTATCTAGGCAGGGTGATGACGCCTGCCTGATCCATGTGGAGTTTCTGCATTCCTAAGGACACACTAGGTACCAGGTTCCATATTATTTTTATGTTATTATGTTAGCTGCTCAGTCGTGTCTGACTCTCTGCAACTCCATGGACTGTAGCCTGCTAGACTCCTCTGTCCATGGGATTCTCCAGGCAAGAATACTGGAGTGGGTTGCCATCCCCTTCTCCAAAGATATTTCTGATGCAGGGATCGAACCTGGGTCTCCTGCATTGCAGGCAGACTCTTTACCATCTGAGCCACCAGAGAAGCAACCAGGCTCCATGCATTTTACCTATATGCCCATGACTTTGGACTGTCCTGTTCTCCAGATGCATGGATATTTGTTGAGTGAATAAATCCCATTTGCCAGAAAGGATAACTCACTTATTAAGGGGTTCAAGCGTAGAATGGTCTGACTCCACAGTTACACCATCCTTCTTAAAAAGCCCTGTTCCAAACCCCTGCTTTCTGACTCCCCCTCTGCCCCCACTCAGAAACACGACTTTGCCCCTCCAGGGGCTGCGGAACTTAAAATCTCAGCTCCCCCAGGAGCACGCCTGGCAAAGACGCATCTTCCCCTTGCCAGACAGATTTCCCCAGTCCTCCACAGGTAGGGGAATAGATTCTGGGTGCAGGAACCCAAGCACACATCTTGCAGGTCAGCTGGCATTTCATCTAGACTTTCCTTCCCCAGTTTCTCCAGATGCGCAGGGGTTTGCTAGGTCTGCAATGCCAAGCGGTGGTGTTGTTAGGGGGGTTGTAATTTTCTTTTCTGCCTTTCTCTCTTTAAATCTCAGCAGCAGCTGCTTCCTTAGTTCATGGCAGCTTCCGAGTGTCTCAGACAGGCATCAATATTGACAGAAGAGGCCCCACAGCCCAGCAGGGGATGTAGTTTCAGAAGAGGAGCTGAGCAAGCTCATTAGGATGGCTTCTCAGCACCCTTTGGCAGCCCCAATTACTTGGTTCTGAGCAGCATGAATATGGATCAGTGAGAGGAAGGGGGCTTATCCGGATTACCTTTTTTTTTTTTTTTTTTTTTTTTTTTTAACACGGAGACAGTATAGAGGAGGACTTTAAGCTCACTAGTTTTGCAGTCAGACAGACCTGGCTTCCAATCCCATCTCTGCCCTTTGCTCCCCACATGACCTTGGGAAAGAACGTTCGCCACTCTGAACATTAGTTTCCTTATTTGTAAAATGGGCATCAGGGTAATACTTCAGAAGTTTGCCATTATGATCACATGACTTAATGCATTTAGTCTAGCACAGGGCCTGGCCCATCATAAGCATTCCACAAACACCGCAGTTCCTGGTGTTCTATTTAGAAATGATCACATTCAGAGGAACTGGCCTTTTTTCTAAGAGTAGGGGAAACTTGGCCCAAAGTCTCCGACAGATTTCTCCTCATGGTTCATTGGTCAGCACTGATCCCTGCTAACTCCTAAGAGATTCTAATCCTATCTTTCCCAGCCTCCAAGTACTGTAGTTCAAGAAACTAAGGCCTAGAGAGGCTGAGGGTATTGCCAGAGGTTGCACAGTCAGTCAGTGGCAGAATCAGGGCTAGAGCCTGATGCCTAACCCAGAGCGTTTTGTATCCCCCCTATAACCCTTCTCTATAAGTGTTAAGATTTCCAAGGCTTTTTTTAAATTAAAAAATATATATATTTATATATATTTACTTTTTGGCTGCACTATGCAATATGCAGGATCTTAGTTCCCCAGGGATCGAACCTGTATCCCCTGTAGTGGAAGCTTGAAATCTTAGCAGCTGGACCACCACAGAAGTCCCTTCAAGGCATTTTTCTCAAGGTATTTGTCAGCATCTGCAACCAATTTCCTGAGCACAGGCAGGAATCCTGGGCAAAGCCTCTTTCCTTTTCTCCTCTCTTTATCTTCTAGTCCAGGTGAGCAGCTCACTTAAGTCTTGTAGTCTCCAGTCAGCTCCCAAGAGCCCCGATGGAATAAGTCAGGCAAACATCTTGCTCTCAGGGCTATTTGCATTCAAGCGACCTGCTGGAAGAGGGCAATGCTTAACCCAAAGTGATGAGTTCCTAGTGAGAGGATTTAAGGCAACTGTGCTGGAGATGTTTCAGGATGGGGGCTGATTTTCACTGGCACCCCTAATTCACAGTAATCATTTATTCTCTCTTGCTTTATTCATTCATTTATTTGATCAACTTGTTGAGAAATTTCAAGGGCCAGGCCAAGGACTTTGCTTAGTGATAGCAATAGAAAAGTAAAGGTGGGTCAGATATTGTCGCTGCCTTTGGGAAAGTCAGAGAAGGGATCAGATGAGTACAGCTGTAAGGACGAGTGTCATGCCATGGCCTTGGAATGCATATCTCACTGCTTAGGCTTATCCAGGTAGGCTTCTTGGAGGAGGTGACATGATTGAGTTTTGAAGGACTGATACAAAGTCATCTCTTCCACTAGAAAGTAAGCTCCCCGAGAGTAGAGACTTTGAGTGTTTTTTTCATGGCTACATCCCTAAAAGTCAGAACAATGCCCAGCATTGCAGGTGCTCAATAAATATTGGTTAAATGAAGGCATATAAGGGGCTCCCCAGGTGGCACAGTGGTGAAGAATCCACCTGCCAAGGCAGGAGTGGAGGTTCGATCCTTGGGTCGGGAAGATTCCCTGGAGGAGGGAATGGCCACTCCAGTATTCTTGCCTGGAGAATTCCAGGGACAGAGGAGCCTGGTGGGCTACACTCCATAAGATTGCACAGAGTTGGACATGACTGAAGCAAATTAGCATGCAGGCATAGAAAAGTAAAGATACAGGAAAGGAATCCTGGCAGAAGAAACTCTGTGTGCAAAGGCATGGGATGCAAAAGGGCCCAGAACATCTGGAGATGGCAGGAAGCTCATTGCAGGTTTAGCACAGGATGTGGGGGAACAGAAGGACCCTGAACCACAGGCTGAGTTGGGACTGAGTAGGGACTCGTCCCTGAAGGCAATGGGAAGTTAGGGATAGATTTTAAGTGGAGAGGTGGCAGAATCATCTCTGTGTTTTAGAAAGACCATCCTGTCTGTCATGAGGAGAAGAAAACAGGGATGAGGGAGAGATGGCGGTGCTGGAAGCCCAGAGCACCGTCTGTTCAACTAGTTTGCCCAAAGCCCCCTAGCAAGAATGCCAGGCTTGACTGACAGGGCATGCAACGGGGTGGCTGTGGACGCTGGAGGGAAGTTAGGTCCCTGCTTCACCTTCCTCGGCCTCCTGCTGGAAGGCACATGATCATGCGGAAAGGCCATTACCATCCCACCAGAAGAAGCCTCTCCTTGTTAAAATTCTGGGCCATGGTGTCTTGTATTAAAGCTGATATTAAGCCATAAAATGTAATATGTTATGACACCATAAAATGCAGTGTAATTGCTATAGAACCATAAAATGTAATGTAACAGGCGCTGTGACCATTACGCTGCTTCACAGCCTAAAACACTTAGCTTCCACTCTGCTTTTAGACAAACAAACAATTCCTATTCATTGCTACCTCTGGAGGAAGGTATAGGAAAATCAACCCAGATAAGCATGAATTGTAAGGCAAATGCCAAAGGAGGATACAGTGGGGTGTGGAGGCAACCCCAGGCTTTGTAGTAAGACAGAACCTAGGTTTCTGTTTTTTTCAATTATGTCTAGATCAAGATCCCAAAAAAGCAGAGCCAGAGATGGGGGTTCAGACTAGATTTCTCCTAAAATTACATTTGTCTAACTCCTACAGGAGGACCACAAAGCTGCACCCAAACTGAGGCTGGGAGTTAGAGAAGGAAATGGGGGAGCTCTGGCCCACAAGCCCCCAGCAAGGGGAACCACCAGACTCGTGACAGCAGGTGTGAGTTGCCCCCAGGACTGAACTGACATCACTGACCTTCTGAGCATAAACATGGTTAGTTGCTGCTTCACGCCCAACTTCTGAAACTTGCCCCAAATCCTCTCGTGGCCAATTCAAACACAGAACCGTATAGGGAAGGCAGTTTGGGGCAAAGATTTTCATTTAACTAAGGTGACACAATGTAAGATGATTCTGAGAAGGGAAGGCAGAGGAAACAGGGAGTAGCATCACAGTTGGGGAGCCAGCTATGGACGGGGAAGAAGGGAGGCCTGTGGGTGTTCCCCCAGCAGGGGCCAAGGCTGTCTGGGGGCTCAGGCAGAAACAAGGGATTGCTGAGCTGAGGGCAAAGGAGAAGGAGGAGTTAGCTAGGTGAGATGGATGTGGAGGAAGACACTGGTGTATAGAGGAGGTAGAGGGGAGGGGGGAAGGAAGGGTGAGGGAGGTGAGGAGGAGAAAAAGGAGGAGGAGGGAGAAGGGAAGGGAGAGGGAAAGAAAGAGAAGCAAGTTAAGAGAGAAAGGGACAAAGAGGAAGAGACAATGAAGGAAAGATGCAAAGAGAATATCTGAGAGAGGCATAGGGATTGGAGAGAATGAGAAATATACGAAGAGCATGTGTTTAGAACACTGACTGGAAGAACGGTATGAGTTGGGCTGGAGAAATAAGCAGGAAGCAGTAACATATAAATATACAGAGAGAAATCCTCACACTTACGTAGACCCACACACCTATGTCGGTTCAGTTCAGCTCAGTTCAGTCACTCAGTTGTGTCCGACTCTTTGCAACCCCACGGACTACAGTACGCCGGACTTCCCTGTCCATCACCAACTCCTGGAGCTTGCTCAGAGTCATGGCCATTGAGTCAGTGATGCCATCCAACCATCTCATTCTCTGCTGTCCCCTTCTCCTCCTGCCTTCAATGTTTCCCAGCATCAGTGTCTTTTCCAATGAGTCAGTTCTTCATATCAGGCTGCCAAAGTTTTGGAGCTTCAGCTTCAGCATCAGTCCTTTCAATGAATATTCAGGACTGGTTTCCTTTAGGATTGACTGGTTTGATCTCCTTGAAGTCCAAGAGACTTCTCCAACACCACAGTTCAAAAGCATCAATTCTTTGGTATTCAGCTTTCTTTATAGTCCAACTCTCACATCCATACATGACTACTGGAAAAGATGGACTTTTGTTGGTAAAGTAATGGCTCTGCTTTTTAATACACTATCTAGGTTGGTCATAGCTTTTCTTCCAAGGAGCAAGCGTCTTTTAATTTCATGGCTGCAGTCACCATCTGCAGTGATTTTGGAGCTCAAAAAAATAAAGTCTGACACTGTTTCCATTGTTTCCCCATCTATTTGCCATGAAGTGATGGGACCAGATGCCATGATCTTCGTTTTCTGAATGTTGAGCTTTAAGCCAACTTTTTCACTCTCCTCTTTCACCTTCATCAAGAGGCTTTTTAGTTCCTCTTTGCTTTCTGCCATAAGGGTGGTGTCATCTGCATATCTGAGGTTATTGATATTTCTCCCGGCAATCTTGATTCCAGTGTGTGCTTTATCTAGCCCGGCATTTCACATGATGTACTCTGCATATAAGTTAAATAAGCAAGGTGACAGTATACAGCCTTGACGGACTCCTTTTCCGATTTGGAACCATCTGTTGTTCCATGTCCAGTTCTAACTGTTGCTTCCTGACCTGCATACAGGTTTCTCAAGAGGCAGGTCAGGTGGTCTGGTATTCCCATCTCTTTAAGAATTTTCCACAGTTTGTTGTGATCCACACAGTCAAAGGCTTTGCTGTAGTCAATAAGGCAGAAGTAGATGTTTTTCTGAAATACTCTTGCTTTTTCGATGAACCAACGGATGTTGGCAATTTGATCTCTGGTTCCTCTGCCTTATCTAAATCCAGCTTGAACATATGGAAGTTCACCGTTCACATACGATTGAGGCCTGGCTTGCAGAATTTTGAGCATTACTTTGCTAGTGTGTGAGATGAGTGCAATTGTGTGGTAGTTTGAACATTCTTTGGCATTGCCTTTCTTTGGGACTGGAATGGAAACTGACCTTTTCCAGTCCTGTGGCCACTGCTGAGTTTTCCAAATTTGCTGGCATATTGAGTGCAGCTCTTTCATAACATCATCTTTTAGGATTTTAAATAGCTCAACTGGAATTCCATCACCTCCACTAGCTTTGTTTGTAGTGATGCTTCCTAAGGCCCACTTGACTTCACATTCCAGGATGTCTGGCTGTAGGTGAGTGATCACACCATTGTGCTTATCTAGGTCATTAAGATCTTTTCTGTATAGTTCTTCTGTGTATTCTTGCCACCTCTTCTTAATATCTTCTGCTTCTGTTAGGTCCATACTATTTCTGTCCTTTATTGTGCCCATCTTTGCATGAAATGTTTCCTTGGTATCTCTAATTTTCTTGAAGAGATCTCTAGTCTTTTCCATTCTATTGTTTCCCTCTATTTCTTTGCATTGATTATGGAGGAAGGCTTTCTTATCTCTCCTTGCTATTCTTTGGAACCCTGCATTCAAATGGGTATATCTTTCCTTTTCTCCTTTGCCTTTCACTTCTCTTCTTTTCACAGCTATTTGTAAGGCCTCCTCAGACAACCATTTTTCCCTTTTGCAATTATTTTTCTTGGGGATGGTCTTGATCACTGTCTTCTGTACAATGTCAAGAACCTCCGTCCATAGTTCTTCAGGCACTCTATCAGACCTAATCCCTTGAATCTATTTGTCACTTCCACTGTATAATCATAAAGGATTTGATTCAGGTCATACCTGAATGGTCTAGCGGTTTTCCCTACTTTCTTTAATTTCAGTCTGAATTTGGCAATACGAAGTTCATGATCTGAGCCACAGTCAGCTCCCAGTTTTGTTTTTGCTGACTGTATAGAGCTTCTCCACCTTTGGCTAGAAACAATATAGTCAATCTGATTTCAGTATTGACCATCTGGTGATGTCCATGTGTAGAGTCTTCTCTTATGTTGTTGGAAGAGTGTGTTTGCTATGACCAGTGCATTCTCTTGGCAAAAGCCTTTGCCTTTCTTCATTTTGTTCTCCATGGCCAAATTTGCCTGTTACTCCAGGTATCTCTTGACTTTCTATTTTTGCATTCCAGTCCCTTATAACGAAAAGGATCTTTTTTGGGTATTATTTCTAAAAGTTCTTGTAGGTCTTCATAGAACTGTTCAACTTCTTCAGCATTACTGGTTGGGACATAGACTTGGATCACTGTGAAATTGAATTGTTTGCCTTGGAAATGAACAGAGATCATTCTGTCATTTTTGAGGTTGCACCCAAGAATTGAATTTCAGACTTTTTTGTTGATTATGAGGGATACTCCATTTCTTCTAAGGGATTCTTGCCAACAGTAGTAGATACAATGGTCAGCTGAGTTAAATTCACCCATTCCAGTCCATTTTAGTTCACTGATTCCTAAAATGTCGGTATTCACTCTTGCCAGCTCCTGTTTGATCGCTTCCAATTTGCCTTGATTCATGGACCTAAGATTCCAGGTTCCTATGCAATATTTCTCTTTACAGCATTGGGCTTTACTTCTATCACCAGTCACATCCACATCTGGGTGTTGTTTTTGCTTTGGCTTCATCTCTTCTTTCTGGAGTTATTTCTCCACTCTTCTCCAGTAGCATATTGGGCACCTATTGACCTGGGGAGTTCATCTTTCAGTGTCATATCATTTTGACATTTGACATTGGGGTTCTCAAGGCAAGAATACTGAAGTGGTTTGCCTATGTAGATAACCTATACTGTAAACATGTAACAACACAGCCGGTCAGCACACAATAGGCATCCACACCGGTCCACACAGAGACATGCACACAAACACATAATTCCCCAACTGATTCCCACCCTTCCCCTCACACCCAAGGGGGCAACGGGGGTTGCTTCTGGTCAGATCCTGGCCAGAGTCTTGGAGTTCATTCTCCGTGAGCCTGTGCATCATGTTTGCCCCACACTGGCTGAGCAGGTGGTGGGCGGTGTGGGAGCTCAGCAGAGTAGACATGTCCTGTGGCCAGTAGCCCTAGCCAGGGGTGGAAAAGACAGTCCTTCCTAATAGGACAGCAAAACCCTACTGTGCCAAGCATGGGTTTGGCTTCCGGGGGCTTCAAGAGGAGGCCTTGTTTCTGATGCATTTTACAACTGGCTTCACAGTGTTAGTAGTGAATGTAACAGACCAGAAAAGCAGGGAGGAAATGAGGCAGCAGAAAGTCCCCACCGAGAATTCTGCTAAGGCACCCAAAGAATCAATGAGCATAAAGGACACAGAGCTGGGGGCAGGGAAGTGTGCTCAAGAGTTGGCATTGGAAAGGCAAACAGAGTGGACAGCCAGGGACCCCCCTGAATGACTCAGCTCTCTGCAAGTCTGTACGTGCCTGAGTGTCTGCCTGTGAGGAAGAGTCATGTGGGTTAGGATCCAGGGCTGCCTGTTGTATAAATATTTGTATACAAGTAAATGGGAGAGAGGGTTTAAAACCTCAGAAGCAAACGCTAAAGTTTTCTCAGGCTAGAGGAAGATATATTTTCTCCTGCGCCACCGTCGGCCCACTGCTATGTGCTTATTGAGGGTATTTTTTCAGGGAAGGGAGATCCACCAACAAATTTACTATGAGACAAGTGAAAGGTAAACCATGATTTTCACATTTCTGCTAATTCTTAGTATTAGGATGGAGACTTGGAAGGGATGCCTCCATCTTTTGTGAGGATGCACCACCAAGAATTTTGATTAACCCTGAGGAAGGCTCAGGAGCTTGTCTGTGTTAAAGATTGAGAAAATACTCATTTGTTTGAGAAAATAAAATCAAAGGTTTCAGATATCCTCTGGCACTGGGGAAGCTGGCAAAGAATGTAGATCAGGGGAGTGAGAATGCGTAATCAGAAGAGGTATCAGGCAAGGGACCTAAAGGGAAAGCCAGTCTGCAAGAAGTTCCCTGCAGGGTCTTAGTTATGGAGCTTTAAGGACAGAGATCCTAAAGGAAATCAACCATGAGTATTCATCCTAAGGACTGATGCTGAAGCTGAAGCTCCAATACTTTAGCCACCTGATACAAAGAGCTGACTCACTGGAAAAGACCCTGATGCTGGGAAAGATCGAAGGCGGGAGGAGAAGGTGACAACAGGGAACGAGATGGTTGGTATCACCAACTCAAAGGACATGAGTTTGAGCAAGCTCTGGGAGATGGTGAAGAACAGGGAAGCCTGGCGTGCCGCAGTCCATGGGGTTATGAAGAGTTGGACATGACCGAGAGACTGAACATCAACAAAGGATGGAGATGGTGAATATTGTATGTTAGGTTGTTTCCTATTTCACACTGTGCTGTAATTCACTCCTGATATTCCCAAATCTTCCACAAAGTCTGTGCAGAAGTTGAGGCGAAGGTTAAGCTGCTGTAACAAAGAACCCCAAAATGCAGTGGATTAAGGAAGGCAGAAGTTCATCTCCTACTTGTGAAGAAGTCCTGGGATGAGTGGTCTGGAATACATCAGACTTTGCTCCACATCCTCTTTTGGGACCCAGGTTCTTTCCCCAGAACTGTCCTCATCTGCATGGTTAGGTTGCATCCAAGCACATCCCTCTTCTTTGTATAAAGGGGAAGGGAGAAAAAGAATACCACACACAATTTTCCTTTAAGCAAATGTGTCACTGGCTAACACATTGCTTGTGCTCACATTCCATTGGTTAATTCCATCTTGACCCAGGGGAAGCCGGGAAATGTAGTCCCCAGCTAAGCAGCCATGTGCTCATCTATCTCTATAGAAGAAGGCAACAATGGAATTGTTAGAAAACACACTGTTATCTATTGCAGTCTTGGGTCTGGGCTAAGCCACCATAGTTCTTACTAGATTATTGTAATAGTCTCCCAACTGCATCCTCAGTCCCTTTATTCTATTCTATTCTCCCCTCCCCTAAAGATTTCTTAATCTATTAAACACACTTTTTGCACTATTATGCTCAGCCAGCTTTGAATTTATTCTATCACAAAAAAATTGTATTTTAAGGAATTCCCTGCTGGTCCAGTAGTTAGGACTCCATACTTCCACTGTGGGGGCATGGGTTTGATCGCTGGTTAGGAGAAGGCAATGGCACTCCACTCCAGTACTCTTGCCTGGAAAATCCCATGGATGGAGGAGCCTGGTAGGCTGCAGTCCATGGGGTTGCTGAGGGTTGGACACGACTGAGCGACTTCACTTTCACTTTTCACTTTCATGCATTGGAGAAGGAAATGGCAACCCACTCCAGAGTTCTTGCCTGGAGAATCCCAGGGACGGGGGAGCCTGGTGGGCTGCCGTCTATGGGGTCACACAGAGTCGGACATGACTGAAGTGACTTAGCAGTAGGGAACTAAGATCCTGCTGCCAGGCAGCATGGCCAATAAATAAATAAATAAAAATTTAAAATTGCAACTTAGTTGTTGACTTCCATTCTATTTTGAAAGCAACATCTGAAAGTGCTGCAAAAGCTTGTTCCTCTCTGCTCAAAATGCACCAGGGGCCTCCCATATGCTCTGAGTAAAAGCCTGAGTCTTTCAAATTGCTTACCAAGCCCTGTATGATTTCCAGCCTCCACCCACTTCTGGCCTCAGCTCCTCTCACAGCCCTCCTTGTTCACTCCGTCCAGCAACACTAGCCTCTGTCTCCCTTAGAATGTCAGATGTGCTCCTACCTCAGGGCCTTTGCACTTGCCGAATCTTCTGCCTGGAACACTTTCACGAGACATCCATGTGGCTCATTCTGCCACTTTCTCAACCAGGCCTTCTGGATCCCACCTCATTTAAAATAGCAGTTCCACCCCCTGATATATATGAATGAATTTTGTGTGCACATGCCTAAGTGTATGGTTTATTTTATTGTCTTTTTACCCATTACAGTTAAGCTCCAGGAGTGGGGATTTCATATGTGTAGGTGTTAACATGTGTGTGACATATATGCATATTTGCAAAAAACCGTTAACCTCCTTCCTACTAATGACAGACTTCCCGGGGCCCAGGCAAGGAGGTAACAATGAACAAAACAGCTTCAAATCTCTAGCCTCCTAGAGCTTATCTTTTGGTGGAGGATGATTCTTTCAGAAGGTGATAGGTATTGTGGAAAATAACCTGGGATGAGTTATTGTTGAGTGATGGTGGAAGAGGGAAACTTCTGTAGATAAAATCATCAGGAAAGTTCATCTGAGGAGGTGACATTTGAGTTGATACCTGAGTGATAAGAGGAAGCCAGCTGTGCAAAGTGCTGGAAACTGTATTGCAGGCAGAGGAAACAGCAGGTGCAAAGTCCCTGAGGCATGAATGGGATCAGCGTATTCAAGGAATGAAAAGAAAAGCAGAGAGGTTTGAGCACAGGTAGCACCAGGGATTACAGTAGTGATGAGGTTGGGAGGGAGGCAGAGAGGGACCAGATCATTCAGAGTGTCCCTGTCCACTTTCCTAGCCATTAGCCAAGATGAGAAACTTCCCTGGTCCCCACTAAACCCTGACTTCAGGATTGGCTCTTGAAGATCCAAAGGAGAAACCAAAGGATTGAAAGCATCCTTGGCAACCAGGTGCCTCCCAGCCAGTCCCCAGCTCTCTGACAAGCTTGTTACAACATTGATGGAGAGATTAAATTTCATGCTGAACAGGCTTGAGTCCTAAATAATGTTCTGAATAGAGAGCTACTGTTTGAGATGCTGCCTGCACCTGCCCAATATTTCATTAGGGCCTCCAGAGGCAAAACAGAGCCAAGGAAGCTGGAAAGGGTCAGGATCTGAACACTCCACAACTTGCAAGAAAGGCCGCTGGGGTCCAGCCAAAAGGGCATTGGATTGGAGCTTCAAAAGCCAAACTTCCAGCCAGGGTCAGCAACTCACGGTGTGACTCTGGGCAAGATATTTCCTTCTCTGGGCCTCAGTCACCTAATCTGCAAACCCGTGGGGAAGGGGTGACATTCACAGGTCCCTAATGGCTCTTGAAATTCATAACAGCTTTTTAAATGGAGGGTTTATGGTAGACTAAACACTTAACATCAGTCATCTCATTCACTCCCCACAAGAATCCTATCAAGTGAGCACTATTACGATATTTTACAAATGAGGAAACTGAGGCTCAGAGAGGTTAACTTGTTCGAGGAGACACAGCTAAGTGTTGGGTCGGGATGAAAACTCAGCAGTGGCCACAGGACTGGAAAAGGTCAGTTTTCATTCCAATCCCAAAGAAAGGCAATGCCAAAGAAAGCTCAAACTACCGCACAATTGCACTCATCTCACACGCTAGTAAAGTAATACTCAAAATTCTCCAAGCCAGGCTTCAGCAGTACATGAACCGTGAACTTCCAGATGTTCAAGCTGGTTTTAGAAAAGGTAGAGGAACCAGAGACCAAATTGCCAACATCTGCTGGATCATTAAAAAAGCAAGAGAGTTCCAGAAAAACATCTATTTCTGCTTTATCGACTATGCCAAAGCCTTTGACTGTGTGGATGATAATAAACTGTGGAAAATTCTGAAAGAGATGGGAATACCAGACCACCTGACCTGCCTCTTGAGAAATTTGTATGCAGGTCAGGAAACAGTTACAACTGGACATGGAACAACAGACTGGTTCCAAATAGGAAAAGGAGTACGTCAAGGTTGTATATTGTCACCCTGCTTATTTAACTTATATGCAGAGTACATCATGAGAAATGCTGGGCTGGAAGAAGCACAAGCTGGAATCAAGATTGCCGGGAGAAATATCAATAACCTCAGATATGCAGATGACACCACCCTTATGGCAGAAAGTGAAGAGGAACTCAAAAGCCTCTTGATGAAAGTGAAAGAGGAGAGTGAAAAAGTTTGCTTAAAACTCAACATTCAGAAAATGAAGATCATGGCATCTGGTCCCATCACTTCATGGCAAATAGATGGGGAAACAGTGGAAAGAGTGTCAGACTTTATTTTGGGGGGCTCCAAAATCACTGCAGATGGTGACTGCAGCCATGAAATTAAAAGACGCTTGTTCCTTGGAAGAAAAGTTATGACCAACCTAGATAGCATATTGAAAAGCAGAGGCATTACTTTGCCAACAAAGGTCCGTCTAGTCAAGGCTATGGTTTTTCCAGTGGTCATGTACGGATGTAAGAGTTGGACTGTGAAGAAAGCTGAGCGCTGAAGAATTGATGCTTTTGTACTGTGGTGTTGGAAAAGACTCTTGAAAGTCCCTTGGACTGCAAGGAGATCCAACCAGTCCATTCTGAAGGAGATCAGCCCTGGGATTTCTTTGGAAGGAATGATGCTAAAGCTGAAACTCCAGTACTTTGGCCACCTCATGCAAAAAGTTGACTCATTGGAAAAGACTCTGATGCTGGGAGGGATTGGGGGCAGGAGGAGAAGGGGACGACAGAGGATGAGATGGCTGGATGGCATCACTGACTCGATGGACGTGAGTCTGAGTGAACTCCGGGAATTTCTGTTTTAGGTTTCTTACCAACACTCTTAAGGGTTTAGGCTGTTTTCAACCTTATAGTTTGGAGGAAGATTATTTATCCAGGGTCACTTACCATTAGCTCTGCACTTTGAAATATCTGTCTGATGGCTGGCTTGCTGTCCCTGCTCCTGGGCTGTCTTGCCCTAGGACTAGAATCATGCGTGGGACTCTTGTGGAATTGACTTTGATTAGTATAGTTTCAGGAGGGCCAGGGTTGGGGGCAGACGTGGAGTGGCCGCAGGACTTGATCCTGACGAGACTTTGCAGGAGCTTTACTGACAACTGTTAATCTTGGCGAAAAGCCAGAACTCATCTGCCTTGAGCGCCTCTCGGCCTCCACTCCGATTCTCCCCAGCTGAAGTCTGCAGAGACGGCTCAGAGGCTGAAGCCAAGGTGAACTCTGTCCCCTAATCCCTCTCTACACAGCCAGGTACAGCAGGCAGCCAGCCAGACGTCCCTCGGCACCTGCCACTTGCTGCAAGAATAAAAGGAATAAAAGTTCCCTGTGAGCCTGGGGGGAGTTCCAGTGTTGCTCAGGGTGCAGGGTTCCCCCTCCACTCATGTTTCCTGGGGTTTGACCTTTTGTACTGAAACTCTTAAAAATGGGCATGCCCTTGCTGAGCAAAGGCTCATTGCATACATAAATATATTTGCATGGAAACGAGAATGAAAGTTTTATCGCTGAAAAGTGGTTGTTTTTGCATGGTGGATTTTCAAGGATATATGCTTTAAAATTAATATACAATTTTGGAAGCAGTTTTAGATTTACTGAAAAAATTAAGTGGAAAGTACAGAATTCCCACAAGCCTCTAAGTTTGGGGTAATTTGTGATACAGCAATAAGTAAGACATGATACAAAGAGGGATCCTATCTCCTTGTCCCATTCACATCTCCTCCTCACGTGACTTCCTCTCTATTTCCCAACTTGTGGTCTTAAGCTAGTTTCTTGGTCTCCCAAAATCTCTGTTTCTTCATCTATACCATGGAAATCAGTAATTCCTAATTCATAAGGTTGCCATGGGGAATGGATGAAGAAGTCAGCAAAGCTCTTATCACAGTGCTTTGATCTTGGTAAGGTCTGGTGGCCATTCAAGAAAAGTTTCTTGCTATTGAATGTCATAGCATCTAGAAGGGCACATAGATATCAAAATAATAATAATAATAACAAGCATACAGGTGGCTAGTCTCAAACAAATGGGAAGTCTGAAGATTGAGGCAAAAATGACTTTTTCCTTTGAATTCCTTTCATTTACTCTAGAATTCCACTCAGATGTGGCCCAATGGGGTATGGTCTTTTCTCCCCAGTTTTTTCCATCTTCTCTCCCTGTGCTCACGTTCTTTTGCCCCTTTTTTCCTCCTTTCCTCCTATGTCCCTGTTCTATCCTGAATTAACAACAAAAAGTGACAATTGCAAAATTCAAAATTGCCCATGAAAATCTCTTAAGAGGCATTATATTGGAGAACTACACATCGTCTCTCACTAAGTTTTCCTTCAAAATTGGAGTAGAAGGCTGTTTCTTGGGTTTCGGCTTAGCTTTCATGTTGATCTATGTCTATATCCATCTCTCTACAAATATCAATAGATACATGTTTCTGTGTATCTTTAAACTCTACAGTCACCCTCAGTGTGGCAAAGCTAATCTCATCCTGAGACAAGTGAGAAATGACCCCCACAGGAGATTCAATAGGTCTACATTTCCCATCTCAGGGCTATTCTGGGGCACACTGAGTGGAAAGGGGAGCAAAACTACCAGCACGCTTGTGTTGATATTTATCTCTTTTAACTTTGTGAAGCTCCCACTAATCCTACTGCATCCATTCTAAGATGCACGCTTTTTCTGATTTTAACATCCCTGAAACTAAGATGCATTTTGGTGTGATCTCATTTCACTCCCTGTACCCAAGCCAACTTGGTACTAGCTGTTCAGATGGTCCTTACTTCAACTGAGTTATGTACACTGCCCAGCCTCCACATGTTGATTTCAATCACCATTAACGTATTTTCAGAAAGATGATGCCATGAAAAGAGTCAGCATTGAATGGGAAGTTTCTGTGTGCACAGAAAGACGCCCAAGCACAGCAGAGGGGTACAGATCTGGTCATCATGAAGCAAATTCTTGTCTGAGGGAACAACCCCAGTTTCATATTTTCTTGCAAAGTAACAACCAGATCTTGATGGAACCCCTAAAAAGGAAGAAACCATGATAGATGAAGCTGTATTGCATTCTGTTACTTAGATACATGCTAAAGGTTTTCTTCTCACATCAAGCCAAGCAACAAGAGGTAAAAGAAGTTGCCAAATCCCTGGGAACAGATGAAGGGACTTTCAAAGGATGGTATGATCAATCAAGGTATTTAAAAGGACGATGAAGGCATTGCACAGTGACTTAATTGGAAGAGATTTTAAAAATTTATTTCTTAATTTTACATAAAATAATGATGCATCTTAAACTTGATGATGTTTTACATTTAATTAAAGCCAGCTGAATTCAAGGTACTAAAATATATGGGATGTGATGCCAATTTAATGATCAATGAAATCTCCCAGTATTACACCAATGTATTAATATATTTTACTTTTTTGGTAGCTTATTTTTGTTTGTTTGCTGTGTGGCATGTGGGATCTTAGTTCCCTGACCAGAGGGAACATTTCTATATTTAATATATGGACATTTATTATTATTATTATCTTACAAAAAGGCTCTCAAACCTGACTTGTATCCTCCTTTTTTGTTATTATATGAGTATAATATCCTTCAGAAAACCATGTACATTAGGAGTGTGGAGTCTTAGCCACTGGACCACTAAGGAAGTCCGTATCATTATATTTTAAAAACTTCTAACTACTCCCTCTGTCTTTCCAAAGATCTCTCCCAAAAAGGGGTAAGGAAAGGAAGAAAAGAAACCCTTTCATTTTGATAGTGAAATAGTGCATATATTTTAGGAACATGCAACCAGCTAAGACTGCCTACCCATTAATTGAAAAATACTGATTCTAGGAATCTACCCCGGAGAAGGCAATGGCACCCCACTCCAGTACTCTTGCCTGGAAAATCCCATGGATGGAGGAGCCTGGTAGGCTGCAACCCATGGGGTCACTAAGAGTTGGACACGATTGAGCGACTTCACATTCACTTTTCACTTCCACTCATTGGAGAAGGAAATGGCAACCCATTCCAGTGTTCTTACCTGGAGAATCCCAGGGACAGGGGAGCCTGGTGGGCTGCCATCTTTGGGGTCGCACAGAGTTGGACACGACTGAAGTGACTTAGCAGCAGCAAGAATTTACCATCAGAATGAAAGAGTGACTGAGTACAAATATTTAGTTACCAGATGGTTATATCAGCTTCATTTATAAGCATAAAAGATTGAAAACAATTTAAATGAGCCTCAACAGAACTGTGCTTAAATAAATGATTCAGTTCAGTTCAGTTCAGTTGCTCATTTGTGCCCAACTCTTTTCGACCCCATGAATCACAGCATGCCAGGCCTCCCTGTCCATCACCTACTCCCAGAGTTCACTCAAACTCATGTCCATCGAGTAGGTGATGCCATCCAGCCATCTCATCCTTTGTTGTCCCCTTCTCCTCCTGCCCCCAATTCCTCCCACCATCAGAGTCTTTTCCAATGAGTCAACTCTTCGCATGAGGTGGCCAAAGTATTGGAGTTTCAGCTTTAGCATCAGTTCTGCCAATGAACACCCAGGACTGATCTCCTTTAGAATGGACTGGTTTGATCTTGCAGTCCAAGGGACTCTCAAGAGTCTTTTCCAATACCACAGTTCAAAAGCATCAATTCTTCGGCATTCAGCTTTCTTCACAGTCCAACTCTCACATCCATACATGACCACTGGAAAAACTATAACCTTGACTAGACGGACCTTTGTTGGCAAAGTAAAGTCTCTGCTTTTGAATATGCTATCTAGGTTGGTCATAACTTTCCTTCCAAGGAGTAAGTGTCTTTTAATTTCATGGCTGCAATCACCATCTGCAGTGATTTTGGAGCCCCCCAAAATAAAGTCTGACACTGTTTCCACTGTTTCCCCATCTATTTCCCATGAAGTGATGGGACCAGATGCCATGATCTTCGTTTTCTGAATGTTGAGCTTTAAGCCAACTTTTCCACTCTCCACTTTGACTTTGATCAAGAGGCTTTTTAGTTCTTCTTCACTTTCTGCCATAAGGGTGGTGTCATCTGCATATCTGAGGTTATTGATATTTCTCCCGGCAATCTTGATTCCAGCTTGTGCTTCTTCCAGCCCAGCATTCCTCATGATGTACTCTACATATAAGTTAAATAAGCAGGGTGACAATATACAAGCTTGACGTACTCCTTTTCCTATTTGGAACCAGTCTGTTGTTCCATGTCCAGTTCTAACTGTTGCTTCCTGACCTGCATACAGATTTCTCAAGAGGCAGGTCAGGTGGTCTGGTATTCCCATCTCTTTCAGAATTTTCCACAGTTTATTGTCAAAATAAAAAGCTTTGGCATAGTCAATAAAGCAGAAATAGATGCTTTTTCTGGAACTCTCTTGCTTTTTTGATGATCCAGTGGATGTTGGCAATTTGATCTCTGGTTCCTCTGCCTTTTCTAAAACCAGCTTGAACATCTGGAAGTTCACAGTTCATGTACTGCTGAAGCCTGGCTTGGAGAATTTTGAGCATTACTTTACTAGCGTGTGAGATGAGTACAATTGTGCGGTAGTTTGAGCTTTCTTTGGCATTGCCTTTCTTTGGGATTGGAATTAAAACTGACCTTTTCGAGTCCTGTGCCCACTGCTGAGTTTTCCAAATTTGCTGGCATATTGAGTGCAGCACTTTCACAGCATCATCTTTCAGGATTTGGAATAGCTCAACTGGAATTCCATCACCTCCACTAGCTTTGTTCATAGTGATGCTTTCTAAGACCCACTTGCCTTCACATTCCAGGATGTCTGGTTCTAGGTCAGTGATCACACCATCGTGATTATCTTGGTCGTGAAGATCTTTTTTGTACAGTTCTTCTGTGTATTCTTGCCACCTGTTCTTAATATCTTCTGCTTCTGTTGGGTCCATACCATTTCTGTCCTTTATCAAGCCCATCTTTGCATGAAATGTTTCCTTGGTATCTCTAATTTTCTTGAAGAGATCTCTAGTCTTTCCCATTCTGTTGTTTTCCTCTATTTCTTTGCATTGATACTGAGGAAGGCTTTCTTGCTAGTCTTTGGAACTCTGCATTCAGATGCTTATATCTTTCCTTTTCTCCTTTGCTTTTTGCTTCTCTTCTTTTCACAGCTATTTGAAACCATAATCACAGAAACCATAATCACAGAAAACTAATCAATCTGATCACACGGACCACAGCCTTGTCTAACTCAATGAAAGAAGAACTCCCCAGGTTGGTAGGTACCCAATATGCTACTGGAGATCAGTGGAGAAATAACTCCAGAAAGAATGAAGGGATGGAGCCAAAGCAAAAACAATACCCAGTTGTGGATGTGACTGGTGATAGAAGCAAGGTCTGATGCTGTAAAGAGCAAAATTGCATAAGAACCTGGAATGTTAGGTCCATGAATCAAGGCAAATTGGAAGTGATCAAACAGGAGATGGCAAGAGTGAATGTTGACATTCTAGGAATCAGTGAACTAAAATGGACTGGAATGGGTGAATTTAACTCAGATGACCATTATATCTACTACTGTGGACAGGAATCCCTTAGAAGAAATGAAGTAGCCATCATGGTCAACAAAAGAGTCTGAAATGCAGTACTTGGATTCAATCTCAAAAACAACAGAATGATCTCTGTTCATTTCCAAGGCAAACCATTCAATATCATGGTAATCCAAGCCTATGCCCCAGTAACGCTGAAGAAGCTGAAGTTGAACAGTTCTATGAAGACCTACAAGACCTCTTAGAATTAACACCCATAAAGATGTCCTTTTCATTATACGGCACTGGAATGCAAAAGTAGGAAGTCAAGAAACACCTGGGGTAACAGGCAAATTTGGCCTTGGAATATGGAATGAAGCAGGGCAAAGGCTAATAGAGTTTTGCCAAGAGAATGCACTGGTCATAGCAAGCACCCTCTTCCAACAACACAAGAGAAGACTCTACACATGGACATCACCAGATGGTCAACACTGAAATCAGATTGATTATATTCTTTGCAGCCAAAGATGGGGAAGCTCTATACAGTCAGCAAAAACAAGACCAGGAGCTGATTGTGACTCAGATTATGAACCCCTTATTGTCAAATTCAGACTTAAATTGAAGAAAGTAGGGAAAACCAGTAGCCCATTCAGGTATGACCTAAATCAAATCCCTTATGATTATACAGTGGAAGTGAGAAATAGATTTAAGGGGCTAGATCTGATAGATAGAGTACCTGATGAACTATGGATGGAGGTTCGTGACATTGTACAGGAGACAGGGATCAAGACCATCCCCATGGAAAAGAAATGCAAAAAAGCAAAATGGCTGTCTGGGGAGGCCTTACAAATAGCTGTGAAAATAAATGATTACACATCCATATAATGGAATAGTAGAGTAGGCGGAAATCAGAAATGGAACCAATGTTTATCAGCAGGGAAGGAAACTCATACAATAACAAAATAGGAGGATACAAGTCAAGTTTGAGAGGCTTTTTGTAAAATAATAATAATCATAAAATAATAAATGTCTACGTATTTAATATAGGAATGTTGACTAGAAAGAAACAAATGAAATAAAAATAGCAGTTATGTCCTCTTCTGAAGAGAGGAAATGTGGGTGGTTTTCATTGTCTTCTGAGTTTTCTGATTCTCTATTCATAAAATATTTTTATGTAGTTAAAACATAATAAAACAAAGAGGGCGGGAAAAAAAGAATTGATAATAGCTCCTGTGAGAAAAATGAGGAAAAGCTGCCTGCTTAGGCTTCCTCTATGGTGTTTCTTTAGATGTCCACAGGTTTATGTTCCAGGAATGACTGTCTGCTGAAGAAAAAAATAAATCCTAATCACACTGCTAGTAAATGCATCTTGGTGGCAAATATCTTTAATCCGGTTAACTAAGAAAAGGCAACAGGTGTAGAAGCCTCCAGTGTCTGTTTGCATTTGCGTGGGAAGTCTGGGAGGGCTCAGACAAGTTTCCGAATATTTGCTGCTGGGGTGAATTTTTTTCTTTTTTTCCTCTATCTCTTCTTGCGGTGAGGACGCTTATGTTTTCACCACCAGCAGTTCCTTTCTCAGTAGGGGTGTGGATTGCAGAATTCAGAGCAGGGAGGTGATGACACCTCGAAATGGCTCTGGTACAGACTGAAGGCCTGTGGTTCCCCAAATTCATCGGTTGGAGTGCCCCTAACACCTGCGGTGGCTGCATTTAGAGATGGGGTTTTGAAGGAAGTAATGAAGGGTAAATGAGATCATAAGGGCAGGGAACTGGTGCTTTTGAGCTGTGATGCTTTTGAACTGTGGTGTTGGAGAAGACTCCTGAGAGTCCCTTGGACTGCAAGGAGATCCAACCAGTCCATCCTAAAGGAAATCAGTCCTGAATATTCATTGGAAGGACTGATGCTGAAGCTGAAACTCCAATACTTTGGCCACCTGATGTGAAGAGCTGATTCATTTGAAAAGACCCTGATGCTGGGAAAGATTGAGGGCAGGAGGAGAAGGGGACGATAGAGGATGAGATGGTTGAAGGACATCACTGACTCAATGGACATGAGTTTGAGCAAGCTCTGGGAGTTGGTGATGGACAGGGAAGCCTGGTGTGCTGCAGTCAATGGGGTCGAAAAGAGTTGGACAGGACTGAGCAACTGAACTGAATGAAGGGCAGGGCCCTAATCTGATAGGATTAATGTCCTTACAAGCTCCTTCTCTGGCCACTCCCCAGTGCATGCACCAAGGAAAGGCCAGGTGAGGCTGAAGTAAGAAGATAGCCCTCTGCAAGACAAGAAGAGTCACACCAGAAACCAAATCTGGGGCACCATGATCTTGGAATTTTAGCCTCCAGAATTTTAAGGAATAAATGCTTGTTGTTTAAACCACCCAGTCTGCACTGTTTTGTTACAGCCGCCTAAGCCTACTAGACAGAGAAGGCAATGGCACCCCACTCCAGTACTCTTGCCTGGAAAATCCCATGGACGGAGGAGCCTGGTAGGCTGCAATCCATGGGGTTGTTAAGAGTTGGTCACGACTGAGTGACTTCACGTTCACTTTTCACTTTCATGCATTGGAGAAGGAAATGGCAACCCACTCCAGTGTTCTTGCCTGGAGAATCCCAGGGACGGGGGAGCCTGGTGGGCTGCCGTCTATGGGGTCGCAGAGTCGGATATGACTGAAGTGACTTAGCAGAAAGCCTACTAATATAAGCTTCCTTCATGGTTAGAGGGAGCAGAGTGCTGGCGGGTGAGGAGAGTCAGGCAGATGAAGATGAAATGAGGGTGGGTCAGTATGTTTTAGCTGGGAGGAGGAACACATTTGAAGATCTGGAGAGAGAGCCGGAGGTGTCTTCTAGGTGACCCCACATCCATTCTGGCTGCCTCTGTCTGAGGCACTGATCTAGGCAAAGAGTCTCATTTTTTTTTTTTTTAATTAAAAATTTGTTTTAGGGGGCCAGAGGTTAAGAATCTGCCTGCCAAGGCAGGGGACACAGGTTTGATCCCTGGTTCGGAAAGATCCCACGCGCCTTGGAGCAACTAAACCTGTGTTCCACCATGGCTGAAGCCCAGGAGTCTAGAGCCCGTGCTCCACAATAAGAGAAGCCCCCACAGTGAGAAGCCCACGCACCGCAACTAGAAAGTAACCCCTGCTTTCCACAACTAGAGAAAAGCTTGAGCAGCAATGAAGACCCAGTGCCATCAAAAATAAATAAATAACTTAAAAAAATTGTTTTAGTTCCCTGACCAGGGATAGAGCCCACATCCCTGGCACTGGAAGGTAGATGCCTTTTTTTTTTTTTAATTGGAGGATAATTGCTTTACAATATTGTGTTGGCTTCTGCCACACAGCAACGTGAATCAGCCATGAGTATACATATGTCCCCACCCTCTTGACCCTCCCCCAACCCCCACATCATCCCACCCCTCCAGGTTGTCACAGAGTACTTTATTGAGTGCCCTGTGTTACACAGCAAATTTCCATTATCTACCTGTTTTACATATGGTAATGTGTATGTTTCAAGTCCACTCTCTATCACATCCTCTCCTTCCCCTGCTGTATCCAAAATCTGTTCTCTTTGTCTGCATCTCTATTACTGCCCTGCAAATAGGTTCATCAGTACCATTTTTATAGGTTCCATATATATATGTTAATATGCGATATTTGTTTTTCTCTTTCTGACTTACTTTACTCCATGTAACAGGCTTCTAGATGCTCCTGCCTCACTAGACTGACTCAAATGTGTGGAAGGTGGATTCTTAACCACTGGACTGCCAGGGAAGTCCCAAGATCCTCGTTCTTGAATCACTACTCAACATACTCGGTCCTTCATCCCCTGTGCACCCCCACCTTAATTCTTGGCTTGAGTCTCTCTCTTAGCACGCAAGCCTGCTCCGGCAAACCACACTGAGCATGCTCACTGCCTTGCTTCACTGATGCTGGCTTCCTTGCCTGGGATGTCTTCCTCTTTCTGCTCCTAGCCCACACGAGTCTCCCTCCTCTTGTCTATAAGGACCATCCTAAGATCTGCCTGTTTCACCCAAAGAACACTCCCACTGGCCTCTTCCCTACCAGGAACTATGTGTTGTTCCACATCACAGCCCCAGTGTCTAGCAAAGTGCCTGGCACATAGGAAGCACTCACTAAATACATGCTCTAGAATGAATGCAGATGAATGGGCAACATATGTTAACTGCCTGCCATGTAACATCCCCAGATTCTTGGGCCTTCTGAAACAATCTAATCCAGCTCTTCTCAAATTTATTAGTCTCTGGACTTCTTCACACTCTGAAATGAGGACCCAGTTTGTATGGTTACAACTATTGTTGTTAACCATATTAGAAATTAAAACTGACAACTTTTAAAAAATATGTATTTATAAACCCATTATAAAAATAAAAATAATATTAGGCCTATGAAACATTAACATATTTTTATAATGTTTATACATATGATAATAACTATATTATCCCCCCTAAAAAAGTGAGAAGAGGGACATTGCTTTACATTTTTGCAAAACTCTTTAACATCTCATAATTGAAGATGACTGGATTCTCATGGCTACTTCTGAGTTTATTGTGATATCATAGGTCTTATAGACTCTGGACAATTCTCCTTTATACCCATGAGAGCATGAAGGTGAAAAATAGCGAACAACACTTTAGGGTTATTATAAAAGGGCTTCCCAGGTAGCTGAAACAGTAAAGAATCTGCCTGCAGTGTGGGAGACCCGGGTTCAATTCCTGGGTCGAAAAGATCCCCTGGAGAAGGGCATGGCAACTAGCTTTGATCTCATGGACGCCTGGAAAGTGTTGTGGAGAATTCCTGACATCCACAGACCTTACTTTGAGGACTTTGGATCTAATCCAACTCTACCATTTATGTTTTACAGATGAGGACAGTAAGGGCTAGAAACATGAGGAGACATGTTCACAACCACAAGCGAGTTTTTCAGAGAAACAATAAAAGCTGTCCTGCATTAGTCTTTTACCGTGTGCCTAAGCTCTGTACTTTTATGGAATTCTCTCATGGAATCATCCATGTGACTCTCTAGAGTTGGACCGAGTTTGACCCTGTTTACACAAGAGAAAACCAAAGCTCAGGGAGGTTTGTTAGTTGCCCAAGGCCACACAGCTGGCCAGGGGCAGAACTGAGATTCAGGGCTAGCATTATATATACGAGTTTTGGCTCTCAGTCCCTTGTCCCTATTCCTGGAACATAAATACTAAAAAGAATGAAAATGACATGCTCCTCTCAAAATACGGGCTGCCTTCAGAGCCCAGAGGATGGGGGCACCCCAGAGGTCAAGGGCGGAGCTGGAAGATCAGGGCTCCAGCCAAAGGGTTGGAGGCAAATCTGGGTGGACTTACTCAGGCCTCCAAGAGGTGCTCTGGACATCTTCCACAGTGGTCTTTGAGAGATTCAGACCAATCCACCAAAAGTCAGTTCTGTGATATGAAGATCTCTGAAAAATCAAGTAGCTGATGACCAACTGCTCAAATTAGTCAGCGCTGCCAATTTCCCAAAACCTAAGGAAAATTCTTATCAAATATAGTTAATGATTGTGAATACACCCCCCTTAAAGACAGTCAGTGACTTACACTCTTATGCTAATTTAAATGCTCAATGATGATATTCATTGAATTTATACTTCTTGAATACTCTTAACCCAAAATTTATTCAGGATGTTTTAATTGTATTCAGGACTCTGCTTAAGATATTCAAGAATATATTCTTCATTAGAATATCATCATAAGAAAGCCAAACAGCTCCCATGATATTTAGCTTCAGACAAATTGAGCTTAAAATGCCGCTGAGAAGAATATATTCACTGAAAATGTTCAAGACTAATTTATTAGGAAGACCATATCCATATTCATTGAAAATATTCAAGAAAACTGGTAGGCTTCAAGACACTTTTGGCAGATTTAGAAAACTGGTGTGTTGGTGGCCTGCTCTCAGCCAGGTATTGGTCTGAGGTCTCTTGTGCCATTGTGAAGCTGTGCTCTTCTCAGTTCTATAGGAGACCTGGGACAGGCCAGTCCTTCTAGAAAGCTTCATTTGAACCCTTAGAGGATAAGAAAACGTTGTAAACTTATGGTTACCAGAGGGAAAATGGTGACGGGATAAATTGGGAGATTGGGATTGACATATACCCACTACCATATGTAAAATCGATAACTAGGGACTTCCCCAGGGGTCCAGTGGTGAAGATTCCACACTCCTAATGCAGTGAGCATGGGTTTGATCCCTGATCAGGGAATAAAGATCCCACATGCTGCATGGTGTGGCCAAAAACAAAAAAGATAACTGATAAGGACCTACTGTGTAGCACAGGGAACTCTCCTCAATACTCTATAATGACCTATGTGGGAAAAGAATCTAACTAAGAGTGGATATATGTATATGTATAACTGACTCACTTTTCAGGACACCTGAGACAAACACAACATTGTAAATCAAATAGACTCTGGTAAAAATTAAAAGAAAAAGAAAACACTGTGTCCCCAGGGACCACCTTGAGCCTTTGGTCACCTCATGAGAGGGAAAAATAGAAGACATGTTTCCAAAGGCTTTGTAAGCATTATTTCCTTCAACCACCCTGGGAAGTTGGCTATAGAAATTATTGCTTTTTTACTGACAAGGATGCTGAGGCTCAGACAGGCGGAGTGAGTCACCCAAGATCATCTAGTTAGTCAAGGGCACAGTGGGGATTTGAACTCAGGCAGCGTAGGAAGGTGAACTCAACCAGAGTGGGATTTGAACTCCAGTGTCTGAATGTTAGAGCCCAGGGTCTTGGCTGTTGGACTATACGTTCTCCCACAAAGTTGACTTTCTACGAGCTTTATTGAATCAATGAACAAAGAAACTATCTTCAAGGTAGGGGCCGGTTAGTGGAGATTGAGTAGTTGGGGCTTTAAAGGAAGGAAGAACTCCAGGAGCTACTAGGGAATTTGATGGCCCATACGTTTGAATACTTTGGCCACCTGATGCAAAGTATTTTGGCCAACACTTTGGCCACCTGATGCAAAGAACTGACTCTTTGGAAAAGACTCTGATGCTGGGAAAGATTGAAGGCAGGAGAAGGGGATGACAGAGGATGAGATGGTTGAATGGCATCACCAACTCAATCGACCTAAGTTTGAGCAAGCTCTGGGAGTTGGTGATGGACAGGGAAGCCTGGCATGCTGCAGTCCACAGGGTCACAAATACACGACTGAGGGAATGAACTGAACTGAACTGATCTGTTTGAATATTAGAAGCTACAGGCAGAAGAGGAAAAGGAAATAGTGAATCACAAGGACGGGCCTCTTTTCCTTTCTCTACACCACACAGAAACAAAAATAATGGAAATTCTGATGGCCTACCTATGTATCTGTTCCACCATCAGGCTATTGCTTAGAGCCCAGATCTGGCTACATTATGCTCCCTGAAAAACATTATAAAAACAAAACGTAAGCACAAAGCCCAGTGGGAGAACAAAGCCAGCCATTAATGCAGATGCTTGCTCTGTTCTGCAGCAGCAGTTTTATGGAAGTTTCCCAAAGTATTAGTGTCATTCTTTCTTTCGAGGGGAAAATGATGTTTTTATTTTGTTCTTTATTTTGCAAGTGAGATGCATATCACATAGACATTGTTGGTAAGTCAGAAAGTATGTATAAACTAAAATAAGATAAAAATCATCCATAAATCTTCCTTCCCCTACTTCAAAAAAAAAAATCGTTGTTCACAGTAGGTACCTATTTTTCTCCAGGGCTTTTGCTTTTATGCAAATGGGATCATATTGCACATGCTATTTTGTAACCTAATTTATTATGATCTTATTAATAAAGACAATGTCACCTCTTTTCTTATTATTGCTGATTTCTGGTTGTCGATGATTTATTCCCTGAACCCAAAGAGGTAAGAGATGGAGAAGGCTTCAGGGGCTACTTAGAGTCTTGGCTGCAGGACAAGCTGTCCTGTGACAGAACTGAGGAGGGTTTTGGTGGACAGGTGTCTAAGGAGGGGCCACCTGTGGCTTCCCCCAGCCAGTCAGGGCTCGGAAAATTGCAATGGCAAACATCTGGGGAGACCTGATGATAAAATTCCACCAGTGGCATGAAGTTGTGTGGGCAAGTTGCCTCACCTTAGGCTCCTCCGTCAAGTGGGGTTGCTTTGAGAACTGTGTGACATCAACCTGCTAAGTGCCTGCCCAGCGCCGCCTCCTCCTCAACCCTGTCCACTCCACTGATCTAACACTGACTCAGCAGGGTTCTGGGAACCCCTCCTAAGGATGACGGATTTTAGTAGCTTTTTTCCACCAAAACAATAATGTTTTGGCAGGGCACAGCAGAACTTGGCAAGACAGCATGACCAGGTTCCTCTGAATGGCAAGAACTCAGCTCTGAGGTCCCGGTGCCCTGGACCTGGGCCATCCTTCCCTTCCCCACAGGCTGGCTTTTCCACATCCTCCTCTTCTGCTTCCTGCTTGGTCTCCTTCCCTTCCTTATCTCCAATTGTCTCCTTTAAAAAACAATTTTTTTTTTTCCTCCAGGATCCAACCACAGAGAGGAGAAGCTGAATGTGGTAGATATTACTGCCAGGGATAATGGGAAGTTAGTGAAGTCCTTGGGAGGTTCCCTGGACTGGACCACCTATTGTAGACATAATTTGATGCTTGAGAATAATAGATGGTAGCCCACCAGGTTCCTCTGTACATAGGATTCTCTGTGCAAGAATATTGGAGTGGGCAACCATTCCTTTCTCCAGGGGATCTTCCCCACCCAGAATAGAACCTAGGTCCCCTGCTTTGCAGGTGGACTTTTTACCATCTGAGCCACCAGGGAAGCCCATGATAAAGAATAGACACCCTCAAAGGAGTGATTTTCCTATGAAACAGACTCCTCAGCAGTATTTTATTTTTAGCCAGTTAGTGAGATAATTTATAGTTAAAAAACCATCATGCTTGGCACATAGTATGCTCTCAATAGATGCTAACTATAGATGCTAACTATTACTATGACTTGGAGAAGGAAATGGCAACCCATTCCAGTATTCTTGCCTGGAGAATCCCATGGACAGAGGAGCCTGGCAGGCTACATATAGTCCATGGGGTTGCAAGAGTCGGACATGAGTTAGTAACTAAAGAGAGAGATTACTATGACTATGATTGCCTAAAAGCACATAGAAAGCATTAGGACTGTGCATCTGGGCAACCACGGGAAGTCTGAGGCAAACACCATTCTTCCTATGAGACCCTCTCCCCACCCTCCACCCCCACCACCCTTGCTCTGGAAACAGCCCTGGGCAGAGTGCAAGCTGGGAATATTTTCATACCCCATCACTGCCTGAAGACAGCCAGGGTGTCACCAGGCAGATAAATGCGCTCATCTTTTCCCGCTGAAATTGGCACGTCCAGAGTGGAACTCTGATGATTTATTTACCAGCGACAGTTCTGCTCTGGGGTGGAAGTGCCCTGGTTTGCTCAGCAGTCTATTCATTTGTCTTTGTTGGCAGTGCAGGCTCGTGGGATCCCCACCCAGGTTCCCACCGACTCCTTATTCCTTCCATATCGTGCTGCACACACAGAGGGGCAGTCATGGGGGGCTGGTGGTGTGCTTGCCCCCTCACCTACAAAAGCACCCTCTTGGGTTGGCTTGGAGTGGGGAGGTCCCTGGGGATGGTCATGGGGTTGGGTGTGGCAGCTTATGTGGCATTAAATAAACCATATCTACAAGGTCAAGATCTCTTTCAAGGTCATGGGAGCTGGATTGCTTCGGGCTCAAATGCTGTCTCTGCTATTCCTTAGCTGTGTGGACCCATGCAAGTGGTCTGACCTCTCGGATCCTCAGATTTCTCCTCTGTTACAGGGAATAATGACACCAGTTTCCTGCTATCTTATGAGCAGAGCATATGCACAGCATCTGGCACGTAGTAAAGTGAGCCTGACATGTGTAGGAAGCTTTTAATAAAAGGAGGCTATTCACATCTTCATCCTCATTACCATTCCCCTGGGCTCAGAGTTGTCCCTGGAGAAGGTGGAGTTTTTTCTTAAGCTTATGAAATAATCAGAGCTGTAAGCAACTTACAGAAAAAGCCAGGTAGCTGGGTTGAAGCTCTGACACTTTCACATTACCTGATCCAGCAGCATTATTTCACCTCCCTGAGCCTTAGTTTCCTCATCTGTAAAATGGAGATAAAATGAGGTACGTCATGGGAAGCATCTGGCCTCGAGTGTACTCAGTGAAGATCAGATTTCTTTTTCTATCTCCCTCTTACGTGCTCAATGCTTTATAATTTACAAAGGGAGGTGACAGTCATTATCTGATACCCACTGTGACCTCCCCACTCCAAGGATGGGTCATAATCCCTGATTCACAGATGGGAAAACAGGAGCTCAGAGAAGTGTAGCAACCTGCCCCAACTCATATTCATTTATTCAACAAGCATTTACTGAGTGCCTACTGCACACCAGCCACTGTTAACGTGCTTCAGATATACCGATGAACACAACAGACCAAAAAAAAAAAAAAAAATCCTCATCCTCAAGGAGCTCACATTCTAGAGATGGGATGCAGATAATAAACAATGGAAATAACAAATTGTATAACACTTTAGAAAGTGACAAGTGCTATGGAAGCTAGACTGTGATGAGGGGGATCAGGAATGATGGATATAGAGGAGGCAGGTTGCAGTTTTAGAGAGGGTGTTCACGACGAGCCTTATGAGAAGGTGACAGCTGAGCAGAAACCTGATGGAGACAAGGGTGTTAGCCATGCAGATGTCTGGGGAGCGGGAGGCATTGCAGGCAGAAGGAACAGCCTGTACAAAGGCCCTGAGGTGAGAGTGAGTCTGACATGTTCATAGAACAGCAAGAAGTGGAGAGAATGGGGAGGGATAAGGTTGGAGGGATACAGAAGTAATGATGCGTGTGTGTGTGTGCAAGCACACACATATTCACAGAGTGAAAACGAATTCTTTAGGGCTCTGTAGCCATAATAAGGGCTTCCCTGGTGGCTCAGATGATAATCTGCCTGCAATGCAGGAGACCCACGTTTGATCCCTGGGTCAGGAAGATCCCCTGGAGAAGTGAATGGCTCCAGTATTCTTGCCTGGAGAATTCCATGCACAGAGGAGCCTGGCAGGATAAGGTCCACAGGTCTGAATGAATTAAGGAGCCATAGGAGGGTTTAATGGAGAAGGCAATGGCACCCCACTCCAGTACTCTTGCCTGGAAAGTCCCATGGATGGAGGAGCCTGGTAGGCTGTAGTCCATGGGGTCGCTAAGAGTCAGACACGACTGAGCAACTTCACTTTCACTTTCCACTTTCATGCATTGGAGAAGGAAATGGCAACCCACTCCAGTGTTCTTGCCTGGAGAATCCCAGGGACGGGGGAGCATGATGGGCTGCAGTCTATGGGGTTGCACAGAGTTGGACACAACTGAAGCGACTTAGCAGCAGCAGCAGCAGGAGGGTTTAAACAAACTCGTGCCGCAGTGAGTATTATTTTCCCAGGATCATTCTAGCTGTTGCAGACAAATGGACTGCAGGGTATTCATCCGCAGATGAATGTATAAACAAAATGTGATCTATCTATACCAAGGGGTATTATTCAGCCATAAATAGGAATGAAGTTCTGACACAGGCTACAACATGGACGAACCTTGCAAACATTATGCTAAGTGAAAGAAGACAGACACAGAGGGACAAACGTTATGATTCCAGTTCTATGAAATATTGAGAGCAGGCAAATCACAGAGATGGAAAGCAGATTAGAGGTTACCAGGGCTGGGGGAGAAAAAGGAAAGGGGGGCATATTACCTCGAGCCTACAGAGTTCTGTTCGAAATGATGGAAGTTTTAGAAACAGACAGCGGTGACGGTTACACAGTGACGGCAACTAAGGCAGGTGCATTGTGCCCTTGTGATGACAGATAGCTGGTGGGAAGCTGTTATGCAGTGCAGAGAGCTCAGCTCAGCCCTCTGTGATGACCCAGAGGGGTGGGCTAGGGAGGGTGGGAGGGAGGCTAGGAGGCGGGGGGTGTGTGTATTCAGGTATCTGATTCACTCTGTGATAGAGCAGAACTAACACAACATTGTGAACCAATTATACTCCAATAAAAAACAAACACAAACGGTTAAAATGACAACTTCTGTTATATATTTTACCAAAAGAAAATTGATTACAGGGACAAGGAAGGAAATAGCCTAGGCTGTGACATAGGCTCAGACTGAGGTGGGGGCAAGGAGGAGGTGAGAGGGGCTCAGATGCTGGATTCACGTGGGAGTTAAGGCCAGGTGTGAGCCTGAGTCTCCCATACCTTTCCCAGGGCCCAGGGCCCTGGCCCAGCAGTCTTTTGTGCTCATCACAGGTCCCCACCCTCCCAGACTCCTGGGCTTTCAGCTCGTGGTGGCCCTGCCAGGACGGGTGCTGGATTCCTCTGGCTCATAGGGAGGGGATGGTGTGACTATGTAGAGGGGAGGTTCTGGGCGAGGCTCTTGTGGATGTTGGCAGCCCCCACCCCACACACGCACATCCATCCTGGGCTTGCACCCCCACCCCTGCCCGGGCAGCTCAGCTCCCTCTGTTTGCTGCATCACTCTGGTTGTCTGGGAGATGAGTTCCGAGGTCACAAGCTCAAGCTCAGATTAGGAACTGGGTGGAGCCCATGAGCTCATGAAAAACACTGTTGCTGTTTGCACCCCATGGACCTTAGTAACCAGCCAGAGAGTCATTAGCCCAAATCTTGCTTCTCCTGATGTGGGCAGCATTGTTGTTGCTGTTTAGTCACTAAGCTGTGTCCGACTCGTGCAATCCCGTGGACTGTATTCCACTAGGCTCCTCTGTCCACGGGTTCTCCAGACAAGAATACTGGAGTGGGTTGACATTTCTGGAATTCTTCAGGGGATCTTCCTGACCCAGGGATCGAACCTGAGTCTCCTGCATTACAGGCAGATTCTTTACCACTGAGCCACCTGGGAAGCCCTTCAGGCACCATGGACAGAGGGAATACTGGCCCTCGCATGGGGTATGGGCTCAGACAGTCCTGGGTTCAGATCCCAGCACTGCCTTCTACCTCCTATGGGGCCTTGGCCAGGTCGTTTCCCTTCTGATTCCTTATTTCCTCGGGTTGGGACTTGTGAGGGCTTGTTGGGACTTTCCTCAGACTCGCGAGGGTTAAGTGACCAACAGGTGAATGGATGTTGTAAAGTGACAGTTGCTAGACAAACAGGAGGACTCATATGACAGAGGGCCTCAGAGAGTGTGGATGGTGCCTGCTGACAGGCAGGCAAGGAGTCCAGGGGAACTCTGGGTTTTGGGGGGGAGAGGTGCGTGTTGATGTCATGCACCAAAGTGGGGGAGGGAGGCAGGGGAACAGTGTGCAGGAAGCGATCCTGAACTCGGTTTTTTTGCACGTGGGGAGTTTGAGAAAGCCTTGGGTGGAAATGTCCAGGAGGTACTTGGAGGTCTGGAGAGCTGATCTGGACCAGAAGGAGGAACTGGGTGTGTTAGTTTAGAGGTGGTCATTGGAACTACAGACTGTGTGATGACCCCAGGGAGAAGCAGAGGGGGGTTAGGACAGGATCCCCAGCACACTGCATTTATGGGATGTTTCCAGGAGATGGAGGAGCAAAGGAAGAGGTGGGAGGACTTGCCCAGGGTCATGGGAGGAGTTA
This sequence comes from Bubalus bubalis, assembly GCF_019923935.1. NCBI lineage: Eukaryota > Metazoa > Chordata > Mammalia > Artiodactyla > Bovidae > Bubalus > Bubalus bubalis. The sequence goes on along the minus strand of NC_059173.1, from coordinate 16,522,720 downwards.
GTTGTTGAGCTGGATCAGAACTCAGATGTCCCTTTGTAGGTGGCGTGGAGATGCCGCTCAGCCTGCCTCTTTCTGTTTCACTCTCTTCCTGTCGCACTGTAGCAGCTGGTGTTCACTGGTTTCAAGAGAAACAGAAGGACTTTACCTAGTTTAGGGAGGAAAGGATATGGTAGAGCACAAATAATCGAAAAGAAAACTCAACAGTGGACCCCAGAAAATGTTAGGGAACCACTGACTGAAACTGCCCGTGTTAGCCAGCCATGATGATAATGACTCGTTTCTTGTCTCACAACAGGAGGTCCTGTTGTGGAATGATAAGGAATGTGGTGCTGCTGCCAAAAACTCACCAGGAGAATTCGGGAGAGGCCAAAAGGAGGGAGGAGACACCAGCCTACAATATCGCCCTACCAACCTCCCAGAATCCTTTACGCTGGAACCAGTCTTGGCTGAGAGATGTGTGTGCCACCAGGAAGGACCCCAAGTCAGACCAAATATGAGTCAAACAAGATGACTGGGCAGAGACAACTTGGAGACTAACCCTCTTACCATAAAACCTGAAACTGTGAGCCACGTGGCAGAGCCGTTCTCCTGGGTTCCCTTTCCCTACTGCTCTCCGCCCGAGTACCCCTTCTGAATAAAATCTTTTTGCTTTGTCAGTACATGTCTTCTCAGACAATTCATTTCTGAGTGTTAGACAAGAGCCCATCCTCAGGGCCTGGAAGGAGTCCCCCTCCCTGCAACAGGAATGGGGCTGCTCCAGGGAGCCAAAGAGTAAGAAAAATGTGCCTTGTCACTGGGATGAATCAGCTTCAGCTCCTTCCCATCCTCCAGCCTGACAAAGGTTCATATTCCTACGAGAAACTGATCGGCTTGGCCTGGGCCATGTGCCCACCCTTGGTGAAGGAAGGACAGGGCCCTGTGAAGGCAATATTCCCGATGAAACTAGCACAGGGTTATTAAGAGGCTGGGGCCATCGGAAAGCGACATGGAAGCAGCCAGGCAGAAGCTGCAGGTGTGCCTCCCCTGGGCCCCGGGCTCTCTGGAGCTTCCGAAACCGGGTCGAAGGGCATTCCCTGGAGGAGCCAAGGATTGAGCAAGGGTGCCTGTGGCTGGGCAACCTGATTAATTCATCACTACCCACACAGAACGCCTGGAAGGATTCCAAAGGGATGCAACAGAAGGATAGCTTTAATGAGAAGAGAAAGAACAAAACAAGACCTTAACGGCTCAGATTCATCAGGGAAGAGGGCGGGGCTGGGGAAGGTAGGTCCACCTAGCCAAAGTGCTCTCTACAAGTCAGGAACGCTCCAAGCCATTTACATATCTTGATTCATTTGGTTCCTCAGCACAGCCCTACAAAGCACTCTATCATTACCTCTGCGTTATTGCCAAGGAGCCCGAGGCACAAAGAAGTTAAGGAATTTGCTCAGGGATGCCCAGCTCATACATGATGGAGCAGAATTCCAATCAGGGTGGTCCAGCCCTGGAGTGTGTGTGCATAACAATTACAAAACAATTACACGGCACACATGCAAGTTGTCAGAGGGGAAGGAAAAGGCATATCAGGTAATATGGAGCATTAAAGGGTCCCTTCTGAGAATCAAATCTTAAATGTAGCACCTAGGTTTACTTGTCTTGTCTTAAAGGCAAAACATTCAAACAACCCACAAATGCACAAAGGAAAAATAAATAAATAACTTGAACATCCACCATACTGTCACTTTAAAACAACTAGAATATAAATGCAAATTTATATTTCTTTTAAACGGAGTATTATACAGACTGATTGAGGCTGACTTTCCCCCCCTGTACCATGACAATAAATCATCTTCGGGAGCTTGGTAGTTAATGGCTGCGTACTTTCTCCCATTGTGTGGAAGCACCATCATTTGTCCAGCTTAATCCCCTCTTGTTGAGCCATTTTGTCATTCCCAATTATCCCTGAGTATAAATGCAGCAGACACTGCTGGTGAGCCACTCGGATCTCCTCATAGGCTTCGCTGAGCACACCTCCCCTGACTTCCGGGTTCTCTTGTTTACATGAGTTTGTATCTGGTGACTTTTCTTTGCAGAACCACCCTGGGGCTACTGGGGGCCCAGGGTCCAAAAGCCTGATGTTTGTCTCCTCAAGGGAGTGTTCACATCCCCCACTTCTGTCGCTAGGGGAGATCTTTGTCTCTGAGCATTGGTGGCAGGAGTCTCTGAACCCAGATCTCTTGCCTCAGGTCAGAACAAATTCTGACCCGCTGGCAACACTGTTCCTCTTTGGTGACACTGTCCAATTTCATAGAGCAGAAGTGGTGTCGTGCCATTTTCATGGATAGGGCACAAAAGACCTCTCGGGCTTTTGCCTCACTCTCTCTTGGATTGATTGCTCCAGGGGAAGCCAGCTGCCATGTCATGAGGACACTTGAGCAGCTTCTTAGAGAAGCCCACTTGGTATGGGTCTGAGGCCTCTAGCAACAACCATAAGAAGTAGACCCTCCAGGGACCTCTATACAGCACAGGGAATTATACTCAGTATTCTGTAATAACCTATAAGAGAAAAAGACTTTGAAAAAGAATTTATATATATGTAACTGAATCACTATTGTCCATCAACTATATGCCAAAAAAAGAAACCCCTCAGCCCCAGTCAAACGTTCAGATGACTGCAGACCTGTCTACCATCTTGATTCAACCTCATAAGAAACCCCAAATCAGAACCACCAGCTCAGCCTTAGCTGAATTCCTGAACCTTGGAAACCATATAATATTAAATGTTGATTGTTTTAGGCCACTTGATTTTAGGCTAAACTGATGCAAAAAGAGCTACCAGCTGAACCCTCTTCTTAGATGTTCACAACACACATCGCCAGACTAAAGAGTGAGTTTCATCTAACCCAGGATTTCCCAAAATTATTTGACAGCAGAACCCAACCCATTCCTTTTTCTTTTGATGGAACTCACTTTGGGACCTGCTGATCTAGTATAAAATCTTGGACACGCCCTGTGTCCTCTGTGTGACCTTACAGACTGTAGCCCGCCAGGCTCCTCTGTCCATGGGATTCTCCAGGCAAGAATACTGGAGTGGACTGTCATTTCCTTGCTATTCTCAGTTTCTGGCACTTCTGTAAGGCCTTCTTTGTCCTCCGTCAACTGTGTCCGTGCTGGCTTAGATGCGAGGTTTGTGTGGCTGTGTGCGCGTGTGCACGCACGCCGCTCTGTCGTGCTGTCTGCTGTGGATTGTGTAAGCTGTCACTGTCAGGATCAGAACAAGCTAGTCTGTCACGCAGCTCTGATGGAGCACAAACAGGCAAAGGAAAAAGGAAATGGTCCCAGGATATCAGGTCACTAGGCAACGTGTCCAAGACAGCTGGTCCATGACTTTTCTCTGGCCTCCCTGCTTTACTGGGCTGCTGGGCTGCTGATAATAACTTAAGCAGTGGTCCTGTTTGATTTGCACACTCTCACTCATCGTCCCAGTCACCCTCTGGGGGATGTTCAGGGCTGGCAATGGATGGGCCCCATTTTATAGGTAAAGAGACTGAGGCTCTGAGCCAGGATTAAGAGCTTTGTTTTTTTCTGGCATTAGTCCCTCTGCCAGAAACCCTTAATCCTTCTTCCCACCCCGCCTGCCCCCCAGCCAAGCTAACATTGGTTTGGAACCAGTCTGAGTTTAAAACTGGCTCAGCCACTTTGCCACTTCCCAGCTGTGGGAACCTGAGCACATTTCTAAATCACTGCAGTTTGGCTATAGATTAAATGGAAAAATGGATGTGGAGAGAATGGACAGCCCCTTGCAGCTAATAAACATTTAATTTTATTGTTATTATTAATACTCATCCTTTCAACTTTGACAACACTTCTTCCTAGAAGCCCCCAGGAACGACTCTCACCTCACCCAGGCTGGGTCCAAGCCTCCCCTGGGCTCCTCCTATACAACCCTCACCCTGATTCTCCAGTAGTTCCTAACCCTGGCTGCAAATTGAAATCCTTGGAGAGCTTTTTAAAAATATCCATGCCCAGTGCCCCCCACCAGAGACCAATAACATCCAAATCCCTAGGAGGATTTCTAGAGCATGAGCTGAGTATTCCCCACCCCGACCTTTCGCTCAGCCAGCGAGGGATGCTGGAGGCTAGGTGCCTGGTCTCCAGCCTGGGTGAGCACCCTGATACTTCCATTCAGGACCTGATGGAGGGAGGCGTGAGCCTAGCCAAGCAGCATCACCCACCAACATCTCTCCTCAACTTCCAAATCTTCCAGGGAGGAAAATATTGTAGTTGACTGCCAGCCTGTTGTCTGGCCCTCTCCCTTGCCCCATGTTCTCTTTTAAAATGACCTCTCTCCACCATGGTGGTTTTACAGAATAACCAACAATAACAGCAGTGATGATAGTAGCTGATATTCTGAACCCTTCCTGTGTTCTAGGGATTGTGCTGAAGGCTAAAGGGCTCAAGTCATCTTCTTCCATTATATGTGTGTGTGTGTGTGTGTGTGTGAGATTCATATTCCAAAGTTGTATTTTCAGGTTTCTCCTGATTTAAAAATAATAGGTTCATGGTACAACCACTATGGAAAACAATATGGAGGTTACTTAAAAAGCTAAAAGTAGAACGACCATATGACCCAACAATCTGACTCCTGGGCACATACATAGAGAAAACCATAATTCAAAAAGATCCATACAGCCCAATGTTCATAGCAGCACTATTTACAATAGCCAAGATATGGAAGCAACCTAAATGTCCATTGACAAAGGTATGGATAAAGAAGATGTGGTACATATATACAATGGAATATCACTCAGTCATTAAAAAGAATGAAATAATGTCATTTGCAGCAACTGGGATGGATCTAGAGATTATCAAACTAAGGGAAGTAAGTCAGAGAAAGACAAATATCATATATTGCTTATATGTGAACTCTAAAAACTGATACAAATGAACTTGTTTATAAAACAGAAACAGACTCACAAACTTTGAAAACAAACTTATGGTTACCAAAGGGGAAAGGTGGAGGGAAGGATGAATTAGGAGTTTTGGATTAACATATACATACTAGTCTATTAAAATAAATGATCAACAAGGACCTACTGTATAGCACAGGGAACTCTACTCCATATTCTGTAATAACCTCTGTGGGAAAAGAATCTGAAAAAGAATGAATATATGTGTAACTGAATCACTTTGCTGTATACCTGAAACTAACACAACATTGTCAATCAACTATACTCCAATATAAAGTAAAAGTTGAATTAAAAACACAATAGGTTCATTCTTGGGCAAGGGGGTGAGGGTTGGCAACTAAGATGATAGAGGCATGGTATCAGGATTACCCCTAGACCCCTGACACTGGAGCCTGAAATCCCCTCAATGCCTCTAATTCCCACTCTTCTTCTCCCAAATGGAGACATTAAGAATTGGAAGGCAGGTGCTGGGAGAGTGTCAGGTACAGACTCGGGGCTACTGGTTCAGTAACCTTATGTGCTGCTGCTGCTAAGTCGCTTCAGTCGTGTCCGACTGTGCGACCCCAGAAATGGCAGCCCACTAGGCTCCCCCATCCCTGGGATTCTCCAGGCAAGAACACTGGAGTGGGCTGCCATTTCCTTCTCCAATGCATGAACATGAAAAGTGAAAGTGAAGTCGCTCAGTCGTGTCTGACTCTTAGCGATCCCATGGACTGCAGCCCACCAGTCTCCTCCATCCATGGGATTTCCAGGCAAGAGTACTGGAGTGGGTTGCCATTGCCTTCTCCAACCTGACATGGGTCCCTGGCAGACTCTCCTTTCCACCTTCCAGGCAGGGTTCAGACTGAGACCACCTACTGCTCCCCATCCATGTGGACTTATTCTGCATGAGCACCTGTGGGCTGAGCACTTTGCATGCATACATGTAATCCTCACACCAGCCCTGCATCACCATCACACATTTTTTGCAAATAAGAAAACAAATGGGCCTTCCTTGGTGGTCCAGAGGTTAAGACTCCATGCTTCCACTGCAGAGGGCACAAGTCCTAATCCCTGGTTGGGGAACTAAGATCTCATATGCTGCACAGTGTGGTCAAAAAAATTTTTTTAATGAAAAGTAAACAAATGCCCACCTACAGAGGTCAAGGTCACACAAAGGGATATGGAGAGGGGAGCAGCAGAACTGGGATCAGAATTCAGAACCCTAACAGCCTTGGTGCTCCATGATCTCAGAGCTCACACTTAGTTCAGCCCTGGGCCCTGCTGTTTTCTTTGCTTGTTACATATGGCCTGAGACTCCCATAATACCCTCAAGGCCAGAGATTCACGTCTGTCTTATTCTCCAGCATCCAGCATGGTACTTGATACATAGGAGGCCTGGGGGTGGGGAGGGAGATATTAAAAACCTTTAATAACTTGCAGGACCAGGACACTGGTTATTCAGAATGGCCACTGGTCCAAAGGCAGCTACTGGTTCCTAGAAAGAAATGGGAGAGGGTAGAGGGAGGAACGTGTCTAGATTTCAAAATGTCGCTTTTATTGTTATGTAGGTATGGAATAGTTAAAAGATCAGATGATGATTGCAATTGAAAAAAAAAATAACTTGTTATACTCAGATTCCAAGAGGAGGGGACTGACCGTGCTTTGGGGGCCACACGGGGAAGCACAGGGTCATTCGTGAGGCAGAGGGAAGGTGGACATTCGTGAGGCAGAAGGAAGCCTGTATTGTGGTTTTTGTGAGAATGAACAGGTGAGGTGGAGGAAACAGACTTGGAATGGCCTAGTTTGAATCATTTCAGTAAGCTCTGAGGCATAGGGGCTGGCCCTAGTTGTTTGGTACCTGACCTGGAATGAGCAGGGCAGGTGGGTAGTAGCTCAGAATGTGATAAAGCTTGTGGTGGGGGCTCTGGATTGGTTTCCATAAGACAGGCATGCCTGCAGGCTATCTCTGGAAGGCACAGTCCCTCCAGGGTCAGCAAGGTGCCAAGTGGTCAAAGCATTAGAACAAAAAGAAGTGCTCAGTGAAGGATAGGACGGTAGCGGGGCAGCTTAAGAGGCAGGGCTATTTATCAAATGGTGCTAAAGTGTTTCAATATTTGGACACCGGGCTCCATTGTACCTGGGTATATAGTTGAATTGGTGCCAAGTCTGAAGAAAGGCACTCAGTAAATATACACTGAATGGCTGAATCGTGGGGCCTGGGCCTAGAGTCTCCTCCCCTCCCCGTATCTCAGTTCTCCTTGGAGAATGACCCTGGAGATACCATTTCACACAACTGCCTTTCCCTTTTCCTTGGGAGCCCCCAGGGAGTCCCCATCTGCTCACACCTGGGAGGACTTGGAGCTGGTGGTCGAGTGGGCTGCTCTCACCACAGACAGGGTGACTTGAGTCAGCCCTCAGCAACCAGAAAGCAGAGCTCACAACAGACCATGAGTCCTCCCACCCCTTCTGACAACTCCTGGCTGTTGGGTGGGAGGGGACCTCCCACAGCCCGTACCCCACCAGCTCCAGGTGTTGGCTCGTGGACGAGACAGTATTGATTTTCACATTATGATGCACAACTTGTGAGGCACTTAGAGGAGGGGGTGGAGGAAAAGCCAGTCACTGATTCCCAGAATTTATTTTGAGACACATTAATTTGTTTCTTCCCTTCAAGGTCAAATCAAGTCATCTCCATATATCACCATTGGCAGCGGCTGGCTGGCAGGCAGTTGGGAGGCGGGTGGAGATGGGTGGAGGATACAACTTTCCAGGGAGCTAGGTCAAGGAAGTGGAGTATAGAAGCAGGTTCTGGGCAGCCCCTACCCTGGCAGCATCATCGACGTGAGACCCCGGAACGATATTCCTCTGTCATATCACTGGAGATCTCTGGGGAGGGGCCTAGTCATCTGTTCTGAGGACAATGCTTGTGTTTCTAAACTGGAACCTCTCAGAACTGAAATAAGCTGGGTTTCTGGGGTCTGAGATCAGGCTCTTGGGCTCATTTCCCAGGGAGACCCACACTCACCATTCATTCATTCAACCATCCATTCAATACATATTTATTTCCATTGAGTGGGCTCTCTATTCTGTCTGCTCAGGGTCTCACCTTCAGTGACCCAAAACTGATGAATGACCACTGAAATGAAAGCTTTACTTTTCTCTTTATCTCACCAGGTTCTCAAAGTGGGAAGAAAGGGTAACCTCACACCCAGCCCAGTTGCCTTGTGCTTTGCACATGCCCAGTAAATATTTGTTGAACAAATATTAAATTAGTAGGGATCTTTCCCTTTACTTGGACGATTTCTCCCCTCATTCTTTAAAGCAGAGCAGTTTGGATCAGTTTGGGGTTTTGTGATTGTTATTATTACTTATTCTGCTACACAAATTCCCAGCTGTTTCAAGATGTGCTAGGTTGGGATGAGGGTAATGATGAGGGCCTCTGGCCAGTCTGGTGGGAGTCTGAGCTGAGATCTTAAAGATTTAGCCAAAGAAGGGGCTGGAGGAATAAGCATTGGAGCAAGAGAGCAGTGTATTCAAAGTTCTGGGAGCAAGAGAGGGCCTGTCTGGTTAGAGGAACAGAGGGAGGTTAGGTGGGCCCACAGTGCAAGCGGAGGGAGTTAGGGGAGCTGGGGGAGAGAGGGGACCTGGGGAAAGATCCCAGAAGGCTCTGCAAGTCTTGAATGAAGCTTGGACTCAATCCTTTGAACAATGGGGAACCATCGAAGGATTGTAAAAGGGACATACCTTTCACCTTGGCTCATGTATTTTCTTCTGCCGGGAAGGGACCTCCCCATCCCTAATCCTGCTTGCTCAACTCTGACCACCATGGAGTGAACCCTCCCCTGAGAAATTGTCCCCAACCCCAAGTCCTTTGCAAAGCCTCAACTTGAAATATAACTTCTCTTCCCAAAATTTTTACAGACTCACATAAGGCACACTTAGATTTTGCTTTGCTGAGAGAAAGGCAGAAGAGGGTTACAGTTACTAGTGGGGTCAGGACCCCCTCACACCCCAACCCCAGCCTGTGGCTTACCAGGTGTATGATTTGGGGCTGTATACTTAGTCCTTCCTTGGATCAGTTTCCTCATCTGTAAAATGGAGATAAGAGTTGAACCAACCTCATGTAACTGAGCAGGGGCCTTTGCAGGACAGACCCTCCTCCCCACCTCACCATCCCTCCTCCATTCTTCACCTGACTCTTGTTTGTTCTAAAACTTTAGCCTCCCAGGCCTTCCCTGAGTTCTAAAGAATAAGTTTAATCAGGGAAGTAAGAAAAGCCAGAAACAAAGGGAAACAGTCAAGCAGCACAAAATAATTGTTTAGCCATTAAACAAAGTCCAGGACCTTTAGTTCCTTCTCAAGGGCTATAGATAATATTCTGAGACAAATCCTTCGAGCTGTTTTGCAGAGGTTGAAACCCCGACCAGGTGGAAGAAGCTAACTACTGACAATAAGCACGTGGACGCCACGGGCAACCTGGGGACCAGGAGGCTGATGATGTCGACTCCCAAGTAATTCACCACCAGCCAATCAGAAGAACATCCACGAGCTGTTCACACACCCCACAACCCTTACCCTCACCCTGGCTTCAAAAACCTCTCCCTGAAAGCCATCAGGGAGGTCAGGCCTTTCGAATGCTAGCTGCCTGGGCTCTGCGCTCAGTGCCCTGCAGTAAACACTGCACTGTCCTCCACAACCTGGTGTCAGTAGATTGGCTTTACCACCGTGGGCCAGGGGACCCCAGTTTGGTTTGGTAATCCTCATAGGGTTATATGGCAATTAAACCTATTAATACACGTAAGGCACCTAGCACAGGGCCTGGCACACGGAGGATTTAGTGAGGGTCAGGCTTCCCGGGTGGCACTAGTGGTAAAGAACCCGCCTGCCAATGCAGGAGATGCAAGAGATGAGGGTTCGATCCCTGGGTCAGGAAGGTCCCCTGAAGGAGGGCATGGCAACCCACTCTAATAGTCTTGCATGGAGAATCCTGTGGACAGAGGAGCCTGGAGGGTTACGGTCCACAGGATCTCAAAGAGTCGGACACGACTGAAGTGACTTAGCATGCAGGCTTTCTGTTACCTGACACCTGTGTAGCCGCTCTTCAAGCTGCTTGAGGGAAGGAATCATGGCTCATTGTCTGCTATACGCTTGGCTCCCAGAAAAGGACCAAAATAAGTAGATGCTCAGGAAATAGTCACTGATTCTGCTGTCATTGGCAGTTTGGAGGTACTCTTAAAAAGCAGCTCATAAATCAACTATGCATGCGTGTTAAGTCGTTTCAGTCATGCCCAACTCTTTGCGACCCTATGGATAGTAGCCCATCAACCTCCTCTGTCCGTGGGGTTCTCCAGGCAAGAATATTGGAGTGTGCTGCCATGCCCTCCTCCAGGGGATCTTCCTGACCCAGGGGTTAAACCTGTCTCTTACATCACCTGCATTAGCAGGCGGGTTCTTTACCCCAGTGCCACCTGGGATACCCAAAGCAACTACACTTAGATGGAAAAAAAAATTACTAATTTTATAAATTATTAATTCCTCCTAAAACAAAAGTTGAGTTCTACCATCACCATGGGACTTACCCAAGCCACTTAGAGGCAACTTCTTCATGGTAAAGGTAACATCTACTTCCTGCGGGTCAGGGAGGCTTAAAGGAGATGGGCTCCAGGGATGGAGCATGTGACCCAGGGCTTACCAATCAAAGTACTGATTTTCTGGGCCGTGCTTAACTCAGGGATGGTCATGTGACCCAAGCTGGTCCAATTAGAATGACTCTCAGCAGACGTGATGAGAAAAGCCTGGCTTTTCTCGCTGGGGACCGGAATGTGGGTGGTGGGGTGGTGGTGTAGTGATGGTACCTGTCTTGAGGTCACATGAAAGGGCCCGGGGACATGACAGCTAGGAGCAGGAGGTGTGGGGGGCAACAGGGCGACTAGGAGTGGAGCCGACACCGTGGGAACAAGAGACAAACTGAGTTCTATTAAATCATTAGAAACTTGAAAGCAGCATTTATCTTGGACTTCTCAGTTGTACCCAAATAAATACCCCTTTTTGCTTCAATCAGTTGGAGTAGAGCTTCCTAGCACTTAGCACAGAAACAGTTCTAACTGATGCGCTGTGGTAGCACGCTCCCTACCACCAGACTTTCAGGGTTCTGGGCTCCTGGCAGCATCAGTGTGTGGATTGTTGACTGACCCTTTCCTCCTTCCTAACAGAACCTTGCTTTTTCAAGTAGCAATGTTCCAGGCCTCGAAGGACAAATCAATATTGATCTAAGCCTATCATGGCCATTCCTTTCCCTTTGCCAGGGACTGGCTTCAACAAACTCATGTGACCCAGTTTGGGTCAATGAAAAAAAAAGAAAGAAGACTGTTGAGAGAGAGCTTCTGGAAAAGAGCTTACTGATGAAAGAGAAAGTCAGACAAAAAGACTTTTTTACCCTTGCCTTCTCTTCCTGTACATGGCCATATGAGGTTCAGATGCTTGGAGCTGCTGCGGCCTTTTTTGCAAACATGAGGATAGAACTTGTAGACTCATCAGAGATGGTAGAGAAAAACGATAGAAAGACTCTGGGTTCTTGGTGGCATAACAGCTGAAAAAATAATTCTGAAATCACTCATATCTAAACTTCCTGTAAAGTTAAGATATTTATACCATTTAAGCCACAGTGCATTGAACATTATTATTTGCAACCACAAGTACCCCTAACTGATGTTGCATATCTAAGTGGTACAGCATTTGGTTCCCATCAAAACAACACGCAAGGCTAATAACATCAGTTCCTTTTATTACTGTTTACTGTTATTTTCCCTAAACAACAGCACAATTCAAATAACAATGACACACACGTCCCACCCATATACACAACACCACTAGCCTGCCTGCCAGACTATTTGGCCTCTGCTTGGTTCCTGGTGGAGCTGTCTGGAGACAGCCCCCTCTGTAAAAATCCCGACTTGGACATAGGAGACACAAGAAAGGGGGGACTTTAACCAGAGAATAAACTAAAGGACTTCTAAAGTCCTTGGGGAGTGCCAGCTTGGGAACATGCTATAAATGCCTGGGTGGAGGGCACACGGCACTGTCTGTTTTCATGCGGTTGCTGGATAAATCCCATATGGGGATATAAGACCTGTCTATAACCCTTTGTAAACCAGGGCTGCAGAAACACTGTGGGTAAGCTACGAGGGCTCCATCAACCAAACCAAGGGGCAGGTATGGACATTGGGAGCCCAGAATGGGAATCCCGGTCCCCAGAGAAAAGCAACTCTTGCATTAGCTGCAAGATAAGATACAAAGTGAAATGTTATGTCCCCTTTTATTTGTTTTGCAACTGTAAAATGTGCAACATTTTCATCATGATAGAAAAGGTAAAGAAAGGAAAACCCCCAGCACTTTGGCCTAATACAATGGAGCATGACCTGTCAACTGAGCCATCTTGCAGAAAAACCTACTACTGACACTATCCAGGGAATCTGGTCAATCCACCCCGACCCCCAGCATTTTAGCCACACTAAATCTACGAGTTCAGCTATAGTAATGTATCCTGGAATCAGAGAAGCCCAGGGGTTCGGGAGGGAACAACAAAGGGCCAAGACTGGGGTCTCAGGTACAAGTGACCTCCTGGCCATCTTGAGGAAGCTCGTTGTTGAAACTGCTCTCTCCAAACGGTGAGTAAGGGGGAACCTGGGGAGCTTCGATGATCAGCAGGCCTTCTGGGGAAAGGGAGGCAAACACTGTCACAGGATCCACCTCTGCAGGAAGCCTAGGGAAAGTAGAAGATTCATTTATTATTTTTAATACAGCCAAACACTCTTTTATTCATTTGAAAGAAAATATTTTTGATATTGCCTGGTGGGACTATTATCAAACATAATTATTTTTATTATTATCAAAATAATAAATTTAATAATCATAATCATTATTGTTATAAAAATAATAATCCCACCAGGCAATTCCATGACTATCCCTAATACATAGATGAGGCGATTGAGATCAGAGAGGTGAACTGATTTGCCCAAGGTAACACAGCTGGCAAGTAGCACATGGGAAGAGAACTGGAATCCTGGTCTCCAAACTCAAGAGCAACTGATCATGACACTCTGCCTCCTCTCCCAGGCACCAGACTTTTGAAGAAAGTCCATGGTAGGGAAAGCCAGGAGGTTCAATCACCCAGATCTTCCCACCGGTCTAGGCTGATTCCACCTGTTGTAAACGCAGGGGTCTTGATGAAAGAACCAGGCAGTAAAGTGAGCCCATGCCAGTCACGGGCAGGACCCTTCCTGGAGGGCTTGGGGAGGTTTTTTGCTGTGAACAGCCACCTGTAGCCACATGAACTGCATCTACCTAGGAGATTCCTGATTAACAAGGAGCCTGCAGGGAAGAGGGGGAGAGAAGGGGAACCTGGGCAACTGCCAAGCCAAACTTCTGAAGTAGAGACAAGGCCAAAAGTTTGGACCTCCCTAATGGCAACCCACTCCAATAGTCTTGCCTGGAGAATCCCATGGACAGAGGAGCCTGGCAGGCTACAGTCCATGGGGTCACAGAAGTCAGACATGACTTCGCGACCAAACCATCACCACTGTTGGCTGGGGGGATGGGCTGACTCTGTGTAACCCTTTGCACGCCAACCCCTAGGGCACCTGGGACATACGACAGGGCAGCCATGGTCCATAAGCAAGGACTCCACAGGCAGGCGGACTGGAGTTCAAATCACACCTCTTCCTGACTGTGTGATCTTGGGTTAGTGATCTCACCTCTCTGACCACAAGTAAAGGTGGTTTAAAACAGCACCTATCTTTTAGGGTGGTGTGAGAATTATGTAGCATGATGAAAGCAAAGGGCTTAGCACAGTGCCTGGCATATAGGAAGTGCTCAATAGGCATCTGCTTCCACATTGTCATTGTAGGCATCAGATGTACAAGTGGGCACCTCGATAGCTGTGACTATTTTAGCATCATCACTGACCCATGAAATGTCAGCGGCCAAAAGGATGTCAGCTATCCAGGACAATGTTCCCATATTACACATGGGGAAACTTAGGCCCCAGTATGGGAACAGACTCATTCAAGGGCTCTTACCAGGTGGCCTCTATGTTGAACCCACTTGGTGGGAGAGCTATTCCTCCTGGGTCCTCTTGCAAAAGGGACTGAGGTTCAACGAAACCGGTGGGAAGATCTATGGTGATTGAACCTAAAGGAACTAAATCCTTTCATTTACAACTAAGGGAAAGTCTCAGCTCTGTTAACATAGAGCTTTAACATGGCTGTAACACCTCAGCTTCTACTATCTCTTGATATTTTCTCTCTTTCAACAAAGAAAGAGCGGATCTATGACTTAGGCCCTCAGGCAGGCAACACTGTCTAGTCAGAATTTAACCACATTTTGCTTTGGGTTTATTTCACAATTGCCTTCTTGAGTGAGTGAATGTTTGACTGATAAGAACTGAACTTTATCAAAAGTGGGTTGATTAAAAAGAAAAAAAAATCACAAGCAAATAATAGTATAGGGACATAAGCACAGAAGGCAAAAAAATAATTGAAGATGGTTTGTGAATGACTCATTTGGTCTCTCCCATCCAGCCAAGTAGGAGGGCTTCCCAGGTGGCGCTAGTGGTAAAGAACCTGCCTGCCAATGCAGGAGACAAGAGACACAGGGAATAGATCCCTGGGTCGGGAAGATCCCTTGGAGGAGGGCATGGCAACTCACTCCAGGATTCCTGCCTGAAGCATCCCATGGACAGAGGAGCCTGGTGGGCTACAGTCCACAGGGTTGCAAAGAGTCGGACACGACCGAAGTGACGGCACAACCAAGTAGGAAGTTCGTGGGCTTTGAAGATGGGGAGACCGTGTGCAATCCCAGACCTGCTTGTTACGGCCATGTGACCTTACCTGAGTCCTGTCAACCTTTGAGCCTCAGTTTTCTAACCCACGAAATGAGCTTAAAAATACCAGCTCTCTGCGTGCTGTGCTAAGTTGCTTCAGCTCTGTCAGACTCTTTGTGATCCTATGGACTATAGCTCGCCAGGCTCCTCTGTCCATGGGATTCTCTAGGCAAGAATACTGGAGTGGTTTGCCATTCCCTCCTTCAGGGGAATCTTCCCAACCCAGAGATCGAACTTGTGTCTCTTACGTCTCCCGAATTGGCAGGTGGGTTCTTTGCCACCAGCACTACCTGGGAAGCCCAATACCTACTCTACAGGATTCTTTTAAAGATGACATAAAATTAAACCTCTACATCTTAAAAAAAAAAAAAAAAAAAGGCACCATTGTCTTGTGTCCTGTCTATGGAATGAGTTTTCAATTAAGAAACTTTTTTTTTTTTTTAATGATCCTCGGAGCTTGCATTAGATGCTTATTTATTTATTTACTGGCTGTAGCATGTGGGATCTTAGTTTCCCAATCAGGGATTGAACCCACACCCCTTGCATTGGAAGCACAGAATCTTAACCACTGCACCACCAGGGAAGTCCCAAACCTCTACATCTCTTAACCTGGCTCTTGACACACCATAGGGGGCTGCAAACGGCAGATCAGATACCAGGGAAGCTGTGGAGCAAAGACACTAAAGTCTGCTTTGGTTCTGGGCATCCTCTGTTGATGACTTCCTGCATTCCCTGGTCTCTCACTCCAGGGAAGTGTGGAAAAGCCCTCATCTCCAGTCTTTGCCCTGCACTGGAACAGACTTGCAAATTCCAGTCTCTCCAGTCTCTCCCTCATCCAGTCAAATCGGGGTCTTTCCCAAGGGGATGTGTGTGTTGGGAAGAATCCCTAGCTGTGGGCAAGGCAGACGGCTGGAGCATCGTGTCTGGGAGGAAATCTCCAAAGGCCTCAGCTGGGTTTAAGGAGCTTCCCTAAACTCTAATGACTGGAGTATTTCCTGGGAGAGGCAATGAGACCTCTGACAGGGGGCCGGGGCTGTCCCAAACCCCAGTCCCGCTGCTTGGGGATGGAGTCAGGGCAGGGCCGGGAGGTCTCAGGACTCCCAGCTGCTCCTGTGTGATTCCAGTCTTGCTGAGTCTCTAGTAGATTAGTCCCCATGGGCTGGGCACTGAGTCTGTACACATTCTCTCACTCCTCATCCTAAGGGAAGGTGGGACAGAAGCCCAGAGCAGTTTAGCACGTCGCTCCAAGTCACCCACTCAGTCGTGGCGCCAGGACTCCCTACACCCAGAAGTGAGATTCAAAGTATTTAATGACTGGCACAGCTGGACATTGACCAACTGGAATGGGTGGATCCATGACATGGTGATGGAGGAGGGTCCTGGGGGCTCTTTGGTTGTTGGAACACGGGGAGGTTTGGAGGGTTTGCGAACAGCATCAGGATGGTCAAGTGACCGAGGAGAGCCTCTAGGGGGAGGGTGGTCCTGGCCATGATTAGTTCAATATTGTAAAAACAGCCCAGCTCAGCTGCCGAGCCCCATTTGAGTAGTGCCGCTGCTTCTGGCAGCTTTAGGCATTTCTATCTGGTCAAGTAACTCACAGCAAGCTGTTTTTTCCCGGAGGCCTCAGAGATGGCGAGATCCATGAAAACGGCTGTCTTTAGAGATGATGAATTTGCTGACTTCTTTCTGGCTCAGTCCCTTTCACAGCTTTGACCTGCCTGTGACTGCATCCTGAGACCTTATTTCAGTCTCTTAAAAGAAACATCAGCCCTCTCACTCCTCTCCCATCTCTCTCCTCTCTCCCCATCTCTCCCCTCTCAGCAACGTCTGATCTGGCTGTGGTACTAGGGGAAGGTGTGGGTCTTGGTGATGGCAGGCCAGCCAGGGATAAAAAATATTTGGCATTTGCCTTATCAGGAAGTGTCTGCAGGCTTTTGAGTACTCCAGAGGCGCCTGGTGGGTTAGGAATGGGCACATGGTGGGAGAGACAGGATTGTGGAAGCTTAAAGCTAAAAGCAGCCTCAGAATTTAGCCTGTGCCATCTGTCCAGACACAGGACAGCTTTGCTGGGGTGAGGGGAAGGGTTAAGATTCAATAACAATGATAGTAGTAAAAACAAACCGAAACTTATGGGGACCTGCTATGTGCCCACCACGAGCTGTGATCTCATTTCCTTTGTGGGTATCTCCACAAGGCTCAGCATCCCTTCCTTTTATGAATGAGGAAAGGGCATTCCTTGCTCAAGAACTGAACATGGTGAACTCAAGAGTTCAAGAGTGTGTTTGGGGCTGTTATGAATGCTCATTTTCAGGACCCTGGGTGTATCCTTTCACCTCTGGGGGATTTAGTTTCCCCATAATACAAGGAGGGTTCTGTCTCTTTTCCCACTGCATACCTTTGCTTCAAAGGTGAAACGGGACTAGAATAGACTTTAGAACCGGAAGTGCACAGAGGGGCGGGGTGCCATTTAGGGGGCCGAGGTATCTGTGAAGCAGCCAGCCACTGGCACATCGCTGTGAGACTTTTCTCCCTACAGGTATTGCCATCAGGGCCTCCGTCTGTCTTTTATTCTTTGGCTCAGCCTGGTGGTGGCCTTCCTGCTACTCGCATAATCCCCCAGTCTCAGCCCTTCTCACTCCCCTTGGCAAAACTTGCCCTTTCTTTCTCCCAATCTCTCAGCCTCAGAGCCCTTCTAGGTCGAAGATAGCAGGACACTTTCCAGCCTAATTCTTATGGGTGCCCTAGGGAAGGCCATGGGAGACTTGGAACAAGCAACCCTTGAAAGATTCTATTAGGAATCTGGAGGCATGATGTCACGTGGGTGGGTGAGTACCCTGATTTTCATGGAATCGTGGACGAGTAGTCTTGCCTCTCCTATTCTTGAATTCTTCATCTACAAAACGAGATTGTTAATCCCACCTCACAGGGCACTGAGAAGATGAACTGGCATCCCCCTTTCTGGGAACCCACTGTAGGTTTGTTTAACTTCTCACGGGGTTCAATTCCCTGCCCTGGGGCGGGTCTCTTGAAGGAGAGGCCCAAGATGGGTCCCAGGCATGCCGCCCCCACTCCAATCCTCCCCTGAAATCCAACTGCCAGGTTACTTACTGGATTTTCTTTGTGAAGTTCTTGGAGACGATGCCCCCCTCTTGCTGCTTTTCTTCGTGTTTACCTGGAAGGGAGAGGAAAATCACAAGTCAGCGTCTGCGTCCCGTGGGCATCATTCAGGATTCCGCTCAGATGGGAATGCTGCCCTGGCCTCCTGTGTGGCCCGGGGCTCGGTCTAGAGGCTCCAGTTGTCTGAGCCTCTGCTCCCTCCTCTGCTAAGTAGACCCTCTTGAAACCACCTCCCAGGCTGTTGTGAAGATGCAGTGTGACAACGGGTAGGTCGGGAGGCCTTGACCATGACTTGTAGGTGATTAGGAGTTAAGGCCCAGGAAATCACAGGGATGGCGTCCTGTCTTCTAAGACCCTGCACTGCACCTTCTAAGTCTCACATCTCACCCTTTGCTCCTAACCAGCCAGGAGATCCTTGAGCCCAACATCCCAGAATGAGCGAGAGGATACAAGTCAGGCTAGTTTGCCAGCCCCCTGGGCTTTATAACGCACAGAGCCCTTTCCCAGCTCTGAGAATGGGCTTCTTTTCTCCCTCAGTTACTGATGTGAAAACTCAGGCCCGGGGATGGGTCCAAGCTCACCCAGCAACTGTGTGGCAGCCCAGGCCTCAGAACCAACTCTTGGAAACTAAGCCAAGGACTGAGGTCCGCTGCCCCTGTGCCTGTTCCAGCTTCCAGTTAGTTCTTTGAGCCGCATTATCTGTACCTAGTCCTGAAAGAACTGCCTGGAAATAATAATGCATCCATCTCCAAAAACAAAGCAGAAAACACCCAAAGGGTGCTTCCCTGAGAAATGACACATGAAGCAACATGGATATGAAATTCCACCTGCCCACTCCTCCTCCTGGAAGACAAGGGCTTTTTCTCTTCCCTTAGGAAGTAAAAATACGAAATTACAAGAGGGCTTAGGTGCAGACTGGCTGTCATGTTGCAATTTATGTAACAAATTCTGAACCCTTTGGCCCCTCCCCACTCTTGGGTCTTTGGTTTTTGTTCTGTTTTTAAGGGAGACAGTGTCTCTAATTTCTCTCTAAACAATGCGGACTAGAGCCCAGCAGAGTCATTAGGCTCCTATTATTATTAACTCCTCATTTGTGGGGCCACACTGCAGGGCCGAGAATGCTCATTTACCCAGGGACACCCTTCTGAGGGGCTTTGGAATCTAGACTGTAAATAACCTTGTGTAATACAATGTCTTACTGCAGTCAAGATTTTAAGCTGATAATTTATAGGTGATTACATTATTCATTACCTTTTTATTATTCATTATTCCTTTATTAATAACTTTTTCTGATTATAAGATAATGCATGTGTTTGAAAATGTAGAAAGAAAAGACAATCAAAACCCTTCATAACTGCATCACCCCAAGAAAACTACATTTTTGTATATGTTCCAGATTTTCCTGTTACTGAGAAATGCATACATTTTATATATGTTGCATACATGTTATATAATACAGATGTATATCATCTATTTTATCAAAAATCATATTGTATGTTATGTTCGGAACTTGTTTTTCTCTCTTGTTGACCCATTATAATCATTTTTCCATATTACAGCAACTATTTGTCAACAACATGACTTTTTAAAAAATTAATTTATTTTTTAATTGAAGGATAAATGCTTTACAGAACTGTGTTGGTTTCTGCCAAACATCAAGATGAATCAGCAATAGGTATATATTTGCCAACAACATGACTTTTAATGGCTGCAGGGAAATATAAATTCATTCAGCCAATCCTTGGCTTTGGGGTACTGAGAGGGTTTTTGACGTTGGAAAGAACCTCACTGTGCTGAACATTCCTATAGCTAGATTGTCACACCCAGCCTGATGACTTCTAGGATAAATTTCATGTTCTAGAATTTTGAAGGCTTGCTATGTATGTCGCTAAATTTCTCTTAGGAAAGACTACATCAATGTAGTCTCCCACTAGCTGGGCAGAAAGGGGAACATTCATAGGAATTCCTTTTTAAACATGAGCGTCCGCCTAACTAGAACATACTCCTCTGCGAATGTGCTGCTGCTTGGAGCTTGGAGAGTTTATTCTGACCTGCCAAGTCCGTGACCACCAGCTGCCCAGTTCTGATACAGGCCCGTGGCCAAAGGAACACTGTCTATTCCCTGGTCCACTCCCCAAAGCCTGGGCCTCCAGAGACCTGCTTTCCCTGGGGACAGGCCAGTGCCTCTGACTCAGCCCTTTTACATACTTAATATCCTGGCAGTAATAAACGACAATGATGACGATGGTAAAAATAATAATAGCAAACTCTTTATATCGCACTTTCTTGGTGTCTACCACTGTTCTAAGCACCTTACTGATATCAACTCTTAATCTTTCACAAAAACCTTAGAAAGCATTACCATTTTGTGGATGGGGAAAGGGAAGTTCAGAGAGGTTAAGTGATGTGCCCAAGGTCACACAGCTTGGAAGTGCTGGAGCAAAGACTCCAAGGCAGGGGTGTAGGTTAGGGTTTGAGTCTGCTCTGACATCTCCTAGTACTTTGCTCCTCCTCTCTGAACCTCAGTTTCTTCTTTTCTCCAGGGGTGGTGACAACTTTCTAATTATTGGGTACTGTGAGGAGCCAGTGAGAGTGAGTCACAGAATTGCTTCAAAAGTTGTAAAAGGGGGATGCTTCTGGCTTATTTTGATATTTGAGGAAAGAACTGGTCCTCAGAAACAAAATGTCTCTGCCTATGCTCTGAAAATAGAGTACTGGGGTTGGGGAGAGGATCTTTGAGCAAAGGCAGCTGCATGAAGGGGGGCTGGGGGAGGGAGTTAACCTGTAGAAAGAGAGTGCTGCTAAGAGGCTCCAGTTGAAGCTGAAGTTGCATGTTATTTGAATATCTATTTATTGGGGCAGCTTAAGTACTATGACTGATTTTTAACTTTTTAATTTTGCTTTCCTATCTACATTTTCTACCATAGAACATTTTTTTGTAAATAGAAAAAATAAAAAGCAATTATTATGAGTCTTTAAAAAATAAAAAAGAACTCATCTAGAGGCCAGGGAAGCCAGAGGCCCCTCACAGCCACTGAGAGATGTAGGTGCCAAGGGGCAGCATCAGCACTTCAGGGAAAGCCACTGGCCCAGCTGAAGAAAGGAGATGCTGTTTCCAGGGAAGGCAGAGGCCCTGGGATTAAGGAAAAGGGGTGGAATAAGGCCTAGGGGCTTTCCAGTTCCTTCCTCCATCAGAGCCTGGCCCAGTGACCCATGAAGAGAACATTTCTTGGCTGGTGACTGTGGGGTGGGGGAGGGGTGTGTGTGAAGCATGATGGAAATCATTTAGTCTAGCAATTTCCAAACACTTCCCTGGACCTAGACACTCATATGTGGTTGGGTAAGACAGGGCCGCCTTTCAGAGATTCATAAACTATATTAGCAAATTCAAGGCTCTGATAAGTCCTGCAGTAAGGAGACCCGTTTGTAATTTTGCTTCATATGGTACCTTTGAAAATCCTGGAACCCCTCCCCCAATTTATTAGACTCCTAGTGATATCTTAAAACATGCCATTTGGCAAATACTGATCTAGTCCAACTCCTTATAAAACCAAGGGTACATGTGAGGCCCAAGAGGTGGTAGGGTTTGCCCCAGACCACTGTAGAAGCAGATCCTGTCATCCTGATTCTGAACTGTCTAAGCAGGCTTGACTTTGAATTTCCGACCTCTTTATGGAGAAGCAGATGATCTCAGGTGACTGTGTCTGGGCCTCAGTTTCCTCAACTGTAAAGTGGGTGTATCAAATCTATGCGTATTTTCTCAGAAGTCCATGTGAGGAATCAGTGAGCCAACACATGTCAGCCTTTAGCACAGTGCCCTGCATGAAGAGTTTCAGGAGGAATGGGTGTGTCATTAAGCGAGGTAGGAGGGGAGACTGGTCTGACTTCCCACGTCCCTTGAAAATTGCTTTTTAAATGGAGCCCAGGATGTCAATTTGATTTTTAAAATCCCTATTATAAGAATCTCTGTATGTACTCTCAGGCCATTGGCATTCTGTCAAGTCAAAGTTGCTAAGTGCACAGCTGTGAAGCATTTTCAACCTAAAAAGGCATTGTCTTGTTTTTGTCTTATTTAAGCCCCCAATGACCCCATTTTACAGATGTGGAAGCTGAGGCTCTGTGACTACTCGGAGCCTCTTGGATTAGTAAGGTACTCAGCTGGGATTGCAGCCTGGAACTCCCAGATCCTATCTAGAAAGGAAAATGAGAGAAAAAGTCCTCCAGGTTGGACAAAGGTCTCCTGGAGGGGCCACAGGGTATGGGAGACCCTCCACCCAGGGATGGAAGCCTCTGAAACCCTAATTAAAACAAAGACAGGAGGAGCAGTGATAATAATCACCTTGTTTGCAGAGTACCAGGCAGACATTTTCAGCTCCATCTTACAGACACTCTGCATTTATTATCATAGACTGTGCATATTTCATCTTCCCTACAGCCTTGCTAGTTGGATATTATTTACCCCCATTCTTTAGATGGGTAAACTGAGGCTCAGACCAGTGAAAAGACTTTCTTGTGCATATCCACCCAGAAAGTATAAACAGTGGTGGTGGGATTTGAGCCCAGGTCTCAGGGAGCATCTAGCAAGCATTCATTATGTATGTGTATATGAATTGGGGCCTTACTTTGTGCCCAGCATTTTAACAACATCAACAACAGCAACAGTACCAATCCCTTGTGTTTTAGGCATTGTGTACGCACTTTATACTTGTTGTTTTTTGTACACACTTAACATGTGTTGTCTCTTTTAAGACAACAGTCCTCAGGCGGTGCAGCCATTTGAACCCCAATTTCCAGATAAGGAAACAAAGCACAGAGAAGTGGTTTCAGATGTCTGGCTCCTCAGCCAACTCAGGAAGCCCTGGCTGCCCCCCTCCACCAGCATAAGGCTCCAGTGTGCCTCCTAACCCACCACACCCTCCCGAGCCTTTGAAACTCCCCCTCCCCCCACCCCCGCCCCACCCCGCCCCCGAAGGCTGCTCTGCTGGGGCTTGTCTCTACCCAGCCTGTTTGCAATGGCTTTTATTGATTTTCTGGCTGGTGGAGCTTGCCAGGAACCTGCTTTTTAATAGAATGTTAATTGGGAGGGAAGAGACAGAAAGCTTCCCCCCCCCCCCCACCCCCCGCTGCTCTGCTTCACAGGGACTAAGTGTCCATCTCTTTCCTGTTCCCCCAAACATTCCCTCTTCCAGAATGGGATGTGGGCAGGCCCCGACTCTGCCGGCTGCTGACTCACGGCGTGTCCTTGGACAAGTCCCCGCCTGGGCTCAGCTTCCTCAGCAGTAAATGGGATTAGTTGAGAGCAGCAATAGAAAGGCTGTAGCCCTTGGCACCTAGTAGGTGCTCAACATATCAACTCGCTTCTGACCTCCCCATTCCTGACTTAACCTCTCTGCACTTCCGTTTCCTCATCTGTAAAAAGAAGAGACAGACAAGACCTGCCTCTTCTGCTTGTGTTCACTGAGATGCCACAGGTAAAGCGCTGAGCATGGTGCCTGGTAGACAGTAAGCGCTCAATCAACGTTACCTCGTCATAGCTTTGTAATCGCGATTATGCCTCAGTATCCTCCTGTGGGACAAGGGGAAGGTGTTTCCCTTGAAATCTGAGCTTGTTACAAACACCCCCTTCTGGACTGTGTCTTGATGTTGGGGTGCATGAACCCCGCTTCTTCTTTGTTTTTCTACCCCTATATCTATTATTCTTTACATTAAATTCTGTTAAAACAGGCAGTGTGGTTTCCATTTCCCTGCCTGTTAGCTGGTTGATGCTGCACCAAAAGGTTAAAATTTCTCCTGGGAGCCGGAAGAGAAGGGCTTTTCGGTAAAGATAACTTTATGGGTTGCAATCCTGAGCCCTGAAGTCACCTGTGTCATGCTGTCATAGTGTCCCCTCTAAGGGAGTGTCCTCCTGGCTCTTTGGGGCTGGGGCCTCCCCACCCCCAACCCCCATTCTCTCCTTCTTGTCCTCCCCCACTCACCAGACACCTCCACGTATCCGTCCTTGGTCTTTACCATCAGCTCCTCCGGCTTAAAGCTGTGCACGTTGACACACACTTTCCAGGGCTCCCCGGGGAATGGTGGGGGGCTCCTGCCCTCAGCAGGCACCCCAAATCTGGTCATGGCAGTGGGCCCCCGGGGCACCATTCCCGACCTCAGGGTCCCCGGCCAGGCGGAGGAGAGTCGAGGCAGGGCCCAGTCAGGCCAAGAGGCAGTCAAGTCGTCGGGGAAGGGGTCCATGCCAAAGCCATCGTCCAGCAGGCGGGAGGACAGGGGCGAGTCCCTGAAGGGGTCCCGGCGCCGGCGGCTCGTGTAGTGGCAGGGGAAGGGCATCTGACCGTCAGCCATGGTGGCTGCTGAGCTGAAGGGGAAACAGAGGCTCAGAGAGAGGGAGCCACCTGCCCAAGGTCACACAGCAAGGTGAGGTGGGTGCGCTGGCCTTCCAAGCTTATTCTTCAGATTCAGAACCATCCACTGCCAGGGATGAGGCACACACTTGGCTGGGGTCCGAGCCCCCAAAGACACTCCAGCCACCGAAGGCGACCTCCGGTTGGTCCAGCAGAATTCTCAAGGACCCCTCTCCACACAGCTTCACCGGAGATCAGCCAGCCGCCACTGTCCTCCCAAGCGGTCCAGGCTCCCAGCCAGAGCCACTGAGTGAAGCCGAGAGCTTAATAAACCCGGGGACGCAGGCCTAGAAACTTCTCCTTGCTTCTCGTGGGCTGGGCGCCTTCTATTTATTGCTTCTTGGGGCTGGAGGCGGGTTTTGTAAAAGCCTCCTGTCACAGGAGTATTCGGAGGTGATGAACCAGTCCCAGAGAATCCTCTGAGGGGGGCAGCCGGGCTCCCAGGGGCCTGGGAGGGGCCTTCTCCGCTTCTCCGGACTCTCCTCCCCCAGCTCTGCTCAGCCCCGCCCTCTCTGCCGCTCTATCCCCCGGAGCCTGCCCGCCCCTAGCGGGGCACTATGGCCCGGCTATTAATAACCCTGCCTGGGTGAGGGCTCAGGTCACCCCCTGGAAATACCTTCCTCAGAGCCTGCTGCGTCCGTCCTCCTCCCTTGGGACCCGAGGAAGGGGAGGAGAGAGACTCCGGAGCCCAGTGGATTTGAAGGCAGATGGCCCTGGGTTGCCATCCCCTCTTTCAAGCCTTTAGCATCCTCAGGCTCTCAGTGCTTGCCTTCTGAGGGGAATAACATTCTTCCGCAGGTGGCTCTGAACTATCTGCTTTCCCACCTGGAAAGTGGATGTAACAGTAGCCTCCTGACGGATGTGTCATCCTCCTTAAAACATTTAGCAAACCATCACTTGTACATTTTCAATGTTGACTCTCAATTACATAATGCTTGCTAGGTGCCAGGCTCTGTTCTAAATGCTTTACACACATTAACCGGCTTTATCTTCATCATCAATCCCTTGAGGTGAGGGTACCATGCTGATCTCCATTTTACAGATGAGGAAGCTGCCATGGGGAGTGGTACCCAATGGCAGCTTCTCTTATGGTGAGGACAGTTAAGCATGACAATTATCAAAGGTGCTGTATTCAGGCAGGGTTTCTGGTCTGATTTTCCAAGCCCAGAGAGGGCCTGTTTGCTAGATTCTTCTGCCCCTCCCATGTAGCTCAGAGAATGAATTTGTAAATTATCCTTTGACCTTAGCACCCCTAGAGCTTGGGTTTGTCTTTGATCTGTGCCCAGCAGGTGTGCAGTCTGGGGCTTGCCATTGACCCCTCTGTGGGCTTGGGGTCTGGGTCCTGCCTTCTTCGTGGGGTGGGGTGGGGGGTTAAGGAATTCAGTGAGTCATTGGTTGAGAAAGCAGTTCGGTATTAAGCAGGGCGCACATGAGGTAGTTTGCTAAAAATACTGGTATGGAGGATGACAACATCCTCATCGTTTGCTGTCCCTGGTGCACCTGCCACGGGGGCGCAGTGGCAGACATTGTGGCCCAAAACTCTCACAAAGGCACCACGGGCACTGTCACCATGCCCATTCTGCAGGTGAGGGAACAAAGGAAACAGAGCCTGGGCACGCTGCTGGGGCAGGGGGTGGGGCCTGGGTAAGAACCTGCAAGTCTGTGCTGAGCTGACCGACCCAGACACTGCTGCCTTCCTCCTGGGCCGAGAGGGAGACGGTGGCACCCTCATCCCAAGTGACCAGGGTGAGATCATCGAGCTGGAAGCTTCAGGCTGACGTCACACCGGGCAGAGAGGCTTCAGCTCTCTCTGTAATTACAGCGGGGCGAGGCTGGCTGGGTGTGGAGCCAGGATGGGGAGAATCACTGCATGACACGCAGAAGAAGGCTGGCCCTGTCTTCAACTTGGGTGGGGGTTGGGGAGGGTTCCGAGCCAGGGTGGGGGTGGCAGCATCCCGAGGGAGTGAGTTTTGTGTGTGGGCTGGAGTGGGTGGGCTCAGGTGTGTGTGTTTCTGTGGGGATGGGGCTCTCTTTCTTGTTTATCTGTCTGCTGATGGGTGTGTTCTAAAAGACTCTGCTTCTCTTTCCTCCCACACTTCCCTTCCACAAAGCCTGGGGAGTAGGGGGGGACACACATTCAAGGACCTCATCTACCTTCTCAAGGATGATTGCAGCTTCCAGGCCTGCAGGAGGGAAGGGTCGCGGTGCAGCTAGGAAATAGCAATGGCAATCGTTACCATTTATCTGGCACTTCTACGGGGCTTCACTGGTGGCTCAAACAGTAAAGAATCTGCCTGCAATGTGGGAGACCCGGGTCAGGAAGATCCCCTGGAGAAGGAAATGGCAACCCATGCCAGTACTCTTGCCTGGAGAATTCCAAGGACAGAGGAGCCTGGTGGGCTACAGTACGTGGGGTCACAAAGAGGCGGATACGTCTGAGCAACTAACACTTTTCTACGTGCCAGGTTTTGTTCTAAGCACTTTATGTATAATAGCTCAGCTACTCCTCCCTACAACTCCACAGGGAAGGGACTTTTATTACCCCATTGAACGGATGGGGAAACTGGGGCACATCGTGAGGATATGTGTCTTCCTCGTTTCTGCATATCCAGTGAAGTGGCAGAAGTTTGGCTCCTGACTCCTCTGCTCTAGGCCTCTTGCAGTCATGGTCACTGCTCACATTTATTGAGCACTATGCCCTAGGCCCTGTGCCCAGCACTTTGTTCAACACCTCAATGAATCTCCAGGGTTCAGAGAGGTGAAGCCACCTGTCCTGGACCACACAGCTGAGTGAGGATAGGAACTTGAGCCAGTGGGACGTGGGAGTCTATGGTAGTTACCAGAATGGGACAATGTTGCCCAGGCCCTGTTTTGGTGACCTTCCTACATGCCTTCTGCCCTGTTCCCCATTGGAGGCTTGCTGTATTTGTGGCTCAGGCCAGCCTTCTGCTTTGGGAAGCTGAGCAGGGAGGCAGCTGCTGGCCCTGCTGACGGGCACCCTGGAGAGGAGTCAGCAAACACACATGGAAAGTAGTCAGCAAGCCCCGCGTGCTGTCAGCAGGCGGGTGAAAATATGGGGTCAGCTCCGGGAGAGGCTAGGGCGGGGGTGGGGCCTCCAGGCTGGCTCTTGGGGAAGGCAAGACCCTGGTGGGGCTGGAGAGTGGGCGATGTGAGACCCCAAGTCCTGGAACAAGGGTTCTCTTGGCTGCCGTCTTCTTGGAGCTTTCACATGGGAAGGGCCACAATTAAGCCTCAAGCAGACTGCCCAGGGGGAGGGTGACATCACTGTGCACTATGGAAAGTGGGGCCCTGGGAGGAGAAACGGCAGCCCGAAGTTGCACAGGTAGTGCCAGACGAAGACCCGGGCTTGTCAGCTGCCTGATTCTGTGCTTTTTTTCTTTCCACTGCAGTGAGAAACCCAAGTTCCTCCCTCCCCAGGCTTTGCCCCTTCCCCTTCAGGTCCAGCCACGATGGGGGAGGGGGTGCTGTGGGAGCTGAAGGGGGTTGTTCTGTGAATCCCTCTAAGTCACGGCTTTCTGGATGTCATTTATGCCTAAAGTTTCATCTACAACTCCAGGGGACTCTTGTTCTGGGTGTGGAGGGAGATTCTGGCACCCCTTACATTTACTCAGCCTCCAGGTCCAGGAAGACCCAGCTCTGTGTACCCTCTCTTGGACACCCCCAGAGCCAGCTCATTCCCAAAAAAATAGGGAGCAAGTACGATCATGTCTTTTTTCCTTCCTTTTCTCAGCTCCTCTGTCAATGACAGAAATGGAATTCCCAGCATCTTCAGCCCCTTAAGGCAGGACCCTTGGGTATCTTGTTCCCAGCAGCATCCCCTGTGCCTAGGATACCTAGTGCATTAGGGGGAAAAGGAGATCTTGGCCCAGTAGATGATGTCTTATAACATCATCTATTGTGTCTGAACTGCCTTGCTTACATATGATAGACTCTACACAGTGACAGTGTTGGAATATTAACTGAAATTCCCTGATTACTTAGAAGGTGCCAGGAACCAAGCCCTCCCACCCCAAGGTTTGCACTATCATCACCCCCATTTTACAGATGAGGAAACTGAGGCTTAAGGCATGATGTGACTTGTCCGAGGCCACCAGTCTCTGGGTTCTGAACCCAGGTGTCTCTGAACTTCAAGATCAGTGCTCTTTCTTCTACCCACACAAACACATGATTAATAAATAAAATAAATAACAACCCACATGGTCCCTCCCTAAACCAGTTCATGCCCTCCTCCCATGTCGGTAATGCTTCTTTATTAAGCTCTAGCTTCCTCCTACCATAGACTCCAAAATTCTCTCCATACTGCTTCCTCTCCTGCTGCTGCTGCCAAGTCACTTCAGTCGTGTCCGACTCTGTGCAACCCCATGGACGGTGGCTCCCCCATCCCTGGGATTCTCCAGGCAAGAACACTGGAGTGGGTTGCCATTTCCTTCTCCAATGCATGAAAGTGAAAAGTGAAAGTGAAGTCTCTCAGTCCTGTCTGACTCTTAGCGACCCCATGGACTGCAGCCTTCCAGGCTCCTCCATCCATGGGATTTTCCAGGCAAGAGTACTGGAGTGGGGTGCCATTGCCTTCTCTGACTGCTTCCTCTAACCACCTCTAAAAGTAATTATAATAATCCTAATAACAGTGTAAATAGCAAAATGTAACATTTTGTACCAGTTGTGCTTTATGTATCAACTTATTTAATCCTCAGCCAAATTGCTCCCAAGTCAGTGTCATTATCTCCATTCTCAGATGATACTACAGATGGGGCACAGAGAGGCTAAATAACCCTTCAGGTTCACAGAGCTACTCCATGGCAGAGCTGATATTCAAAATCCAGGAAAGTTGGCTCCAGAGCCTGTGCTCCTAATCACTTCATCATTCTGTGAATAACAACAATCAGAATAACAAAACAGTAATGATCCCACCATTATTCAAGACATGTTAAGTGCCAAGCTTTGCTAAATGCCTGGTATATCTTCTCTCTGTTCATCCTCATAACAACCCTAGTAGGCAGGATATTGTTAACCCTGTTTTATGTTGAAACGTCTAAGGCACAGAGTCAGATCTGTGCTGATTGGTTTCTAAGCCTGTACCTTCAACTGCCCAGTGAGCCGGGCCACCTGGCACCCACTGTGTGCCCAGCCAGAGCACCAGCTCTCCAAACCCAGCCAGATCCAAGAGACCACAGCTGACCTGCAGGTCATGGCCCACCCCGCCCTCCACCTTCTCCTCACTGGGCCTTCCTCTCTAGAACTTTCTGACAGTCCTTCCAGACCTTCTCAGTAGAATGACACCAGAACACACTTATATTTGGGAGCCTGGAGGCTGCCTGGGATAAGCCATCTTGGTATACATCAGACCCTGATTTGAATCCTGTTAGCTGTGCTGCTCTGGGCAAGTGTCTTAGCCTCTCTGAACCTCTGTCTTGCCAGCTGTAAAACAGGGACGATAATATTACCTATATCACAGGGTTATTTTTTGCACAGATTATGAGGGGGACATGGTTGGGGAGGTGGGTATGGGCCAGATGATGTAGGGCCTTGTAGACCCCACCAAGGAGTTAGACTTTGTCCTGAGCACTTTGTTTTTTAAATTTTGTTTTGGGCTGCACCTCGAGGCACGTGGGATCTTCATTTCCCAACCAGGGACTGAACTGTGCCCCCTGAAGTGGAAGCTTTGAATCTTAACCACTGCACTACCAGGGAAGTCCCCTGAGTACTTTGAAGATCCACTGACCTGTTTGGAGAGGGAAGGTGATGTGATGAGATGTGAGTTCTAGAAAAATCAGCAGCTGCTTATAGAGAGTATAGTATGGGGCAAGACTCCTGGGAGGCCAGCAAAGAAAATTGCTGCAGAATCTGGGGAAGAAAACGGCCTGGGCTAGGTTATTGGCTGAGGAGAGGCAAAGGTGAACACAATCCTTAATATAGTAAAGAGAAGCATTTTTGAGCACATGATTGGATGGGACGGGAGGAGAGGCTTGCATCAACTGCATTGCCCAGTTTTTCGATCTGGGCAACTGGGTGGATGGTGGTGCCATCCAATGACATGTGAGGATGAGCAGGTGAGGGGAGTGAAGAGACTCAGTTCATTCATTTACTCGTTGATTCATTCACTATGTATTTATTAAGTTCTTATGCACACAGCACTAGCCTAGTGGGGTAGAGAAAGCAATGAGTAAGGCAGAAGTCTCTGCTCTCACATCTATCAACAAGCACACAATCAAATCAACAATTTAAACAATTTTAGATGCTGAAAAATTCTACAGAGGAAGTAAAGGCTGTTGGATATGTTTCTGATCTGATTTCCTGCTCCCATTCACCCCTGAGCTGAGGTCCCAGTGGCTTTCTTTCTGCCCTTGGGACAAAAGAGTCATATGTATTTCCCTCCAAGGACCTTCCCACCGCCTATGACACTTCTCCCCAGATCTCTGCACTTCTGGTTTCTCACTTCACTGGTGTCTCTACTTAAATGTCACTCACTCAAACAAACCTTCTCCTATCGTGTTCTCTCACATCAGCTGGTTTCTTTTTCTTCATAGCCCTGGCTACTAACTGGCAGTGACATCTCACCACTCTATTATTATTGTTTTTTTATCTGCCTCTTCTATTAGAACGAAAACTTCATGAGGGCTGAGTGTGGGGACTTTTGTCATTTAGGGCTCTGTCCTTGGCATATAAAACAGAACTTGGCACATCGTTGGGATTCAATAAAATTCCAGGCAGTTGGTAGGTAGCAATGACACCACCGTGGTTGCCCATGTGACTAGCTGTGGTCAATGAGTTGTGAGCAGAAGTAACGTCTGTCAATTCCAGGTCAAAGCATCAAAGCATTTACTATAATTTACCCCAGGGAGGTCCTGGATTCATGAAGACAGGACCTTTAGGTGATTCTTCCTTCCTTAGCACTTGGGCACCAACTCATACTGAGGGGCATCTCCCTATTGGATGAGAAATAAAGTTATGTTCTGTAAGACTGTGAAATTGGGGGTTTCTTGGTTAGTACTGCATTGCTGTTATTGTTCAGTCGCTAAGTCGTGTCTGACTCCTTGTGAACCCATGGATGCAGCACACCAGGCCTGCCTGTTCCTCACTATTGCTTCATCTTCGGCATCAGTCCTCCCAGTGAATATTCAGGGCTGATTTCCCTTAGGACTGACTTGTTTGATCTCCTTTCAGTCCAAGGGACTCTCAAGACTCTTCTCCAGCACCACAATTCGAAAGAATCAATTCTTCAGTGCTCAGCCTTCCTTATGGTCCAACTCTCACAGCTGTACATATGACTACTGTAAAAATCATAGCTTTTATTATACAGACCTTTGTCGGCAAGGTTTGTCATAGCTTTCCTTCCAAGAAGCAATTGTCGTCACCATCTACAGTGATTTTGGAGCCGGAGAAGAAAAAATGTGTCCCTGCTTCCACTTTTCCCCCCTTCTATTTTCCATGAAGTGATGGGACTGGATGCCATGACATTAGTTTTTTTCATGTTTAGTTTTAAGCTAGCTTTTTAAATCTCTTTCACCCTCATCAAGAGGCTCTTTAGTTCCTCTTAGCTTTCTGCCATTAGAGTGGTATCATCTGCATATCTGAGACTGTTGATGTTTCTCCTGGCAATCTTGATTACAGCTGGTGACTTATCCAGTCTGGCATTTCGCATGATGTCCTCTGCATAGAAGTTAAATAAACAGGGTGACAGTATATGGCCTTGTGGTACTCCTTTCCCAATTTGGAACCAGTCAGCTGTTCTGTGTAAGATTCTAACTATCGCTTCTTGACCCACATAAAGGTTTCTCAGGAGATAGGTAAGATGGTCTGGTATTCCCATCTCTTTAAGAATTTTTCATTGTCTGTTGTGATCCACACAGTCAAAAGCTTTCATGTAGTCAATGAAGCAGAAGTAGATGTTTTCCTGGAATTCCCTTGCTTTCTCTATGATGCAACGAATGTTGGCAGTTCGATCACTGGTTCCTCTGTCTTTTCTAAACCCAGCTTATACATCTGAAATTTCTTGATTCAAGTACTGCTGAAGCCTAGTGTGAAGGATTTTGAGCATAACTGTACTAGCATGGGAAATGAGCGCAACTGCCTGGCAGTTGGAACATTCTTTAGCACTGCCCTTCTTTGGGATTGAGATGAAGGTCAACCTTTACCAGTCCTGACATCCTGGCCTATCTGATGAATAGTCTTCTAAATTCTATCCTTTTGCGGTTGTTAGTATTGCTTCAAGAGAACTTTCTTGGTGTTAGTGTCATTCTGAGGGTAAGTCATTCTATCTCCTCTATGGAGAGACCTGGCTGGGAAAGTGGTATCTATTCCTCCTAGTTTGGGACACTTGTGCCGAGTGCCATTATTAAACATTTAGCAGAGGGTCACTCTGAAATTTTAGGGGGAGAACTGGAAAGTCTATAATCTCGAGGGCCTTTTCCCCATGTATCTCTGAGGTGAGAGCAAGAGCTGGTTTGACTAGTTGGTGACCATGACACCAGGCAGCTGCTTTGGAAACAGTTTTTTTTTAGGTCTGGGAATGACAGCTCTTAGGAGGACTCAGCCCAA
The DNA here is from genome assembly GCF_019923935.1 of Bubalus bubalis. NCBI lineage: Eukaryota > Metazoa > Chordata > Mammalia > Artiodactyla > Bovidae > Bubalus > Bubalus bubalis. Next base: position 16,489,832 of record NC_059173.1, on the reverse strand, counting down.
GAAGGTTCTCACGGTTTGTGCTGGGAGGGGGAGAAAGATTGGTGTCACTGGGGAGGATGTACAGAGGTGGACAAGGAGATATATAAACAAGATACCTTCTTCTCAGGACTGGCTTAGTTTCACCTTGAATATGAGTTACAATGGGAGAAGGCAATGGCAACCCACTCCAGTATTCTTGCCTGGAAAATCCCTTGGACGGAGGAGCCTGGTGGGCTGCAGTCCACAAGGTTGTGAAGCATCGGACACGACTGAAGCGACTTAGCAGCAGCAGCAGCATGAGTTACAATGAACTATAGCTGAGAACAAGACAGTCAAAGCAACCGTGGCTGAAAGAACAGAGAGGTTTAGTTCTTCCTAATATTAAATTCCAGAGACATTCTGTCTGAGCTGCCTTGATGTTGCTGCTCCACAAAATCCTTAGAGACTGACACCACCTTTCCATCTCGCTACGGACACCTTTCCATCTTGCTGGCCCTTCTTTATGGCTCCATTTCCAAAGCCATCTCATGGACCAGGGAGCCACCTGAGTTCCAGCCCTCACGTCCACATTCCAGCAGCAAGAAGGAAGGGATGAGAAAGAAGGAAAAAGCACACAAGAAATCTCTTCTATAGAAATTTCTGGAGGCTACCATACAAAAATTCTGCCTTTTCTCATTGCCCAAATTAACCACATGGCCACCCTAATTGCAAGGAAGGATGGGAAATGCAGTGTTTATTCTGGGTAACCATGAACCCAGTTAAAAATTGGGATGGGGGCGGTTATTGCTGAGGATGAAAGGGCCATAGGGGACACCTAGAAACTCTGCCACATCTTGAGAGAGTAAAGATAGATTTTGCAGAAGATTCCTAAAGATTTAAAGTTGGATTCCTTTTGAAAACTGGTGGGAAATACGTCATTCTCTGCACCAAAATGCTGATATTTTCATACATAAAAACTTTGCGTGGGATGTCAAATGATTCAGACTCTCTGAAGCCAAGCCCAGGAGGTCATGGATTCCCTCAGGTTAAGATTACTTAATCCAGAGATATGATTTGAGGTGAGAGAGACGCCAAGGAGAAAACATCCTCTCTGTGTATGTGTGTGTGCACTCATTCCAACCCCATTCCATTTGGCAATGTGAATGTATTTAATGTGGTTGCTATTGTTTATTTTGGTTTTAGATTCCAGAGTAGATTGTTAAAGGGACCCAGTGTTCCACCTTGAGAAAGCACTGGACAAGTTTTATTGGCAAGAGGAAAAAAGGTAAAAAGAAAAACTGCCTTGAGTCACCTGGCCACAGGTTGGTATAATTATAGAAGGTTTAGAGGCAGGATTCAGAGGAGTGGAAACTTCTGTTGCTCTGGGTACAGATGCTTGAACGGTGCCCCGTGTCTTTCTACTAGTGGATGGATGTGAGAACTACTCTGGTATACAATGTTGATGAAATGTCAGGGTAGGGATACATGTGGGGAGATCGCCACGTTCTTAGGAGACTCTGCATTCTTCTAGGTGGAAGAGATATTTATGGAGGGCAGCAGCTGGGAGCGCCTCTCTTGAGAATTTGGTGTTTGAGATGATGAAAGGTGAGAAGAGAGGCTGTTTGAGCTTTTGCCAAGGTGACCCAGAACCCTCCTGCAAACTTATTGTGAGGGTATCTAGGCAACTCGGCTAGCCTGCCCCCAACCCCCAACATTTTTAGAATCACTAACAGTGACACTGACTCAATCAAGCCCTGGGCTAAGTGCTCACATGCATCACCTCTAGGCATGTCCATGGCACCTTTATCATACTCACACTTGCATTGTCCCCATTGGAAATGTGATGAACCTGACACTCAGAGAGGTTAAGTCGCTTACACAGAAACACACAGCTAGGAAGTAGCGGAGTCAAGCTCAAATCTAGGTCTTTCTGACTCCCAAGTCCTCACTCTCAACCACTGCCTTTTAAAAATATACCATTTATTCCATCCCAGGACTTATACCCCAGAGGCTCACACAGTGCTGGGTGAATAGTAGGTGCCCACATCTGTCTGCCTCACACCCTGTGCTGCCTCCCCTTGTTCAGGGAGGGAAACAGCCCCTAGTGGGGACAGCGTATGCACAAGAGATCCCTGTGTGGGACATGTCGCTACTTTTGTCCACCTAGTCACACTCCCCATCCACCCCTCCCCCCACACGAAGTAAAAATTAACCAGCTTAAAAATGCATGGGAATTGGAAGGGTAAGGCGCAGAGCTGGCAACCCCAAGCAGATTCGACTATGTGGCAGCCAGCCAGGGGCCGGCCTGGCACTCCCTGCGGGGCATAAAGGAGAGGGGGATGAATGAGGTAGACAAGGCTTCTGACCTCTTGGAGATGGATGGCTATCATGTAAACAAGTAAACACACTTGTTACAGATAGTAATAGCACTATGGAAGGAATGCAAGGGTAGGCGGGGACAGAGCCAGACTTTAGGCAGGTGAGGTCACTCCTCTGCCCGCTCCCATACCCAGGCACTTGCTCCTGCCTGCCATCCCAGCCCCTTCCTCCTCTCTCTTGGGCCCCTTTTCTGGCCTGGTCAACTCCACTCACTTCCCAGGCTTTAGCCCAGATGTCAGTTTCTCTGTGATGCCTTCCTTGAATCTCCAAGGCTGTTTTAGGTGTCCCTTTGAACTCACCCTTATTCTAGCATCCAGCGTGTGCCACTTACTAGCCATGTGATCCAAGGTCGCCTGACTGTGCCTCAGTTTCTGCATCTGTAAAATTGGCATAAAATAGTACACACCTCATAAGGATGTGAAGATGAAATCACATAAGTCATTTGTGTCGATGCCTGTGAAGTACTTGGCATCATGTCTGGCACAGAGCAGGTCCTCTACAAGAGTGAGCATTGTGGCCTGTGTTCTCTGTTCCTGTGAAGACAACTCGTACCACGCTCAGGATGTCAGATCTGGTTGGCAGGTGACATTTTAGGTGCCATCTGACTCAGAGCTTCTCAACCCTGGCTTCATAGTAGAATGACCTGGGAAACCTTTAAAAAGACTGCTAACAGGCAACCACTTTCAAGGATTCTTATTTGGGGTGAGAGTGGGACTCGAGTGTGGGTAGTTTGATAAAGGTCACAGGTGTGGGGGCAGGACTGAGAACCACTGGTCTAAGCCAAATCAGGTGGGGTAACTAGGGCCCAGAAAGGGCTTGATTTGCTAAGGTCATGAGGCAAGCTAGGGGTCCCAGCCTCTTGGGAAGTTTCATTTTCTGATATTGCCCCCACCCCTGCTTGTCTGAGTGCCTTCACCCAGTGGAAGGGCTATGTGTGCCCCTGGGGCTGCAGAAGGTTAGGGTGGCCACTGCCTCTGCTCCGTCCCTGGGCAGTCGCCAACCTGGCCTGAAGGAGAGGCACTTGTGGAAGCAGGGCTGTCCGCCCTGGAGACTAGGACAGGGTGGGGTGCCTGTTCAGGCCGATTATAGAAAGAACAAACTCAAGGGTTCCCATAACCCAAAACTGGGAGTCAGAACACAGAGAGAAGGGTAGAGACCTCCACCTCCTGGCACACATGTTTTCTGGAAAAAGATTTCAGGGGCCCGTAGAGAGGGCTGCTCCAAGTTGATGGGGTTCATACCTTCTTAGGCAGAGAGGTGCAGCAGAAATGGCCCTGGAGCCCACAGACCTCAGTTCAAACATACACTAGCTACACGAACTTCTCACTCTGAGCCTCAATTTTCTGCTCTGTCAAATGAGGCTAAATGGGGTTATTAGCAAAAAACAAGTTAAGGTATGCAAAGGGCTTGGCACATAATAATTGATCCATGAAAAGTAATGATCATAATTATTATTTATTGATGAAGTCTCAAAAGAGGACACTGGTGGTTGCCTTAACCAAGCCAATTTGGGAAGAAGGAAATCCGTGTGGGTGGTGGGGATAGGGGGTGGCGGGGCAGGGAGTGGTGATGTGATGCGATAGTTTTGAATCTTCCCCAGGGAGGTAGTCCCATCTAAGTTTCCCAAGGGAGATTTCTGGAGGGGTGGGGGTAGCCTGTTTTGTTTGATCTTTCCTCCTGAGCTAATTAATAACCCACTCACATGCAAACAAGGGACTGAAACAACCCCCAGTAGCCCTGGGGGTAGGTGTGAAGGTGGGGCTGAGCCACTTCCTCCTCTCTGGCCCCTGGGATGTTATCCTGGGATGATATGTATTATCTGTGTGTGTGTGTGTGTGTGTGTGTGTGTGCATGTACACAATTTTTTTGGACCCACGTAGTATTTGAAAAAAGAATGAGTTTTGAACATTTTAAAAATCAGGAAATTCAATCTAAAAATTCAGATTCTCTGGATAAATTGAGAGACGTGGCAGCCCTGAGATGAGATTTCTCCATGGCAAACGTGCACTGGGCTCCCTGGCTCCCCAGAGTCCCAACTCTGTCCACTTCCTCACCGGGCTGCCCTTTGAGTGTTTTCAACACCTGTTTTCTATGGCAAGAAACTTTCACATGGGACAGTGAGAACATTTCTGGAGGCCTCCACTGGGTCTTGGGGGCCCCACTGTTCTGAGCTGCCTACTTTAGACTGTCTTTCTGAGCCCCTCCCATAATGCAGACTCGATTTAGAAAAGTCAGCACGCTTACCAGCGTTGTGCTTTCTATGCACTCAGTCTTTTACTTTGTTTTCTTAGCACCACTGGTTCTAAGAGCACCATTTGGTTCTCAGAGCTGCCCAGGGCGGTCGCTGTTGCTGTCCTCGTTTACAGATGAATAACCCAAGGCCCAGTGGGGTGTGGTCCTTGCTCCCTGGCATACCACTAGGGTCCAGATTAGAATCCAGGTCTTTTGGACTCCCATATCTGTGCCCCAGACTGAGCTTCCTCCTGACCATGAAGACCTCAGAGAAAAAATTTTACCAAAGAAAACTGGCCACTTACTGCATGAGCAGATGTGCTGTGGGGCAGAGCAGAGAACAGACGTGTCTGGAGCCAGTCCACTTGCATCCTATCATGGACTCTGTGGTCTTGGGCTGGTGACTTTGCTTTCCTGGGCCTCCATTTTCCTCTTAGTAGAAAAGAGATCTTAACACCTGTATCTGAGATAGGTGGTGCCGAAGACTAAGATTAAAAAGGCTTAGGGAAAGGTGGCTGGTATGAATGTATACGTGAACCCAAAATACAGGCTTGTTTTGAAGAAAGGAGCAAGATGAGCACTGGGGCAATATGTAGCACAGCAGGTGCTGCTTGGCTTTTTTCTGTCCCCACCTCCCTGTCACCCTACCTCTGATTCTGGCACCATATGTAGACAGAGGACACTGGGCCAAGGATGAGAACACCATACCATGGAACCTTTTATTAGAACAGAGACATGTTTTGTACAGGCTGAAAAGAAGCCAGAAACCCCAGGAAGGTTATGCTTAGCTGTGGACACCAGATATCAAACAAACCATGGCCGCTGTGTCACTGGGTGGAGGACAGGGTCCCAAGATGCCGGCGGACACAGTGGCTTCTCCCCCTCTGATGTGGGCGGGTGGGTAGAGGCCGGTGGCTCAGGCTGAGCTGGGCTACTGGTGGGTCTCCCAGGTTGGGGTTTTCCAGATGGGAGTTCCAGCCCCCGCTGTGGAGAAATGGCCCTGGGGTGGATCAAGCGCCCTCCCAGGGCTGCTGTGGTAGATTCTACCGGGTCCTTGGCCAATGACTGCTGAAGGAGACAGCTGGGAATCAGGAGAGAAAAGATACAGCACAAAGAGAAGTCCTCACAGCCTACGCCTGGCAAGAAAGAGCTACCAGGAAGAGCATGGGTAGGGCATGGGGTCGGACAGATCGGAGCTCAAGGGAGCCTGGGCATGTCAAGTGCCCCCTTCCTGGGTCTCAGTTTTCTCATCTGAAAAATGAGTCACGGCAGAATGACTAGTCTCGCTGGCTGGTTTGAGCAACTGCACAAAATGTGGCCTGACACAATACATGGGGTCTGAAATCCGGAGCACGGCAAAGTCAGCTGGGCCTGTCCTTTGAATATGCTAGATGGTTGGGCTTGGAGAGACGTTCAAGCTCATACAGAGGGCTTTCACCAGGCCACAGAAGTTCCTAGGTGCCAGAACCTGGAGGTCTCCTGTTTCTGCCAGGACTCAGCTACTCCCAACTCACTCTGCAAATTAAGTCCACACCCTGCTTCTTTATTTTCTTCTGACCCTTCAACCTATAGTCAGCAGAAGACACGAGGGATTCTACATCTGACAGTCTGGAGCTCACTGCCTCAGAGTTAGAACCCTTCCCTCCACCCTATGAAGAACACTTAGGCCAAGATCCATGTTACAGATGATAAGACTGAGACCCGAGAACCACTCCATTTCACCCAGACAGACACATATAGGCAAGAGAGCCACACAAGAACGCTGTTCCAGTCTCTTTGGCTCGGCTCGTTAGAAGATGAGGCATAGCTTTTCTTGGCCGGAGAAAGGAATTACAATTTTCATTCTCTTTTTTTTTGCTCCCTCTCTCTCTTTTTCAAGGAGTTGTGACTTTTTAATAGAAGTTGGTTTGTGCACAGGCATTTCATTCTTCAATTAATTTCCATCTAAATGAGGTTTTCCCAGAGATAACCAGTGTTTTAGTTCCATTTGAGCTTAATTTGTATGACTGAAGCCTCCATTTCTGCCAATTCCAATTTGCCGGGTGATTCTAGCACTCATTACCTGGGCGAGAACGTCCCCACCACAGACAGTGGAGCTGAGAGACAGACTGATTTCCAATAACATTTCCGGAGAAGGGTGGTCTTTCACCTCTCCCAATACCACTCAATAAATAGGAAATAAATTATTCATTAAGCCACACTCTGATGAGGGGCCCCCATCATGGTATTTACAATGCAAAACAACTACCAACCAAAAACAAAACTAAAAAACCCTCAGGAAACTGAAAATAATGCAAAACAACAGCCACAGACACAGGGTAGATGGCAACCCCGTCAGTATCACTGGCCCATGGGTGCAGAGAAGGAAGAGGATGCAACAAAGCATTGCTCGATTGACACTGTATCTACCCTAAGGTCCTCAGCTGGACACCGTTGGCCAATGGAAGGGATGTAGTTTGAGGATTCTGTTTTTTTTTTAAATCAGACACAATTTTCTGTTCAGCTGGAAAAGAAAGTAAAGCACGTGAGGCTATTTTGAATATTTGTGAAAAGGAATACAGCAAAAGAAAAGATAAAAATGAGACTTGAGAAGAAAAAAATGGACTTTCGAACCTTTGGGAGCACCCCGAATATTCACCTCTTCAAGCAAAGCCTTTTGGAAAGGAAGATGGGTCTTGGTAAATAAAGTGATGGGGGCTCTCTGAGATTGAGAGCCTTGTGTCTTTCAAACATCATAATTTGTGTGTTTTGCTTCTGAAAGACTAACTTTCCTTCAAAGAAGGGAACAGATGGAGACAGGAATGCAGTCCAACCTGGATCAACTAGAATGTTCTTGGGTGAGGGATTTGAATTCACTTTTCTGAATCTACTAATGGGAGTTCACACATTGCTTTTAGGCTTTATTCTCATGATTGAGAACCTCCTAAAAATGTTTGAGGATATTTTCCTTTTTTCTCTAAGTCTCAGTGAACTCATTAGGTCTTTGAAGAACTGCCCAGGCCTCAGGTCAATGTTCTGGGTTGTATCTCAAAAACTCCTCTACTTCTCAAAGGTGGAAACTTTGGCCCAGAGAAAAGAAGCAATTTGCCTAGCTCCACACATCCAGGGACTATCCAGAGCAGGAGGGTCAAAGGGCCACATGTTGTTTGACCTCAAGCCACATCTCCCTCCCATTTCCCATACTACTTTTTAAAGTAAGTCCTCACCATGAGCAGGTTTCAGACCGTCTGTATCATCCCCTGGAAGCAGAAGTGTACTGAGGGTGAAGGATGCAGAGAAACAGCAGTGCCAGGGGTGGGGGTGCTGGTTAAATAAGGTTCACCAGTGCCCCAGTAAGAGTTTTATTTTTGGATGGAAAGAAAAGGAAATGTAAAGGAAATTTGAGAAACACATCAAGTGACAGGGAAGGGCAGATTTTCTCCCAGGAGGCATTTAAGTTCTTGCAAGCTTTCCCAGGCTAGGGGTACTCCTTTGCTTGGGTTAGAACAGAGTAAAGTCACATTGCCAGGGAAAACAATCAGGGATGTTGAAAAAGTCTCACCAAACCCAAAGCTGGACGAGGCGAGCTGGCCATGCCAAGGCAGTGAAGAGTGACTTTGGAAAGGGCGGGCACCCTCTCTACTCAGCTGCTAGTGGGTGAGAAAGCCAGGGCTGGTCAAGACCTCTGGATTCTGGCTCCCAAGACAGGTTTTGAAATGGCCTTCTTGAGGGGGTTGGGGCGGGGGGAGCCTCTGGCTGTTCCTTTCATTTTGTTTGTTTTCCAACTTCAGAAATAGTAGTATGCTCTCTCCTGAGGTCACAGAAAAAGGCTTTTGCTTTGGGTTTGTCTCTCTCTTTCAGGACGGCTGATACCTTGTCACTAGGGCAACCCTGAGCTCACAGGGGATGGGGAGAAATTAGCTAAGGGGGTGTTCAGAAGCATGTGTAACTTCTATGAAAACACTTAGCTTAGGCTCAGAAGAGCAAATGACTTCACCCACTAATATATTCCCTGGAATAAGGGTAAGATTCAGAGGTGCACATATGTCTCACACTGGGTGCCTCCCTAAAGGTCTTTCACAGATGATTTAGACTTTGAAGCTTTTGCCTTATGTGCTAACTTTAGACTCTAACCCCCATGTCAGCTGTGACTCTACAGTGTCAGGTCAGCACCTTAGCTCATAAGCTTCTTGACCATTTTCATCTTTCTGGTACCTCAGTTAGGTAACTGGTAGGCAGGGGACTGGGGTGCAGGCCTGAACTTCACCCAACTTGGGCTTAGTCATGAATCTTTGGCCTGAAGTGCTTCTGTGCCACCTCCAGTGTGTTCCAAGCTTAGAGCTCTAAGTCTCTCCCCTTCAGGGAAAAGGCAAACATCCCCACCCACATCCAGCCTCTCAAATCCCATCCATAGAGACATGAGGGGAAAAAAAAGAGATGCACAAAAATACTTTAGAAGTTTCCCCTCCTCCCCAAACACACACATCACACACACAGATATACACACCCTCTCCATATAAATAAATAAATACTTGAATACTGCTAATGGCAACCGAGAGAAAAAGAGAGGGAGGCAGAGGGAATCCCATAAATAAATAAATAAACATAAATAAATAAATAAGAGGTTAGCTAGGAGCCCCAGGCAAAAATGGTCCCCCAGAATTGCGTGGATGAAGGCAATCTGGATGGGGGCTCTTGAGTCTTCCACTGCTGTCCTGCTAAGGAGGTTCCATGGCTCCAGAAAGCCTTTGTTTCCATGAAGGGAGACTAGAGTCCAGTTCCGGCTCCTGGGCGGGGAAGAGGGTTATTTACAGTTGCTATACAGACTCTCCCAGGGCACCTGCCCCTGTCCCAGGCACCTGCCATCAGGCCTTCTGCAGTGACCGCGCTGGCACCCATTGGTCCTGGCAGGTGGGGCCCAGTTCTGGGCCAGCGGGCACCATAGAGAGGCTGGGTCCCCCGCTGCTGCCCTGGGGCCCGGCTCCCCTCTCCTGCTGGCGGAAGGACTTTCCGGATCGTTGCAGGGCAGTTCCTGGCCCCATGGCTGATGCGATGGGAGAGACTGGGGAGGGAGGACGTCACTGCTTCTAAGAAACAGGAATTTTTTTTTCTCCCCAAATGTTTCCCCTCCTCGGGGCACAAGGGATAAAGAATATTTGGTTCTCTGCTTCCCAGAGCCCCAGGTTCCAAAGCTGGGGACTGTCCCGCTCACCCTCTCCCTTCATGCCCTGCCCTGCTGCTGTTGCCACCACAAACTGGAATCTCACCCGCAAGGCTCCGGAAAGCCAGTCAGCTGGTGAGGGGGATGCCCCAGAGTTTATTTTAAGGATCTTCTCCCTCATGCCCCTGTTCTTAGTGCCCTCCGTGGGTGAAGCAGCTGGTGGTGTTTGTGTGCTGCAGATCAGCTTACCTTCACTGCCCAGCCCCGGGCGGGGGTGGGGGGGAAGTGGGGTGAGGGCAGAAATGAGGGTGGGGCTTCTCCCAAGCTGGTAAGAACTCTGGAAACCAGCAGGAGCTTCGGAGCATCTAACCTCCTCTCCCCCAGACTCTCTGGATTTGGATCTTTCCCCCAAACCAGGGCTGCTGTGCCCCATCCTGGCAAAATTCCTGAGGGGCAAAATGGGTGACTTAGGCTGAGGGTGGTAGGTGGGTGAGTGGGTGCTTGCCTGGATCCCTGGGTAGGATCCAGTGTGCCGCAGTCTGGGCAGTGGGGAGGGGGCAGGCAGGCGCCAACCGGAGGGTAAGGCCAGACTGGCTGGCGCTGGGGACTGGCAGCTGGCCATGGCACTGGGGAATGTTCAGCAGATGGTCCCATGGAATCAAGTTGTTGCCAGCTACTGGGGCCGAGGCAAACTTGGGAAGTGGGGTTGCAGCCCCAGCTGTCCTGACTGTCTGCTGTGTCCTTCCTCAGAGGTCGCAGGGTCCCTGAGAGCCACCAAGAGGCATTCTGTGTAAATGGCGTGGTGGCCTCTCCACGGCTAGAAACTACTGGGCCCCTCTTCCCGACCACAGGGAGATACTGGGAGCAGTGGGCTTATCCCCCCTCCTTCTTGCTTCTAGACTCATGACCAGAGAGTCCATCTCCTAGCTCCTGACACCTACCACCAAGTGAAATGTCCATGTCCCCTAGTCATGTGTCCCCCTTTCTAGGACCCAATAGCCTTTCGGCACTTGCTATGGCCTACGTGGGGAGCTAAAACTCCTGATCCCCGCTCCTGGACCCGAACCGCTCTGCTCTCTTCTAATATCCACCCCTCACCCCATGGGGTCCATGGGGGTCCATACACGTGTAGCCATGAGATTGGATGAGAAGAGAAGGAGGTCAGGTGTGATAAATACCACTGGTCTTCGGTATGCAGCCTGGCAGCAGTGGGTTAGCAGAACTCTCTCTACATTTTCCTGGCCAGACCCAAACTTCTGAGTCATGGACTCGTTGCTCCTTATAAACCGTTGAGGCTTTTCTGTGCCAAAAGAAGGTAGTCTTCTCCACATGCTCAGCCCTGAGCTGAGCCCCAGAGGGTGTGGTGGAGGCTGGCAGCAGCTCCACATCGAGACTGAAGCCCCCACACCCTCCTTTCCTCCTCCCCAGGAGAGCAAGAAGGACAGGGCCTGGGAGCCTCAGTGCTGTCTGTCACCAAGGAGAAGGCAGGGTGGGCGGGGAGTGGGGGAGGCTGTCAGAGTGAAAGGGGCCCCACAGGTAGTGGGCTCACGGGAGGGCCCTGGCTTAGCGCCTCGTGCTGGAATAGCTGTCTGCTGAGCTGTAGCTCCCACTCCGACTCCGACTCCGACTCCGGCTCCGGCTCCGGCTCCGGCTCCGGGAGCCCAGGCTGGGGCTGCGGGAGCTGCAGCTGCTGCTAGAGAGGGTCCTGCTCCGGCTGCGGCTGCGGCTCCGGGAGTAGCTTCGGCTGGCTGAGCGGCTGCTGCTGCTGCTGTACCAGGAGGAGGTGCTGCTGAGGCCGCTGGATGAAGAGGGGCTGGGCCGATAGTAGGGGATGGGGCGCTTCCGGGCACTGCAGAGATCAGAGGGGGAAAGCGTCAGGGCAGGACTCCTCCCAGCTGCAATCCCGGGAGCACAAGAATTGTCCCAGGAGACATGTCCCATCTCCTTAGAAGGGGAAAAAGAATTCCTGTTACTCTTCCCTTGCAGTCCTGAGAACATCAAGGAGGTGGTCTCAGTCTAATGCTGATATGCTTTGAAAAGTGATAATCTCGCTTTTTTAACATAGCAAGGCTGGGTTCAGAGAGAGCATCCAGCTGGCCACAGAATCTACATCTCAACTTTAATCACAGTTTTGTTTTGCTATTTTTATTTTTACTAGAACCTTCTATTTATGGCAAAAGAGGTTGATTTTTCTATTTATTGTAGTGTATCAAGTTTCATTTTGAAATAAATGTATGGACCTAAAAAAAAAAAGGCGTATCTATTTAAAGAAATTTAAGTAAGCAGTACACTTAATCAGACAAGGCAAAAGTGGTGGGTGATGGAAGCTTGGGAAACATTGAATGGATTCACTCAAGGTGGATTATTTGGGGTTGAGTACGGAACCCAGAGAGCCTTTGGAAACACCAGTCCCTTTTTCTTAAGACTTCCTCCAAGTCCACTCCAAGGATACCTCTGAAAGTCAAGGCAGTGAGTGTAGGAACTCCCACAATATGTCCCAGGCCAAGGCAGGCTGTTCAGTGAGACATCTGAGAAGATGACACCATTACCCTGCCTTACTGTCTGGGGCACAAGCTCTTTTTTCTCCTTCAGGTCATCTCTAGGGAGGAGGCATGGGCAGCCAGGATTCTCCTTTCCTTGTGGGTCTCTGGACTGAGTAGCTGACCCTTGGAGGACCAGGAGGAAGTTCTCCATTTCAAGGCCTGAGGATTCTCAGACTTCAGGATTCTCTTCTAGGGCTTTTCTCATCTAAGACTTTACCTGTTACAGAAATCTTTACCTACCAAGTCTGACCATTCAGTCCATCAAAATGGCACACAGTGAGTTCTAGTGCTCTGCATTTAAGTGTATAAATTGCATTCATATCTCTTTGCCTCTTTTCATTTTATCCTTTTGACACTTCTAGGAGTTATTTCCTCCAGCAGTTCATGGGTGAAAAAACTTAAGATTCTGGGAGGTGAAGAGACTTTCTCAGCTCACTCGGAAAGTGGCACAGACAAGATTCCTCTCCAAAATACTGGTCTTCCCCTTACCCACTAGCGCACCCCACTCCCCCACCCCCTTCTGGTACCTAAACAATCCTGTTCGCCCTCTCTACAGTTGGTTCAGGGTATAATTACCTACGGTTGTATTCAAGCCTTGCATCTGGGCGCGTGAGTCTAAAGGTGGAGGTCTGTTGCTACTGCCTGGCTCCACCCCCACGCAATGTCCTCGTTCAGTTCCTTGCTTGCGTCCCCCATTGCAAGGCCAGTCCTCATTCTATGGCCCAGCCCTGCAAGCGGCATCCCAGCAGCTTCCGCAGGTTCCGGCCACACCCGATTCCTCAGGCCGGCTCCACCCTTTGGCCTGCCACCTTATTCTAGCCCCGCCCACCGCGCCCGCCCCCTTCTGGCAAGCCCTCTGGGTGGTGGGGTGCTGACTCGCCCCAGGCTTTGAACTGAAACCTCATTTCAGCGGTTGGGGAGGTCCCTGAGCTCCTACAGTCCTGAAATGCAGCCCAAAGGAGGCTCCAGCGGGTGGGGGGTGGGAAGGGAGTGCAAGTCAGGTGGAGGTGGTACCGGGCTTCCTGGCCTCACCTCGTTATCCTCCGAGCCTCCAGGTGGCTTGGGGAGTCTCTCCGGCGCTTCCGCATGGGCGAGTAGGACCGACGTCTCCGCCGAGCTCGCTCGCGCTCGCGTTGCTGCGAATCCTTCTCGATGTACTTGGGGTTCCGCTCCCTGAAGGGGTGCGGTGATGGGGTGGTTACTGGGGAGCGGAGGCTGCCCTGGCTTTTTCGGTGTGAGCGTGTGGGAGAAGGGCACCCACTTTGCCCTCTTGCCCACTTTACCCCGCTGGGGCAGGGGACAGGGTCAGCATGGGGCCCCCAGGGAGGATAGCATAGCTATGAGAGAGTCTACGTGGATTACTGGCTACTGAGGAGGGGTGCAGCTGGGCGTGGGGAGGGGTGTCAGCCTTTGAAGGTGGCCATTTCAGGGGTCAGGATATGAAGGTTAGGTGGGTGGGCCCAGGTGCTGAGTAAGAAGTCAGAATTAGGGGCTCTGGATATAGGGATGTGGGGTAGTACTAGTTGTGTGAAGAGGCTGAGGGCTGGAGATATGAATTCCGGGGTGTGGCTGAGGGTTTGGGGTAAGTACATGAGGATGCAGGGAAGTTCTGGGGATCTCACCGCGGCTCGGATAGGACATAGGGAACCACTAGGAATGCTGAGTCATCTTCCCATCCATAAGCGGGCGGGGCTTGACCTGAGAGGAACTGAACAGAGCTAGGGAGATGCTCCAGAGGATGAGATGGCTGGATGGCATCACTGACTCGATGGACGTGAGTCTGGGTGAACTCCGGGAGTTGGTGATGGACAGGGAGGCCTGGCATGCTGAGATTCATGGGGTCGCAAAGAGTGGGACACGACTGAGCGACTGAACCGAACTGAACTGAGGGAGATGCTCCAGAGAGACGATGCGGGAGAGGAGTGAGTGAGGGAGTGAAAGTTGCTCAGTTGTGTTCGACTCTTTGTGACCCCATGGACTATACAGTCCATGAAATTCTCCAGGCCAGAATTCTGGGCTGGGTAGCCGTTCCCTTCTCCAGGGGATCGTCCCAACCCAGGGATCAAATCCAGGTCTCCTGGACTGCAGGTGGATTCTTTACCAGCTGAGCCATCAGGGAAACCCAAGAATCCTGGAGTGGGTAGCCTATCCCTTCTCCAGCGGATCTTCCCGGCCCAGGAATGGAACCGGGGTCTCCTGCATTGAAGGCAGATTCTGGACCTGAACAAAGGAACATGGCCAGAGGTGGAGCCTAGCTCGAGGGGAGGGGTCAGTGCCTGGGGGCGGGGCCTATACCTGCTGGGACTGTAGCGGGAGTAGCTTGGGCTGCGGCGCGACCTAGAGCTTCTGCTAGGCGGGCTTCTCTTGCCAGACTTGGAGGAATAGCTGGGAGAGCGCGAGGAGGACCTGGAGGAGAGGAGACAGCCGCTGAGGGGCCTGCTGAGCTCCGCCGGGTTTGACCCGTCTGTCTAGCGTTTTATTCAGCTGGTCACCGGGCCTTTTTTATTTCTGGAGGTCAGGTGGGGGAACTCAAGCCCTTACCTGAGGATGAAATCACCTCCCTTTTGGATGGTTAATAATAATTATTATCAACAACTTCCCTTTATTGAGTTCTTCCTATCCTGGCCATTTGGTAGCTGTGTGACCTTGGGTAGGTGATTTCACTTCTCTGGGCCACTTTTCTGATCTGTAAAATGGTAAAAGTACTTACCCAATTAGAATTGTCAATTAAACAAGTAAATTAGGGTAAATTACTTAGCATTTTGTGTACAGCCAGCACACAGGAAATGTTTATTATTATATGATTATTATGTATTTTACTATGTGCTGGATTTTGAGCTAAATGTTTTGTGTATATTAACCCATTTAATCCTCAGCACTTCCTAGGGTTAGACTATGTTATCAATCCCAATCTATAGATGGGCACACAGAGGCAGAGAGAGATGATGTGATTTGTTCAAGGTCACTAAGCTAGTAAGGGGTTTGGACCCACGTCTGTTTGGCTACAAGATGCTCCTGACTTCTGCTGGATGATACTGTATGCATCCAAATTACTAGCCTCTATTAGTCAAGGCTATGGTTTTTCCTGTGGTCATGTATGGATGTAAGAGTTGGACTGTGAAGAAGGCTGAGCACCGAAGAATTGATGCTTTTGAACTGTGGTGTTGGAGAAGACTCTTGAGAGTCCCTTGGACTGCAAGGAGATCCAACCAGTCCATTCTGAAGGAGATCAGCCCTGGGATTTCTTTGGAAGGAATGATGCTAAAGCTAAAACTCCAGTACTTTGGCCACCTCATGCAAAGAGTTGACTCACAGGAAAAGACTCTGATGCTGGTAGGGATTGGGGGCAGGAGGAGAAGGAGACGACAGAGGATGAGATGGCTGGATGGCATCACTGACTGGATGGATGTGAGTCTGAGTGAACTCCGGGAGTTTGTGACGGACAGGGAGGCCTGGTGTGCTGCGATTCATGGGGTCGCAAAGAGTAGGACACGACTGAGCGACTGATCTGATCTGATCTGATCTGATGCTGTTTCCAGACTTCTTCCCTCTTGCTAATGCCTCCCACTTTTAGAGAAACCAATCCCTTGGTTTCTCCACCAGTTTCCCGGAAACATCTACCCTGCTTCCTCAGTCTTTCAAGTAATTTTCATTTCACAATTGATGACTTGATCTGCTAGTAGTTCCTGCTAGGGTTGGGAGGGATTATGTGGCCATGTCTGCGTTCAGTGGGAAAGAGCACTGTGATGGATTAGCAATGTCTGCCATGGGCAGGGATGAGTAGGGTGGACATTATCCAAAGTTTTCCTATCTATTTTCAATTTGAAAAGAAGTCTTGCTCTAACTTGCTCTCACCTACGTGTTCCTTAGTCCCTTCCTACTTTCTTAGGTGATCATAATAACTATCGCTCTGGGACACTATTCTTACATACTGTCCAGGGTGAGGAAAGGAGTGTGGACAAGGAATAGCTCCTGGGTCAATAGTGTCCAGCTGTGGCCCCTGAAAAATTTGCTTTTCCCAACTTGCTCTTTCCCCATTTATTGAGAGACGTTAGTAAAGAGTTTGAAGATGAAACACGTTTTTGAACACTTTGAAAGGATGTCAGGCATTTCTATCCACTGTGGTACATACTGTCCTTTTTCTGTGGAACCAGATGAGTCATTTTTCATACTTAAAAATCAGAAATAACTGCTCTTCCAGGCAACTAGTTCAAATTTTATCTTTTTTGTTTATAATGTAAAGGAACAATTTCCCATTTTCATCTGCCAGGGAGCTTAGAGTCACATTGGCAGCGCACCTCCTCAGTGGCTACTGTCATCCCTCAGTACCTATGGGGGACTGGTTCCAGGAGCCCCTGTAGATAACAAAATCTGTAGATGCTCAAGTACCTTTTATAAAATGGCAGAGTACATTGAATACACTGGTCTTTCATAAATAGGGTCTTTCATAGGTCTTTCATAAATAGTGAAACTCCCAAGTACAGAGGGCTGACTATACAGAAAGGTAGGACCTGCCATTGGGAGTTAACCTTCCTCCTGATTTAATTCTATTTCTCTCTTTGATTTTCCATTTTGCCTGATTTTTTCTTCTATTATGCCACTCTATCATGTTGAATTCCTTGCCCCCTTATTCTGAATGAACTGGTTTTGAGGTAAACACCTACATAAGTAACTGTTTTGATTATATGGTTGCAACAGAGAAACAGTCTGGTTGCTGTTGAAAGTTCTTGTTTGTAGAGAGACGCTGGACTCCATGAAGCCATGGGTTGATTAGATTGGATGCAATCTTCCAATTCCTGAGATCTCATGTCTCTGCATTCTGCTATATCATTATTCCACATGAGAAAATCAAGTAATAACCGATGGTTATTGGCATTGAGTGGTAAAATGCAAAGATGGGCACAATTCTTCTCCCTGTATCCATGCGCCTTGCAAGATGACTTTGCAGTTCCTCCCACTAAGAGGAGCATCCCTTGTATCTATTTGGATTAGTCTTGTGACTTGCAGTGGCTAAGGGAATGGCTGGAGAGACCATGCTTGTTCCAGGCTGAGGACTTGCATAGTACTGATCTCTTTTGGAACCCTGCCATCACCACGTGAACAAGCCCAGACAAACCTGCTAGAAGATGGGAGGCCACATGGAGCAGAGATGGATCAGCTGGGGTCATCCAAACAAGCCAGCCCCCAGCCAACCCACCAGCTGAGTCCAGCCCAAACTGCTGACCCACAGAATCAGGAATGAAGTAAAAACTCACTGATAAGATGCTAGACTTGGGGGCATTTATTTATTTATTTATTTTTTGGCTGTGCTCCATGGCATGTGGGATCTTAGTTCCCTAACCAGGAATGGAACCTGTGCCCCCTGCAGTGGAAGCACAGAGTCTTAACCACTGGACCACCAGGGACGCCTTGGGGCAATTTTTATGCAGCAGAAGATAATTGATACACATGAGTGGATCCTCATGACAATAACAACAGTCAAAACTGATATTACGTTCCAAGTACTGATTTATGTGTTTAATAGTCCTCAGGACAATCCTTCAGGGTAAGATACATTACAGTTTTCATTTCAGTAGGGGAGGAAACTAAGGATCAGAGAGGTTAACTGACACCCAAGGCCACCAGCTAGTAATGGATAGAATGGGTATTTGAACTCAAATCTGTTCCATTCCTGTTCCTTGGGGGTCAAAGGACATCTCTAGTTACCCTAGCTAGCTGAAGAGTCTAGGTCAAAACTGCACTCACCTTTTCCCAGAGGAGGTGGATCGGCTCCTGGTGTACCTGGGGGAGACTCTGGGGTTTGGGGATCGGGAGGAGTGGCTGGAGGAGCGTGTGCTGGCGTAGGAGGAGCTTCGGGAGCACCCTTTCATGGGGGAGCGCCGGGCTGTGGATGGGACCAAATTGGACTTCTTCGCCTCGGTGCATTCCAGACATGGTGACTGAAATCCTCTGCATGGGAGAGGACCACTGTTAGCACTGGCCTGCCCACTGGTCTGGGGGCGTCTTGAGCTGATACTCACCTGCCTACCTTTGCCTTGGCTGTGGTGCGCTTGCAACCTGCCCTCCACCCCCACCTTTCCCCCTCTACTACCTCTGGAAAGATTTCCCAGACCACAGATGTTAGAGGAGTAGAGATAGAGTGGAAAACACACCAAAGGGGAGGGGGCAGGGTGGGTGTGATCAAATCCCACGGTGCAAGATTTAGTTTCTCTCCTGTCTTTTTCAGTCCCTCTGATTATATTAATGAGAAAGCCCCAGTTGGGTACTAGTGGGCTTTTACTGTCTCTTTTAACACTTGCAAAGAGAGAGAGCAGGCCTGAGACTCAGAACCTTGGGTAGGCAACTGTAACTAAAATTAAATACTTTTTTTTAATCATATGTATTTTCACAGGTGCCTTCTATTAGGACAAGAAATAAAAATGTTCTATTTAAGATAGTACTATAAGCTTCCTTGTATTAAAAAGTGAGTTTATTAAAGTAAATAAAAGTAACAGAAGTACCTGGATATGGAACAACTCAAAAACTGGCTGATTTAAGTTCGGGAAACTGGTATAGCCCATTTTGTAGATGGGGGAATGGAGACCTAAAGAAGGGTAGAGGCTTGTTCAAACTCACACAAAGGACAGGGTCCTGTCATATCCTTACCTTTCCTAGAGCCATGCTGGATTCCTGTTGGTTCTTAGTAAGGACATGTTCATTTGGATTGGGCCAAGGGTCAAGTTCAAATCACATTAATATGGTTTTATCATGACCCAGCCCCTGCTCACCCTCCAGTCTCAGCTCTGGCACTTTCCTCTCTTGACTGCAGCTATAATGGATTACTTGTTTCTCCTGGAATAGTCCTGTTCCCTTCCTTGTCTGCATGCCTTAGAACATGGGATTTCTTTGGAAGGAATGATGCTAAAGCTGAAACTCCAGTACTTTGGCCACCTCATGCGAAGAGTTGACTCATTGGAAAAGACTCTGATGCAGGAGAAGAAGGGGACGACAGAGGATGAGGTGGCTGGATGGCATCACTGACTCGATGGATGTGAGTCTGAGTGAACTCCGGGAGTTGGTGATGGACAGGGAGGCCTGGCGTGCTGCGATTCATGGGATCGCAAAGAGTTGGACACGACTGAGCGACTGAACTGAACTGAACTGAACTGACTCATGGTTTCAGGCTTTTGACTCCCTTCGGTTTGCTTATGTCACCTCCAATGTGTTATCACAACCCCCAGCCCCAATGCTTCCCCACCCCTAGATGGCTTGCTTGGTCTTATAATTGTTATCTCCTTCCACCAGACACCAAGCTTTCTGGAGACAGAACTCATGTCTCTCTGGACACTGTATCTCAGCACCTAGGACAGAGCCTGAGACATTAAGTCCTAGGTCATCAATAAACAGCTGTGGAATAAACATGCTGAGCCTCTTAGCATCCTGGGTGCTTCACAAGCATCATCTCATTTATTCCCCCAACAACTTTAGGAAGTTGGTACTATTATTACCCCTTATTTACAGAGAAGACTCAGAAGGGCGAGTTGCTTGCTCAAGGCCACCCAGAGTCTCAAATACTGATCTGTCCAGCTCTGAAGCCCATGTCCCCTTGCCAGCCCCTGCTTTTACTGTCTATGGTTCCCCTGATTTAGAACTGATGTCTCTTCCACTCTGCCCTCTGCTCATAGCTGACATGACATAAACAGCCATGGATTTAAAGATCATTTATATTTCACAGTGAAAGGTTGGGTCTAAATTATTTAATCCTGCTGTCCATGTATATCAGATTAAGCAGGTACCTGCTAGATGCTGTTCAGGCTTAACTCCAGTTCTGGAGACACAAATCTGTTTTTAGTCATGGTACCAGCCCTTATTAACTGAGTTTCTTAACTATTCTGAGCTTCAGTTTCCCCATTAGCTAAAAGAAAGTTATAATAGTACCTATCGCATAAAGGTTGTAGCAGGAGTTAAGGAAGATTATCTGTGGAAAACACCTGGCATGATACTTAGCATTTAGTCAGGGCTCCATAAATAATAGTTTCTGTTACTGTTGTTGTTATTGCTATTCTCAGTATTTCCTGCATAATAACTTTGGTATATTTTTAAATGATAGTGACTTAATGTTAAGACTTTCTCCTGGAATTATTGATAAAATTGACATCTTTTTTTTCCTGCCCAACTTCCATTCCTCCTTATAATTAACAGTACCCTGCTTTCCCTTCAGAGAACCAGACTTTCTTCAATTTTAGTGTACACAGGAAGATTCATTAGATCTGATGGTGGCATGTGACAAATCCTAGCCAAGAACATAGCATCCTCTGGGCAGTGTGTTTGGTCTTGGGTGAACAAGCTGGACTAAGCAGAGCCAATGAGCATTTGCCTTGATAGTTTGCTGAAATTTTGGGAAAAGAGGCATTTCCTTTCCATTGGCTGGCTAGATCGACAGGATGTTAACTGGGTGGCATACTTGCCAATGCTTTAGGATGATCTGCTTGAGAAAAAAGCCAAGACGGGGAAGCAGAGCTGAGAGAAGTAATGGGAAAGGCAACTTCTCAATGACACATTTTTGAGACCCTGTATCCAGCTATACCTGAAGCTGATCTCCTTGATTTTTTTACCCCCCAAAATTATGCTAATTTCTCTCTCTTTTACAAATAAAAGTCTCCTGGCTTCGAGTGTGTGTGTGCGTGGTGCAGTGCCAGGGTGAGAGACTGAGATGGTGGAGCTCAGTCAGAACCCCTCCTCCCATCCAGGTGCACTGACCTTGATTCTCTGCCCCTGCTGGTGGGGGAGAGGTTCTCCAAAGTGGCCCCCTTGTTCTGGGGTGAGGAAGTGGTGAAAGAGTTCCCTGAATCAGAGGTGTTTCCACTGTTGGGGTCCCGGCTCTTGCTTAGGCCCCCACTGGGGCTCCCCTTCTCTTGACCCCGAGACCTGGTTGAGCTGATTTGCATGGAGGGTGGCGAGGAGGTGTCATTGCCCGAGTCATACTCCTGGGAGCGTCCTCGGGAGGTGGTGAGCGGGCTGGCTGTTTTGGTAAAGAGGTCAGCAGCAGACCCCGACCCAGTGATCTGAAAGCAAAAACACCCGTTGGACACCGCTGAGTGCCGGGCCTGCGGGTTGCGTCTAAATAACCAAGAAATGTTTACCATCATGATGCACTGTAACGAAAGGAAAGAGAGAGAGGAGAGGAAAGAAGAGACGCCAAAAAACAAAAGCACAAATTCCTGAAAGAATACCACAGAAAGGAGATCTTTTTTTTTTTTTTAAACCCCCTGCTAGGATAACTGGAAGATTTAGGTATCATGCAGAGAAAAAGCATGCGATCCAGATTAAACAAAAGAAAAAGGAAATTATACAAAATTTCTAATGAATTAACTCAAACAAAAGAGACAACTTAAAAGAAAGGGGGTGTGTGTAAACACCCTTAACCTAAAACAACAATAAAAATAAAGAAAGGTAGGGGGAAAGAAAGGAAGCTATGGGCCTGAAAAAATACTCTTGAAACTTAAAAACGACAAAAGGAGATAAAGCCAAAATTTTAAATGTCAACCAAATCTTCAATGAATTTGACTTTTTTTTCTCTTAAAGAAAAAGTTGCCCAAATAGAACCCTAAACAAATATCACATGGGGAAAAGAAATGAAATAAAGATGAGAGGGTTTTTTTTTTTTTTTTTAAATATAAAGTCAAGGTCACAAAATGATATTTTAGTAGTTTTCAACTAAAGGGGAAAAGAAAGGGTGGGGGGACAAAAAAAATGGAAGTCAAATTGTCTGACTGAAAACAAACAAAAAAAAAGCTCTCTACGGATATTTGTGTGTGTCCTTTCCCCCTGGAGAAGGTAGCTAAGGCTCTCGAGTGGCTTCTAATAAATTCTCTCATGTCTTTGCGGATTATATCCACTTACCAAGCAAGAACTCCTCCTTTAGTAGGTAGGTAAGGTGTAAGAGAAAGGGAAGAGCGGGCAAGGTGAGTCCATCATTAGAGTCGCAAATGACAAGTAAAAACACACACCTTTCTGTACATCCTCACACTTGGCCCTGAACTTTGGACTTTGGGTTTTCAGTGTTCTTGACAGGTGAAGCATCACTTTTGGTTGGCTTTCTCAGTAAGGGGACCTCAAGTCATCAACACTAAATTTGTCAGTCCCTTAATGCCCAAGTTGGATCAAGAAACCCTTGCTGACAATGCAGATGGTGGCTAGAGTTTGCATCAATCCGAGATGTCAAGATGGGGGGTGGGGCACAGGGAGGGTGTGCTTGTAACAAACAGCTTTTAGGAGGGGCTTGGAGATTTGGCTTTGGGGTGACTGGGAATGCCAAAGGGCCCCCAGGATCCTGGGTGTGGCTGATCTAGGACAGATGAAGAAGTCAAGGAGGCGATGGACAGCCAGCCCTTGGGAAGGCTATAGAGTGTTTAGAAGTATAATGGATGGTTTTCTTTAAACATTCAGACCAGTCTCAGCTCAGATGACACAGTGGGCTTGGTTCTGGTCCCCATCAATATACCATGCTTAGCTGTGGGCAGGAGGGACCTCTGCCTGGGTCTCCTCCAGTGACAACCATTCCCATGGGCAGCGAAATCTGAGGGGTTACCTGGAAACCTTTCCTTGAGATTAGTCTCTGGAGACCTGAAGTCCGGCTGCTGAGTCCCCTTCCAGGGTCTCTTCAGGCTCTCCATGATCTATTCTCCCAGGGATAGACCATGTTTCAAGTGTGCACATTTGTAGGTCCAAACATGGCTATCTGAATGGAATTTGGATGTTCGGACTGAGGTGTCCATGTGCATGTGTGAGAGGTCCGTCATGGTGATGAAGCAAGATGTAGGGGGAGAATGGGAGGGACCAGGGTGCTGGGGCAGATTCTCTCCACACTGTCATGCTGTGATCCGGCACTCCGAGGGCTCCAAGGCTCTAAATCCAAATCTGACTCTCCCGATCATTTCAAAGACATGTTTGCCAAGATAGGAGAACATACTTCATCTAAGTTTGCTGTCTTGATTTAAAAACATTTAGTGTGTGGCTTCTCCTTCTATACTCTTGTCCCAGGCCCTGCAAGTATTAGCATAGGTCTCGCCATCAAAAGCCTACTTCCCCCGCCCCGTTTCTCCCACGAACTTTGAGTCTAAAGAAGGGGGGTTCTAGGGATTTCTTGAGGAAATATTTCTGTATTCGCAGCAACTGGTCATGAGCATGAGAAACAGAGACACTGAAACAGTGAGAATACTAGCAACGGCCCCACCAGCTCAGGATATCAGCTCCTGGAGTTGGGGAGGCAGAACTTCCTTTGCAGATTCTCCCAGGAGGCTTTGCACACCGACAAGGTGATGGTCCAGCTTTACCAACTTTTCACCCAATGTGGCTGCCACTTTCCATTTGACAATCTGGCTACTTTTGCTCTGGGACAAGGGATCTTAAAATAAGGTTGCCCAAGTGGGGCTTTCTAGTGTGAGATTTCTTTTAAAATTAATGTAAAGACCCCTTTTCCATTCAGCTCCTTTTTGTCTTCTAGTTTGCAGGTTGGATGCCAAATCTTTACCACCTCTGTGAGTTCAATGGTTACACGTGTATTTCCACCACCTCTGTCAGGAATGAGAAAGCATCACACAAGGCAGTTGGACCCTGGGACCTGGACTCTCAGGCTGGGGTTTGGTCTGGGCTCATGGAATCTTTGCCTCAGAGATGATGAGTGTTTGGTAGCCAGTGTATCACAAGTGATGCAGCTAAGCCCTTCCTGAAGGAAGCCAGGCTGGACTATGAATATAATGGATTTTGTTACCTTGTGGCTTGCTACCTGGAGGCATCCAGGCCGGGCTTTTCTCCACCCAGGTACTCCTTTCCACCTTGACTACTAATTTCAAAGCATATGTCCTGGTGCATCATGGGTACCCAGGGAGAAGGACTTCCTGAATGTAAGGCCCCTGGAGGCTAATGGATATATACAGGGACCTTGCCTTTTTCACATTCTCAATCCCATACACTGAGCTCACAGTGACACTTTCAGTGTCTCTCCACCTGACCACTATCACTATCCACACGTAACAGAACTGAGAACTGTAGAAAGCATCATGCTTTCCTGTCATTGCCAGAAAACAGAGATAATCGTACTACTGAAATGTGCTCACTAACTTGACCCTATGCTAAGAATGCCAACCTCTCTAAAAGTCCCATTTCTTTGACATGTGTGACAGTGTCCTTTACAACCCAATCCTGTGTCCTTCACAAACCTCATCTCTTCCATACAGCCCCTCCCCAGTTTTGGTTTGTACAACCTTAAGGCAATCAACTGGGAAGTTTTCTTGGTTTTGCCACCACATCTTGCTTTCCCAACCCCAGGCCATTTGCACATGCCATTTCCTCCGCCTAGAACATTTTCCCCCTGTTCCTTACTTGACATGGATACATTTATTCATCCTCCAGTTTACATATCACCTCCTCTTGAAAGCCTTCTCTGAGTCCCAGGCCAGGATAACACAAAACTCTATTTCATTCATTCTTTCATTCATCCATTCACTCATTCAAAAATGAGTGGCTTTTGTCTGCCACAGCACTGTTACTGGGTGGGATAATTACCTGTTTCTATCTGGATGGGCTGAAAGTTGGGGTCTTGAGACCAGCTCAGGGCTGGGCATGTGAGCTACAGACAACTCTATAATCAAGTTTTAGGTCCACGTCAGTGGCAGAGAGAAGGAAAGCTCTTCCCCCCAGCCCTCCTCGGGCCTACAATCTCAGAGAAAGCAAGAGTCTACAGATGCTTAACAGTGTAAGCTCCAGGCTAAGGTGAGAAGCTCCAGACCTCAGGAGCCTTCCAGATGAGACAAGCAGTGCTGGGTCTCTTTACTTCCTTTGCCACCTTCTGCTATTCTGGGAGGTCAGGTTAAAAGATGAACTGGATCTGGTCTTTTGCACTCAACAGGGCTGCTGGCCCATGCAGTGACTTTGTTTGGGTGCTAGAATGGTGTTCCTCCTGGGTCAGGAAATCGAAAATGGTGCCTCTTCTGTCCAGACAAATTAGAAAAATAGATACACCTTTCTATGGACTGAAGCAGCCCCATGTCTGTTTCCATAGCTGGCTTGACAAATGGAGAGTCAGTGGGCTTTAACTCCAAAGCCTTTGGAGAGGGCACAGCTAGCATAACAACATGCCTGGCAGGTCCTGGATACACAAATCTTGACCTGTTTGACCTGCTCTAAGGATTACTTTGAGGGTTGGGGGAAGAGGTGGTAGCCCGAAGACATTCATTTCTGTTACCTTCAGCTGACCTCTACTTGGTTGTGTCTTTACCAGTCTTGGCGGGCTCTGCCCCTGTTTCCAGATGATAGAAATATTTTCATAAACTCATTAGGGATGTCCAGATTGTTTAATGACCTGTTAGTCTTGGATTCCTCCTTCTCCAGAGGAGGGAAGATATAGCTCAGGGGGGCCAAAGGCAGACTATAGGGTGTGTGTGTGTGTGTGTGTGTGTGTGTAAGGGAGTGCCATGACAATGCAGAGGAGCCCTTCAAGTCAAGGACATAATGACAGGCAGACAACAGAGGCCTCTGTGCTCTTGCCTCCTGTCCCTAAGTGTCTCCTTCCTCGTCAGATACTTCCACTCTGCCATGGAAGAGGCAAACTGTTGCCCACTGGACGCTGACATGACAGGATGGCCCCCCTTGCTCCTCCCTGTCTTTCATTTTGATAACAGGCCTCTCACAATTCATCTTCTTCACCTCTTGGAAATTTCTCTTCTAAGCACATAACTGCTCTCTGCTCCTATATCCCCATCTTAGCTGCAAAATGGTCCTCAAGAGGCTCACTGGGAGGAGTCATTCTAGATCCACTTTTGTGCAGGAACAATGCACTCATGGTACTGGGACCCCTATGTAAGGCCTGGGACCCTCTCACCAGGTTTCTCTTCTGTGGTCCACTCTGAACCCTTCCTCCATCTCAGTCATGTCCTTCTTTCCATGTCTTCACAAAGGCCTATTTTGGGGGCTTTGCACAAAAATTCAGCCCCTGTAAAATTTGTTTAATCACAAAGTGAAATAACACCTGTCTCCATATGGATCCTCCTAGAACTTGAGACAGGAATTTGAGTGCTGGAAGTTTATTTGAGACCAAGGAATCTTATTTGAGGGGCAGTGAGCTGGGGGAGAGAAAAGAGAGAGGACAGAACTGGCTCCAGAATTCATCTCAACCAAGGAGGGAGCTGGATATTTATACACCAGTTCCTCACCACTCACGGGTTAAAGGTTTCCCCCAACACGTGTCAATTCTCCAGCAGTTTCAAACTGCCTCCCAGCCAAGCAAAGTGGTCTTTGGCAGCCAGAGAGCAATACCTGGAAGCTGGACACTGGCAGTATGTGAAGTGGGGGGTGGGGACATAAATGGACAGCATCTGTCTCAACACCCTAGATTACCCCTAGAAAACTGACAGGCCAAGTTATGCTTTGTTTCAGAGTTTTAAGTTATGCTTTCTTTGGCGCACTTATTGGCTAAACAAATTTATGTTCGCCAATAAATTTGAAGGAACTGTCAACGTTGTAGTTGGGCATGCTGCTGCTGCTGCTAAGTCGCTTCAGTCGTGTCCGACTCTGTGCGACCCCATAGATGGCAGCCCACCAGGCTCCCCCGTCCCTGGGATTCTCCAGGCAAGAAAACTGGAGTGGGTTGCCATTTCCTTCTCCAATGCATGAAAGTGAAAAGTGAAAGGGAAGTCGCTCAGTCGTGTCCGACTCCCAGAGACCCCATGGACTGCAGCCTACCAGACTCCTCCCATGGGATTTTCCAGGCAAGAGTACTGGAGTGGGGTGCCACATACTCACATAGCAAACCCATTTCTAGTTCATGCTGAAACGTAAGAGGATCTGGCAAGATTGAGTTGACATTCCTGCTGGGTAATAATCAGTTTGTGAGTAATTGGAGCTGCTCCTTTTAGATGGGGCACGTACTTTTCTGTCCTCAGGCCTTATGGGGTCCCTGTTGCTTGTATCTATTAGTCGCCTGGCCCCTGAGACATCTAAGTTTGTGACTGTCTGTTCTAAGTGTTCATTGCTACCCAGAATCTATCTGAAAGCAGCACAACCATAGTGCATCTTGTATATTTCATGTCTCCCTCTCATCTTCCTCACCTCTGCCCTTTCAAACCCTCTTGGATTTTGTCAGTGAAAGAAACCAGGAGACCAGAGCCATGGAGCCCTATCCAGACCCCAGAGTTATTACACACTCTTCCCTTTTGGGTAATGATTGACAATCTCAGATTTTTTTTAAAGGACAGATTGCTTTTCACAAACTCATGGCCATTGGGACTAAACAAATGAGTACGTTCCCTGTATTCTTTTAGCCCCCACCAATGTGAAGCTCATTTTTTTTGAACTCATAAGCTTGCCTCTTCTTTCTCCTTAATATACTCAGCATCAACACTTGGATATTTCTAATAAGTAATTAAATCCCCCACCACAAACTCCAGCTCCCGGTGTTTCACGGGGAGTCTCTCTCAGCCCTCCAGGGAAGCTGGCTCTGTTATTTATTGTTTTTGTTTCAAATCATTATTTAATCAAGAACAGGGAAAAAAGGCAACCTCTCACTTACACTTCAAAATTTAATTTCAGCTGAATTCTGAGATCAAGAGGCAGCACGGCCTAATAGGTTACAAAAATACAATCAAGAAGAGAATTCCAATTAAACTGAACAAGTCCATTTACTGAGCTTCAAATGGCCCCATGGAGAGAGATGGCTATAAATTTTTTTTTTCCCTCCCTGCCATATGGGGGACCGGAAATTCTCATGTGAATGTAGAGCTGCATGGCAGAGCTTTTAGCTAGAGGGTTCTGGTTATTCCCACCCCTCTCCCTTTTTTAAACCCTTTTGTTTCACAAAGACATTAAGTTTATTTTCCTCACTGCTGTTCATCTTCCTTTGCACACTAATTAGGAAGACAGCAACAGAATGGATTCATTGACCTGTTAGGAGTTCATTTGAGAGGGGGAGGGTTGGAAAAAGACAGGGATCTGCTGAGGATGGTGGGAAGATGACAAAGTCCTTTAGGGCTGCGGAGTGGGGGACTGTCCCACCAGGCTGTTCACTAAAATTGACCTTGGGCCCAGGGACATAGTCTAGCCTCCTCTCTCCTTCCCTCCATCAGGAAGCTGAAGAGGACTGGTGGCTTCAACCTCACCATTTCTCATTAGCCCCTCCTTTTTTAGAAGCCCCTCTTGATAGCCCTCAGCCTACCTGTTCTTGAAAATTTCTACACGGCTCCAGTTAGGCAAAATTTTCACCAGTCCAAATTCAAATGAGAAAATAAGTTCAATGGAATGAGTTCTTCATCCAGCTAAATGCATCTGACTTAAAAGTCTCATCCTTTCTTCTGAGGCCACAGCTATTCCCCCTCTTCTGCCTGGTGCATGTCCCTTTCATTATAGAAAATGGTGGTTTTCTTTTTTCCGTCCTTGCTTGGCAAAAGTAAAAGTTGACAATGTGATTCCATTTTCCATTTGAAAAGAATAACTGGTCCCACAGATGCCTGAGTCTCACAGCCCCTTTCTTCCACATTTTAGTCCCTTTCCTCTCCAAA
The DNA here is from genome assembly GCF_019923935.1 of Bubalus bubalis. Classification (NCBI taxonomy): domain Eukaryota; kingdom Metazoa; phylum Chordata; class Mammalia; order Artiodactyla; family Bovidae; genus Bubalus; species Bubalus bubalis. The sequence goes on along the minus strand of NC_059173.1, from coordinate 16,461,048 downwards.
CTACAATGAATGGAACTGAATAGTGAGTTTCCCAGTTTGAGCAAGGGCTGAAAACCTTTTGCAGGATATACAAGAACCTGGGGCAGACGTGGGAGGGCTGGGCCCTCCATGTATACTCCCTCAGGCTCATTTCCCCTAGTATGCAAAACAGAAGGCTTTTCCTGTCATTCTCCTAGAGTTGTTCTGAAGTTCCTCTGAGATCTTAGATACAATTAAACTTTTCGAGGCCAGGGATGTTTCAAAAACAAAATGTCTGGGTTTATCAGGAGCAAGTTCAATTAAGCCATTATGATGACAAATCCTAACACTAGCAACTACTGTATATTGTTATGTCCCTAGCGCCAGGCTGAGTTTTGCTCACAGAATAGAAGCTACATGAAGGCAGAAACCTTGTCTGTCTTGTTCGCTGCTACTCACGTAGTAGGTGCTTAGTGCATGTTTTAAAACTAAATGGACAACTGGTCTAATTCCACCCTCACAACTACTCCACGAAGTAGGTATGATTATTAGTTAAAGGTACAGATTGGGACACAATGTCCAGCAAAATAAAACGACATAAGGGAGGTCAGGTCATTAAGCATCTGGACCCTGAGGGCAGATGTTTTGGGTTTGAATCCTCACTTCTCCACTTAATAGGTACTTTTACTTAAGTTTTCCAGGCTTTATGCATTATAAAATAAGGATACTAATGGAAGCTCCCTTGAAAGGCTATTATAAGAAATACATGAGATGACACATGTAGAATACAGCACATAGTAGGTGCTCAGGGAAGCATGAGCTATGGCTCAGTCCCACAGGGAAATGAGGTCAAGAACTCCAAAGTGTTTGGATCTGCTCCAAAGCTCCTGTCTTCATCACTAGCCTCTCCTGCCTCCTCCTGTTCGCAAATGAGGCCCTCTTTTATGAAGCCTAAATTCTGCTTTTTTTTTTTTTTTTTTCTATCTGTGCAAGTTTTTGTCGACAAGGATTATGTGGAAACTGCTGGCTTGCTGGAAGCGGGAGGAGAAAAGAAGCCTTCTTTCTCCTGAGTCTAACTTCAGTCTTGATCAGCCCTTTTAAATTCCCCCTCCAGTTAGGGTAGACTTAACGGAGGACCCTCTGCTACAGGGACAGGGTGTGGCCAAACTTTGGCGCCACCAACCTCTCTGTCATCCAGTTGGCCCTCTGGCTATCACAGTAAGCTTCTGAGATATAAGCCATGATTCATACTAGCTCCTGTTCCTCCTAAATGGGCTATCTACTTAAGTCATCTCGCCTCTCTGAGCCTCAGTTTTCCCACCTGAAAAATGGTGATGGCACCTACCTCAAAGAATTTTTTTGTGAATCAAATGAGGAAAAAATAAAAAAAACTTTTTTTTACACATACTGTGTAAAGTATGTGATTGTGCCTGGCATGTAGTGGTATTTACCATTCCCTTTATTCATCAGCCAACTCAAATGGGTGAGCTCCTACTCATCCTTCAAAGCTCAACTCATATGTTCCTTTATTTGTAAAGTCCTCTCAGACACCAAGACCTCTTAGACATTGTCTGGTCCTTCCTCTGTGGTCCTATTATATATTATACTTGCTTCTATCACCTCCAAGGCTGATATTGAAAATATTCAACAACTGGTCGAGTGTGAGTACTGCCCCATCTGAAAGTAACCAGGCTTGGCACTGAAGGGCTGCCAGGTATCAATGTTTAGCTGCTGGTCTGTGAGAAGGTCCGGAAGGTACCAGAGGAGGAAAGGGATGGCTTTGTTGACTGGAGAGTGGGCGGCGACAGGGTCTATTTATCAACTGGTTTGCAAGTATTCAAATACCGACTCAGTCTCAGTCCTAATGACGATATTTATCCTACAGTATTTCAGTATTCTGTGGATGACTAGAGCATGAGCTCTGGAATTCAGAAGCCTGTTTATTCATCTGTCTCTCTAATGCCTTGAACAGAGATGACTGAGTGTAGATAAGAAATGAATAAGCCACAAAGGACTAACTCCTTGGGACCCTCCATTTGGATTAGGGCTCTGACCAAGCAAGAGGACTTCTGGTTATCATCAGCTTATGTATTATTTGCATATTCACATATGTAAATATACCCCCTTGATGTCATGTGCTCATCCTTGATTCTTTAAAGAGCTGTGCATATGAGATGCCTGCCATGAGCCGTGGGAAGAACCATGGCATAGGACATCTCCTATGCTCCAGCTCCTTTTACCTCCAGAACCCCATCTCCTGTGCTGGAATTCTGTCTCCATCCTGACTCCAGCAATCAATTCCTGTTTCCATTGTCTAGTTTCCCAGCTGCATCTCCTTTGCCCTAACCAACTCAAAGCCCAATCCCCTCTTCCCCTGCCTCCTTACCCCGTCCCTCTCAGCATTCATTGTTGTGCATTGTCCGTTACAGTTTTGTCTGTCTTCTTTATAAGAAGGCTAGGCTATTTCTTATTCACTGGATCCTGAGGGCTACATCAGAACTGATGCTTTATAGATGCTTAGTAGATAATTGGTAGATCTGAATAAGTCAAACAAGTGATTCAATGACAGTGACTTTGCTGTTCTCTTTAGCAGAGAGCTCGGGAAAATCTTGGACTCTTGGAAAACCTTTGGTCCAACCTGGTATCCTCTCTACCCTTGCCTGTGCAGGAGAGAGGATGAGAAAGAACCCCATGTGGAGAGCACTGGGAGGGCCAGACTTGAGGGGTATCCGATGCCCCCAGGAGTCAGGCAGCCATGAGAAGGGTGGGGCCGGCCATTTGGGCTACAGCTGCCATCAAGGATGGAAGGAAACTGAAAGCAGGGGAAGCAGGGCTTCTAGCTGCGGTCTCAACTCATCCAAGACGAGCCTGGGCCTGGAACCCTTCCTGCTGCTCCATTACTATTATCAGTGCCGCTACTCTTGTTGCCACGATTATTACCAATTCCATTGTTAATATTGCTGTTACTTCCATCCACCGCCAGCAACAAAGGACCTACCACTCACCTGCTTCAGTCTAAAAGTCTTACAGTGAGTCGTTGCATCCTTACAATATCCCTCTTATGAGGTAGGTCTTACTATTATCCTCATTCTGCAAACTTGGGAAAGACGGAGGCATGGAGATTTTATGTAACTTGCTCAAGGTTCAACAGTTGGAAAATACAGAGCCAGCATCTGGAATGTTGTCATCCTGACACTCTCTACTATTTGATTATTTTTGCCCCTGCGCCAAGTACCAGGCTCAGCTGCTTACAAAATTATTTTGGTTTTGTCCCCTGAACAAGGTTTTGAAGAAGAGGTTTATTATATGCATTTTCTAAAGGATGAGGAAACTGCAGCTGACAAAGTTTTAAATATTTTAACTATCCCTGACTCGGGACCCGGGTTTGTTCACAAAATTATAATCTCATGTTTTTAACAACTCTGACTTGCTGGAGCCCCTGGAAGGCATTTCTCATCTGTGAGTTCAGATTCTGTTTTTGGAATCAGGGAACTGGGTTCGGTGGGCTCTTAAGGCCTATGCCTTCTAGGTATGGATGAGTTTTCTGCTCTTCTAATAGGGGCTGGGCCCTAAGAACCAATGGCCAATCTGGTACCTCACTCACTGGTGTGGGAGGACAACAGTTTTGGGGGGTGGGGGGGGGTGGTTAACATTCAGCTTTTTGCAACATTTTGGTCCTGACAGTTTGGAAATTGTCCCAGGTGAGAGAACACAAGCCATTTGCTCCCAGTGGCACTTTTTATGGAGTGTCAGTTGAGGCCACCGAATGGCTGCCATAAATACTGTGACCAAAGAGGTTGGATGGCTTTCACTAACTTAAAACCATTCTTCCACCTCTTATTGCTTGTATTTTAAATGTTCTTCTACCTTTGCAACAATTCCTTTGGGACACAGGTATGATAACCATGCTTATTTTCCAGTTGAGGAAGCTGAGGCTGGGAGGAGTAAAAGGATTTGTCTGGCCAAGCCAAGTCTTGAGCCCAGGCCTCTGGACTCCGTCTTACTGCCAAGAACTTTCATAGGCATTTGTGGAGGGGAGAATGAACATGAGCATTTCCCATCTGCAAATACAGAGCAACTGTAGGTTCCCTCCCTCTACAAAAGGAGGGCCTGGGGTGAGCTGTGGACGGTTCCAGCCAGGCAGAAGATTACGGCAGAATTACAGCTTGGTGATACAGATGTCTTGACTGGTAAAGAAGAGATTCTCAGAATGCTCTGTGGATATAACTATTGTGTCAACCAGACCCAACCCATGTTTATCATCACCTTCTCTTCCTTGACCTCCCAGCAAGAACCTCAGAGCTTTTCCTTACTTACACCTCATCCTTTCTAAGGCAGCAGCTCTCTGAAATTTTCACATCCACGCCTAGCTAGAGGAGACAGGACCCTTCTCAGTTGTCAGGTGTGAGTGAAGGCTACATCTATGTTGAGTCTCCTCCTGTTTGCGTGTCTGTCCCTTTAAAGTCTACAAAAGGCCTTCATATACTTTCTGTTACTGGGTATCCCCCACAATCCCCCCATGGACGTGGTATTATTTCAAATTTGCCAATGAGAAAACTGAGTTTCAAAGAGATTAGATGACTTTCTCCAAGCTACATAGCTAGGAAGCTGAGTTCAGACCCAACTCCAAATGCTTTGCGGAGGAGACTTCCTGGCATCAAACTGTCTGAAGTTGACCCTCCTTGCTGACCTAAGGGACTGTTGCATGATCCCATTTAAGGCCAGTTTCTCAAATGAATTCACTCTTGCTTTGCGCTATGGCTTTATTCCATACCTTCATCTTTCTGAGCCTTGGCTTTTTGGTCCCACCTGTGGAAGCAACTAGTGAAGACAGCTGAGTCCTCAACTCCCCGAGACCTTGTGTGAATATGAGAGGCTAAGTGCTATCGCCTCCTTGGAGGAAAATTCTCCTCTATATTCAAGGCCGAGTTAATACGGGTGACATCAAATCCCATCTGCTCATCAGTGCTGTAGCCTAGCTGTCAAAGACGCAGACCTCATTGCAAAGCTGCAGTGCCTCTGTTAGATCAAACACCCCTCTTCTCCTTCTTCCCCAAAGAAACCTCCTATGGTGTCTCACACATGCCCTCCTGCAGATGTCACTCTGGAGACCAAAATGTATTTTCACCATTCCCCTGATAAAGAGCCTGGGTGTCTCACGTTTTCCCCATTCCCCCCACCCCACACACACCCCCACTTGCCAAGTCCCCAAGCCAGGTGCTGCCAAAGGCTGGTGAATGACCATTCAGTTAAATCAAGAAGGAGGTCTGAAACCAGTGGGATATTTGCCCGAAACTGAATTAAAATGTGTCATACACTGCCCTGAACTTGTGCCTCCACCTCCCCCAAGTGTCCCGGCCAAGACTGGCAGAGGAGGCTGTGCGGAATACTTACTACACCCCTGGCTGACAGGAAGCTGAGCATCTGGAGGGGCTGGCTGGGTTGGGGGCTGGACCGGGCCTCTGGGCTGGCCTTGCAGAGGGTCTTGGAGCAGCGGCGAGAGTGCCTTCGACGGGACTTCCGCCCTCCCTCGGGGGACCGGCCACGGTGCCTGGATGCAGGGCAGAGAGACCTGAGGGTTTTTTGATGGGGAGCATGGCAGAGAGGTGACTGAAGGACTAATAGGATCTGAGGACAGCAGAGTGTGTTTGGGTTGTCTGCGTAAACTATGTATGCACCCCTCCGCCCGCCCACCCTTCCGTGTTCATTCATTCTCTCATTTGTTTGTTTGACAAGTGTGAATTCATGTACCTGGCACTGCTGTGGGGGCTGGGGATGCAGCTGTGAAGACAGAAAGGGTCCGATGATCCTGATTCCGTTTACTGTCCTTCGTATGCCTGTGATTGTCTCTCCGCTTGCCTGTCTGTACGTGACTGTGTGTACGTCTGGGTGTGTCCATCTGTGTTTTCATGTGTTTGTCTATAAATGTAACTGCTTATATCTGTGTGTCTTTGTGTATCTGGCTTCACCATCTGTGAAATAGAGGCATCTTATTGACTGTCACCCAAAACTTTTGAAAAAAAAAAATCTGACGAAAACGACAAAGATGCCTTCTGCAAGCTTGTCAGATGTAGATCTGGCTGCCTGTCTGTGTTGGAAACTAAAGGAATCTCTGACTCCTTAGAAAGTGTGTATTTGGACTTGGCATTACTGTTTAGCTCTGAGTCACAGTAGTGATAAAAATAACACCTTATGGATTTTCATGGCATTTGTAAACCCTTCTTAAGGTGCTTTCACAGTCCCCTCTCCAACTCAAACACATAGACAGGGCAGGTATTATTTCTTATTCCCAGATGAGAGAGCTGAGGCTCAGAGATGTTTAGGAACCTGCCTGACATCACACAGCTTGTAGTGGCAGAACGAGGGCCCTGTGGGAACCAGTGCCTCTGGTTCTTGCACTGGAGTGTCCCTCTCTGCTCTAGGGCCTCTCACTTTTCTACTGAGTGGCCCAAGGGCCAGCTCTCAGGTTGCTCCCACTCCTGCTGGAGTGTCCCTTAGCGCAACAGGCACTGGGAAGCTCAGGCGGCAAGAGCAGCAGGAGATGTGCTAGCAGAAGGAAGGCTGGGGCGAGGGCCTGTGATATGTACCCCTTTCAGAAGAGGTAAGCCTTAGGAAGGGTAGAGTGCAGTCGCTGAGAGTCTGCAAGCAGGATCTGCACCGTCCTCCCACCCAGGCTTGGGCTGAGTCACACGGACCTGGGTCCTGGCGCCAGCTCTGCCAGTCGCCCCTCTGCCCACCAACACGCAGGCTTCTCAGCTGTAAATGTCAATAATGCAGTCGAGCGCAGTGTGTCAACGCCCTCCGGACAAAGGCCAACGGGGGCACCTTGTGCTCAAACAAGCGTCTTGTTACTGCTCCCTGCAGTGATGGAGGACACGCACCATGGGCGAGTGGAGGACGTTTCTGTCGGGGTGGGGGGTGGTCAGAGAGAATCTATTAGGAGCATGTGGTCGGGGACTCTGGGGAGCATGTAAAGAGCTGGGGCTTTGATCTGACTGGATGCTGTCAGGGAACAGAGGTAATTCTCTGATTGGGTGTCTTGACCAGTCTTACTTAGAAGGAGGGGAGACTAGACTGAGGTTAAGGCTATCACTGGTAAAGAGGGAGGATGGAGAGATGCAGGGTCACTTTGGGGTCGTGAAAAATGTCCCTGTTTTGTCCAGGCTTGCACCTGGTTCCAAGAGGGTCTTGGTTTTGTTTGGATCACTCAGGATCACAGAGCAGCCTTGTGTGATGTGGGAACACCACAGCTACTGGGGCGAGTCCTCGATGTCAGGGGCTGCTCTCACACCTGCTCCTCGCATATCTGGATTAGATCAGAATGTCTGGAGATGGGATCCAGGCACTGGTATTTTTAGACTTCCACAGCAATCATGGAGCAGCCAAGGCAGAGAAGCTCTGGTCTGGCTCATGGTGTGACGGGGATGATTAAGAGGCAGAATCTATTTGCAATTGCAGCACAATGCCTGGTTCAGAGTCGAGTTTAGATTCCTATTTCTCTTCCTCCTCTTCCTTCCTGTAGACATTCTGATTTAGCTGCGAATGTGGCGGGACCAGGACAGTGAGATTTTTAAATCTCCCCAGGTGAGGTGACTACGTGACTACATAGGCCAAGTGTGAGAAGGACTTAAGAAAGAATAAAAGAGCCTCTGCCATCTGGAAATTGGCCTGGTACCATCAAGGGGCCCTTGACATTCCCAATGGTCTCAATTTCAAACACCAAGCCCCACTCCCTCTTTTTCTTGTTCTTCTCATCCACAAGGGCCTCTTCCCCTGCTCGGGCCAGGGCAGCCAATGTGTCAGCATAAAGAGGGTCAATGTTAGGAGCAAGAGGGCTCGGAAGTGCCACAGAACTGGATACCTTGTGCTGTGTCACCTTTCATGGGTCGCTTAGCTTCTCTGCGCTTAGAACAACCCTGAGTGAGAGGCAGCCAAATGAACCAGATGCTCTGGTTCAGCCCTAGCTCTGTCACTTAGCAGCTAAGTGCCTGGCAAGTTCCTCTCTGTGCCTCAGTTTCCTCATCTCTAAAATGGGGATGACGATGGTGCCTCCTTCCTAGGGTTGCAGAGGGGATCCTGCAGTGGACCATGAAGAGTGCTTAGCACCTGGCCATGGAATCACTGTGTTAGCAAGTCCAGTGGCTGCTGTTCCTGTAAGTGGAGGCAGCAAGTCCTTCTGTCTGCAGCCCCTCTGCAAGGAAGTGGTGACAGCCCAAGTGTGAGGCAGGGGCTGCCCCTCTGCTGGGAAAGCGGCTTCCCCAACAGTGACGGTGGAGGCAAAGCTGATGGTGACGGTGTCTTAGCCGGGCTCTGGGCTGTGGTCAGGGTGAGGAGGTGCCTCGGGGCGGGGGTTACCTGCTGTCGCAGCTTGAGGAGCGGGACTCTGAGCTCTGGGACCGTGAGGGGCAGTGGTGATGGCGGTGGCGGCGAGATTTTCGGGGCCGGCTTCGCGATCTTGAGGGGGTGGGGGGTGAGAAGGAGGGAATCAGAGGAGAGAGAGAGAGGTTTTGATCTTGTGAACACATCGTTCCCTTGCACTTGAGTAACTGTCCCAAGGTCATGCACCCCTGACTCCCTGCATCACCCTCACTTCCCATCTTTGTAACTGGCCATCCTGAACACAAAGGAGCAGAAAGGGGGTCGTCCAGGGGAGACAGCCTGACCCCCAGGACTCTTCCGGAAGCAGAGTGTATGTCACCTGCACACATCACCTCTCCCTTGCCTAAGGCAGGGGTCTCCATTTCAGGAGCCAGTCAAATACCATAATGTGTGAATCAGTCGGGCACTCAAGAAATACTGACCAGAGGGCACGGGCAAGAAAGTGACTTTGCCTTCAGAAGAGTGCTGTGGTACCTGATCTTCTAACTTTTCAGGTAAATGTAGAAATGGAGATTTTTGTGTAATTTATTCCTATTTTAAATGGAAGCTCATTTAAAAAAAAAGACACTGTTTGGGGCAAACAAAACACAGTTGCAGAATCCATTAGGCTTTTGGGCTGCCAATCTGTAACTCAGACCAGGAAAATTAAGTCTGGATTCTTAGCATGGAGTCAAAAGCCCACTTTCAGAGTGAGTTACAAATGTCATTATCAACAAGAATTACGGTTTGTGTAATTGCTACCACTACCACTTACTTCAGCTCTCTCTAATAATAATAATGACTTAGAAGTAGCAATAGCAGTGGCAGCGGTCACTGGGGACACACAAGGAATGTCAATAGTTTGGGCCAAGTCAGGAAGCCAAGGGGTGGTTAGAGATGATTCTATTAAAAGGTCACTTGGTTATCCCAACAAAGGACTCAGGTATTCTTACTCAGGTATATCTTGTCATGTGATCCCTTCTCTGTTTAAAACCCTTGCACTGTCCTCATGTCAAGTCCAAACTCTGACCTTGAACCCCAAGCATCTTCAGGAGCCAGCCCCTGCCTAGCTCTCCAGCCTCTTTGCATGGCATCTACAGTCCTGGTTTGCAAGGCTCAAGTGACACCGAGGTGCTGGTATTCTGGCTCACATGTTTCCCACACTGTATCAAGTCCTGATGGTGATGGTCATAGCAGGTAAACTGTAACACACACTGCCTGTCAGGCACTGGGTTCTGAGCATTTTCCTTAAATGGGCTCATTTACTCCTCACAACAACCCACAAAGTGGATTCTCTTATTATTCCCATTTTATAGATGCAGAAACTGAGGTACAGAGATTTAAACCACTTGCCTGACCTGCAGCCTAGAATGGTTACCTCCATCCTTCTCACAGGAAACCTCCTCTTAGCACCACGCTCTCTTTCCTACACCTGGGGTCCCACCATGCCCTGAGCTTTCGTCTGCCACTGTGGTGCCAAGACCTGTCCCATGTCTCCCGTGTCCTGCTGTGCTGTAAGCTCTCGAGACTGGGAGGAATGTCTGCCTAATCTCTGTCCTTGGGCCCCACACAGGGCCTGCCACCTGTTAGGGCCTCTCTAAGGGACGCTAAACAAGCGGAAGTAAGTTACTCCAGGGGTTCCCTGTTTAAACGCAGCTTTAACTAACCATGGGTTTTGGCAAGGACAACCACCTTTATCTCAGGGGTGCCTTGTGTTTCTTGCTTCTCCCTCTCCTGACTCCTGTTTTTCTGGCTTTCAGAACCTTCTTTTATGTCCTGCTTGCGATTTCTGAGACTTGGTGCTGGCCAAAGTAGCCATTTTGCTGTCCTCAGGCAGGCAGTCCATACCTCAGTGACTTTTTCTTTTTTTGATGACTGTCCCAGAACTCCTGGGGTCTGGGCCCAGGCCCTGCTTAGTGACTGTCTAGACTGCAGCCCTTCAGACAAGTGATGCTCATGTCTCTGAGAACAGGTGCTCTGTCTATGCTTAGGACGAACATATGCTCGACACAGATGACCAGTGACTGCCTCTTGACTTGACTTGAACAAGCTTGATGATCAGGAAGTTCTTCCCTGAGCTAACTTACAGCCCTGCTGCTTCCTTGTGGAGCATTCCCCAGACCCTCGTAATGGTGCCTGAAATGCCCTCTTTTGCACTGACCTTGGATGAAGAGGCATTTGGTTGGCCAGCAAAGCTGAGCGCCTCCCTCTGTGCCTGCTTCCTCTTTTCCCTCCCCTGCAGCTCACTGACTTTCATCCCATTGCCTTTGATTCTCACTTTAAAAGCTTCTTGGTGGGAGATAAAATATTAGTTGATTGGAAAACACATGCACTAACATTTGCAAGGGTATAAAGTAGGTGGGTTGTAACCAAATTTACTTTTAATTTGACTGGGAACTGAACTCTACAGGCAGTGCTGGCTGATTTGAATTTCTACTACTGGCTGTAAACCGAGGACCAGCTGGGGACCGAGGCTGGGGGTAGGCGCTCCCCCAGTATCTGCATGCTCTAAGCCTGGGGACCACGGCTGGAACTCACATGAATGCGCACACATGTGCACGCACGTGATCAAGCCCCCTTACTCACCATGCACACACAGCACACTTGTGTACTGGTAACCCCCCCCCCCCCCCCCCGCACACACACCCTCCCTAGGAGTAATGCACACAGATAAGTAAGCAGTGCACACATCAAGGGCATGGAACTGACACACTGTAACAAACAGAGCACCGATATGCACAGTTTAAGTTCATGCCCACATAAGCAAGGGCACACGTGATGCGTTCTTGTGAACACAGTCATATATCACACACACATACACACTAGGCACCCACATTGCACACAAATGTTTGCACAATAGAAAAATATACAGATATTTACAAAGTGCACACTATGCATATATGTACCATGTACAAATGTTACACAATGCACATACAGGCACACAGAATTCACACACAATGGGCACAGACATGTACACCATTCACTTTCATGCACACAGAGACACACATGCACACACACATAACAAACACCACCTTACACACCCATGCATGCCAAACCCACAGCTGCAGGTCTACACACAGTTCTGTTGTTTGGTCTTCCCCTTCCTTTCCCTTCTCACCCACCAGCCCCCTCTCCCGTTCCTTTTTTCTTTGGCAATTCTAACCCTCTGGCCGTTCAGAGCTCAGTCCCCCACCTCCCCAAATTGACAGTACATTGTAGGTGGAATGTACATACTGTTTCTTGTGCCTCTTCTCTTCCTTTCTTTTGCTTTTTGGGCTGGAGGAGCTGAATGAGAAATGGCCAATCAATTGAAAGATGCAAAATTCCAGCGAATGATAAAAATAAAGTAGTTAAAATGCTTAACACACGCTGGTCACTAGATCCAGGCAGTTTGGGAATGGACATGGATCGTTTCTAAAACCAGAGCAACCAGCCGACACATACAGACTGAGGACAGGGAATAAAGGATGCTGAGATCGGTTTTGGTAGCTTAACGGTAACAGCAGTAGTAAAGGTAATCATATTTGCCATGTTTTGAGGCTTTATTAGGGGAAGCACTCACTAATACTTTTGTCAACAATCTCATTTCACTCTCCCTACAACCTATGACTTCCCTGGTGGCTCAGATGGTAAAGAATCTGCCTGAAATGCGAGAGACCCAGGTTCGATCCCTAGGTAGGGAATATTCCCTGGAGAAGGGAATGGTAACCCACTCCAGTACTCTGGCCTGGAGAATTCCATGGACAGAGGAGTCTGGTGGGTTACAGTCCATGGGGTCGCAAGAGTTGGACATGACTAAGCAACTAACATGTATAGACAACCTATGGCATGTTTAATAAGTATTCATTTTACAGAAAGTGGAAACTGAGCCTCAAATTGGCTGAGACACTTGACCAGGATCATACAGGTGAGCTGGAATGTGGCCCCAGATCAATGGTCCCTAGTGTCTACCCTCTTGACTACTGTTTTAGTCTTTTCTAAAAGAAAAGACTGGAAAATCCAGGGAGATATTCTAAAGCCTCCTAAAGTTTGGCAGATTCTGAAATGTTCTGCTCATGAATATTCAGGTTTTGTTTTTTTTTTTAAGTCAGAGTACCGGGTTGTGGGCAGAATGGACGGTGATGACTCAGGGTCTCCGCATCATCAAACAGAGGCCCCAAAGGCAAATGCTATTTGATAATCAAGCCAGACTGGCTTCAGGGGGTCACCAGGAACCCATCATTGGCCCAAGTCCTGGGAAGGGGAAATTTGATTTCATCCAACTGAAATCACATCTTGACATGAGATGTGGGATATATCTCTGTGTCTGGGACTCAGCCTGGGCAGTGGAGATCCCAGGTCCTCACTGAAAGACCAAGTTAACCTCCTGGCTCTGCTGCTGAGTTGCTGTGTGACATCGGGCAGGTTACCTGTCCTCTCAAAGACCCAGTTTCCTTGCCCTTGAAATGGGGTCATTGCTTAAGATGTTGGGCTAAGTGAATAGACTACCTTGGTAATCAGTGTCTACTTGTTAACTGAATGAATGAAAGGGTTTTGCACTCTGTCAGCGGCTGCAGTTGTACTGCTGTTATTTAGGAAGCCACTGCAGGCTGTTCTGATCCTCTGTCAGACAGACTTGGGTTGTAGTTTTGACTCTGCCTCCTCTGACTGTGTGTCTGTGGACATGTTGGCCACATCTCCTGAGGCTTAGTTTCTTTATCTGTAAAATGGAAATAATAAAGATATCCTCTGCACAGGGTTGTGATGGGGATGTATAGAGATTAAATACCCATGCATGTGGACAAGGCTTAGCATAGGATCTAATTTATAGTGAGTACCCCACAGGCTATAGCTTTATTTGTGCTCACCCTGTGTTTCCAATACTAGGCCTCTATCCCTTAGCTAGGATCTGGGAAGGCTTTGGTAGGGTGATGCTTCTCTACATTCCCAACCCAAGATTTCCTTTTTTCTTTTGGCCATGCTGCACATCTTAGTTCCCTGACTCTCAATGAGCTCACGTTGAACTCAGGTATTGAACTCACACTGCCTGCATTGTGGGGGCTTCCCAGGTGGTGCAGTGGTAAAGAATCCACTTTCCAATGCGAGAGACGCAGGTTCGATCCCTGGGTCAGGAAGATCCACTGGAGGAGAAAATGGCAACTCACTCCAGTATTCCCGCCTGGGAAATCCCATGGACAGAGGAGCCTGGTGGGCTACAGTCCGTGGGGTCACAAAAGAGTCAGACACAACTGAGCACACACGCACACACTCTTGAATTAGAATGTGGAGTCTTAACTGCTGGACCACCAAGGGGAGTTCCCAACCCAGATTTCAACCAGTGGTCAAACAGGCCCTGGGAAGGGTGGTAAGACTTGCCAGGGAGAAGGATCCGTAGGAACTGGCCTAGCAGCAACCATGTGGCCTAGTGGAAATTAAAAGTTGGCTTGGAACTTTCAGGGAAACTAGATCATGGCCTTCATTTTGGAGGAAACTGAGGCCCAGGAAGATGAAGGGGGAGTGAACACAGAGGTGGAGGCTGAGAGCTGGACCCTAGATGCTACCTAAACTTGGTTAGGAAAGCAGAAAGCTGAGCAAGCAACCAGAGGCAACAAAATGCTTACCTGTGCCTTCTCTTCTTGGAGAATGACCTGATTGAGGGGGAAAAAAGGGAAGAGAGAGGGAGAGGAAGGAAGGGAGAGAGACAGGGAGGGAGGGAAGATGAAGAAGAGGAGAGAAGAAAGGAACAGAGGGTGTAGGGGAAGAAAATAAATGTGAGTCTGAGTTTCTTTTCCTGGGATGGTTGTATCAGCACATTTATAACTTTTTTTTTTCTGGGCTGTTCCCTCACCAGGGATCAAACCCATGCCCCCTGCAGTGAAAGCACCGTCATAACCATTGGACCGCTGGGGGACTCCCTATCAGTGCACTTGTGGTCAGCTGCAAGGGGACCAGGGCATCTGGTGACTTCTCCTCCTCTTTTAGATTTGAAGATCATATGAGAAACCTTGGCTTGCATTTTGGATTATCAGTGTTTCAATCCTCACCCAAATTTGTCAGTAAGCCTGTTCTGAAAAAGGCTGGATGAGGAGGCCGGGACAAAGAGTCCCTCTGCCTCTTCCCTTCCCCCAAGCCTCACTTTGGTTCTTTCTCTCCCTAGTTGTGGATTCACCATCATCAGCATCTTCAAGGGACAACCAGTTTCCACACGTGGAACTCCTACTGGGGTCCCGGCTCTGTACTAAGCATTGCTCACACACAGTCTCATTTAGTCTTCCCCCCAAACCTGTAAAGTACTGCTGATAGCCATTTGACAAAGACAGAGGAATTAAGTTGCCCAGGACCACACAGCTTCACTTGTGTAACTCCAACTCATTCTCAGATGTCACCTCCTGTAGCATTTTCCAGTCCCCTCAGGTTGGTTTGGCCCCCTCTCTGTTCCCACAAGCCCTGAGTGAGCTGCCAAGCTGAGCCTCACTATGTACAGACTTCTTCACAATATGACTACCACTGTGCCCACTAGAATGTGGGTTGAAGGCAGGGACTGGGTTCTGGTCACTGTTTTGTTCCTGGGGCCAGAATCTCCTCAATCATGATACATAACGGGTATTCAATAAAGAGGTGTGAAAAAGGGATTTTTTAAAACCCTGAAACCTTAGTTAATTGGAGGAGAAGAAAAAGTTAAATGCATCCTCTACTTTTAGCTTCCAATTCCAAAAAGTTAACCATCATTAACCAAACATTTCAAGAACTTGGAGAGAATGGACTAATTTAGAGTGATGCTCAGTAGACGAGGGTTTCAGAAGAATCAGATCATATTTCCTGCTCCTAATTTCCCACTTTATGGTCTTCCTTCCCTCTAAACTTCCGACAATCCCTGGGCCAACTGTAGCCCCCGAAAGAAAGTCTGTTTCTAATCCTCTGGCCAAGTCTCTTTCCTATGAGAAGCCCTTGAGTGAGACGCCACTTGGTTCCCAAGATCCATATAGAAAAATGCTCCCTCTTCCTATCCCACCCCTAAACTGCGACAAATCGCTCAGCACAGGAAGGTGACAAGCTCGCAGTCTGTGGTCACGGGCAGGCCCTAACCTCGATAAGGAACGCCACATTGGGAATTTCAAACACCAGGTTAACAAGGGCTTCCCTTGTGGCTCAGTTGGTAAAGAATCCGCCTGCAATGCAGTAGACCTGGGTTTGATCCCTGGGTTGGGAAGATCCCCTGGAGAAGGGAACAGCTAGCTACCCACTCCAGTACTCTGGCCTGGAGAATTCCATGGACTGTATAGTCCATGGGGCTGCAAAGAGTCGGACATGACTGAGCGACTTTCACTTTCACACTTGTACTGAGCACAAACTCAGACAGCATCAGTGGGCATGCTTGGACAGGTGGTGGACATAATCTGTGAGACCAAACTGAGTATAAACCATTCTGGCAACAAGGGCTGAAAGCTGACCACACCCCTGGGTTGGGAAAAGCCACGTGGGGGTGAGATGTGGCAGGGCGGGGAACCCAAATGACCTCTTACCTTTTGTGCTGCTGTGATTGTTTAATTGCATAAGTAATCCACCACCGGTGTAGAAAAATTGGAAGATACAGATAAGCAAAAATAAAATATAAATCACTCTTTCCCTGTCATCCACAGCCAACCACAGCAAATAGCTTACGAAGATAAACCCTCTGCCCTCCAGGGGTCAAACGAGCTTTGTAAATGTGTGTAGATGGGGGAGGCAGGTTAGGTGGGGACAGTGAGGCACCCTGGCTCTGTCTAAATGCACAGCAAGTCCTCAGTTCCAGCGGATGGCTGCCTGTGGAAAGATCGGTCCAATGAGGAGAGCTTCTGATTTTACAGAAGTGCTGGAAAACTTTTTGTATTGCAAAATATTGGCTTGGCCCATGAACCACAGATTTGAGACCTCTCATGTACAGTGTTCCTGTCTTTTATTTTTCCCCACAAATGTGTGTGTGTGTGTGCATGAACGTGTGTATAGTGAGCACCTTTGGAATGTGTGTGTGCATGCTCAGTCACTCAGTCATATCTGACTCTTTTGAGATCCCATGGGCTGTAGCCCACCAGGCTCCTCTGTTGATAGGATTTTCCAGGCAAGAATACTGGAGTGGGTTGCCAATCCCCTCTCCAGGGAATCTTCCCAACCCAGGAATCAAACCTGAGTCTTCTGTGGCTCCTGCATTGGCAGGTGGATTCTTTACCACTGAGCCACCTGGGAAGCCCTTGGGAATGTGCGTTCAGTTACTAATGCCTCTTAAGTATAGTCCACAAGTAGTTGTCTACAGGTATGTCCAAAACATGGACAATCCTGAAGTGATGTTTCACATGATCCCATTCTCTAGGACACAGCTGGATCTATCAGAAAGGCCTCTCCATGGGAATTTAGAATAACAAGAGAGATTCAGTATCTTCTTGTGATCGGGCCTGTGACAGGAAGAGACGGGAACAGGGTACAGGGTCTGTGCGGCCCCGTGTGCACCATGGAATTGGGCTTGGGTTGTGTCAGCTTTGGTTCCAGTGCTTCACTGAGACCTGGCTGGTCTCCTCAGAAAAAATCCCCCACAGGCCCGAGTTGGTGTTAGTAGGTCTCTGGTCTTTGCAACAGGAGTCTCAAGTTACACAACTTACAAGTACAAGACCATACACAGATGAGTATTTTTCATTAATGAAATGATAAGCCTCCAAGTGACCTTTCAGTGCCGTCCACTGTCGCCCCCACCCCAACCCCACCCGAGGCATCCCTGTGTGCAGAAGAGGAAGGACAGTACCTGTGTCGCTTATGTTTCTTGGAACTTTTCTTCTTCTTCTTCTTGACAGGTGATGGGCTATAAGATGGGGACCTGCCGTGGAGAGAAGACATGCTTGAGACGGAGGCTTTAAGGGCCAGGATCGGTCCTTTCTCCAGTTCCCAGACACAGTCTCAGCTCTTCCAGGAACACATATCAAGGATGATACTTTGTCTTAAATGTTATTGCATGCTTTATATGTATTATATGTATTATTCCATTTAATTCTTCTACATACTTCTTAGGTAGGTACAATTGCTATCCTCCTTTTTCAGACAAAGTAAGTGAGATTCAGAGAGGTGAAGTGACTTGCCTAAAGACAGTTGCCTAAATACAGCGAAGAAGTGAGTGAGCTAAGATTCAAATTGAAGCCTCTCTGATCCCAGGGGCTTTGTTCTCAATCACTACATCACCCCATAGCTGCCCTCCTGGTGGGACCACAAATTTATTTTTGTCTGCTGCCCTTCCCCACGCTGTGTATGCTTTAAAGGCCTCTCCTCTGCCCCACCCTGTTGTCTCCCTGGTCAGACCAAACTTCTGCAGGACATCTTGCCAGGATGTTCTCAGCATGGGTCCTTGCCACACAGGGGTTACCCAGGTAACAGAGATGCCCTAGAATCATGACTGTGATTCCAGGCTGAGGTTCAGGTGACTTGACTCTCCCATTAATTCACAAGTCACCTCAGGCATGTCACTGCTCGCTCTAAGTTTCCTATTCTCCCACTGATGAAATACCAAGGTTGAAACGTATCTGGAGTTGCAAACTCAATGCCAACAGAGACCTGTCTCTCAGACAGCTTAAATGGATGCAGCGGGTTGGGGGGTAGATGGTAGGGAGTGGTGGGGCCTGTGGTTAAGCCAGGGAGCCCCTGACCTAGGGGGATGGCTTCTTTTCAGATTAGCTGAAGGTGTCAGGTAGGAATGCAGGCCTGGGCTTCTAAAGCACTTGCCTTTTCAATAGTAGCTGTTAGAGAACATATTTTCGTATGAAATCTCCTGGGTTTAAAACAATGGCCATTAATTTAAAAGACGAAAAACAATTTGCAGGTCAAATAAAACATGTCTGCAGGTGGAGATGCAGGGTTGAAAAACAATCTGACTTAGGGAATCAGAGCACCTGTCCCCCAACACACTGAATGAATGAAGGGATGAACGACTGAAGCCTAATCCCTGTGGCTTCCTTCTTTTTTTGGCTTCCTTCTTTGACATGTTCTCCTGCCCATTCCTAAAATCAGGAAGCTCAGGCCACTTATCCCAATTCTACCCCTCACCATAGAATGGCTGGAACTCAGGTCTTCATTCACATTACCCTCTGGGTCCTCTTTGGGCCTCACCACTTAGAACTAGGCTAAAGTAGGGGTGAAGGAAACAGAGCCCCTGAAAACATGGAGTTGGGGCCCAAGGCATCCAGATTCTGCTCTCTGCTGCCCCCTGGAGGCTTCTTCAAATACTGCCTCCGAGGTTTTTTAACTTGCCCCTCTAAGGAACGAGAACTAAAGAGCGTCTTGATGAAAGTGAAAGAGGAGAGTGGGAAAACTGGCTTAAAACTAAACATTCAAAAGACTAAGATCATGGCATCCGATCCCATCACGTCATGGCAAATAGATGGGGAAACAATGGAAACAGTGACAGACTTTATCTTCTTGGGCTCCAAAATCACTGCAGATGGTGACTGCAGCCATGAAATTAAAAGATGCTTGCTCCTTGGAAGAAAAGCTGTGACCAACATATTAAAAAGCAGAGACATTACTTTGCCGACAAAGGTCCATCTAGTCAAAACTGTCGTTTTCGCAGTAGTCATGTATGGATGTGAGAGTTGGACCATAAAGAAAGCTGAGTGCTGAAGAATTGATGCTTTTGAACTGTAGTGTTGGAGAAGACTCTTGAGAGTCCCATGGACTGCAAGGAGATCAAACCAGTCCATTCAAAAGGAAATCAGTCCTGAATATTCATTGGAAGGACTGGTACTGAAGCTGAAACTCCAATACTTTGGCCACCTGATGTGAAGAACTGACTCATTGGAAAAGACCCTGATGCTGGGAAAGATTGAAGGCAGGAGGAGAAGGGGATGACAGAGGATGAGATGGTTGGATGGCATCAGCAACTCGATGGACATGAGTTTGAGCAAGCTCCGGGAGTTGATGAAGGACAGGGAAGCCTGGCGTGCTGCAGTCCATAGAGTTGCAAAAAGTCAGACACAACTGAGTGACTGAACTGAGGTCATATAAGAAACAACTCTCTGACCACCCCTTGGGGTCTGGAACACTGAACCTGCTTTTATTGTAGGGATTTACAGCCTAGAAGAAAGCCTGAAAACAATTTTAAATGCAAAAAAAGTAAAAGTATTGTGTATAGAAAAAAATTCATACGGTACAAAAGAGTCAATAGCTGGAAAAAAATATAAAGTCAATTATCCTTGGCATTTTTGTAGTGGCAGAAGCAATTGAGGAGCCTAGAATCAAGTGTCTGTAGGTTCTGTCACCTCCTCTCTGAGCCTTTATTTTCTCATCTCTAAAATGGGGATAATAACTATGAAAGAAAGGAGTCATGATGACTAGAGTCAATACTGTGTATTTGAAAGTTGCTAAAAGATGAGATCTTAAGATTTCTCATCACAAGAGAAACAACTATAACTATGTGAGATCAAAGTGCCTGGCATGGCACTTACATGAAGTGAGTTCTCCAAAAATACATAAAGAAGTAAATACTAATGGTCACGGTCATGCTTCATATTAACTATCATTTACTATGTGCCAGACGCTATGACAGCTGCTTCCACATCAACTTTCTTGTCTAAAATCCCAAGAAGTAGGTATTTCTACCATTTTATAGAAATGGAAACAGGCTCAGAGAGGTGAAGTGACTTGCCCAAGGTCACACAGCAAGTTAAGAGGCAAAGAGGGGATCTGAATCCCAGAGGAGTCACTGCCTAACTCAAGAACCCCTTTGTCCCTTCCTCCATCTTCAGGGTTTCGTGGCCCCTTGGAGCCCTCACCTCCTTCTCTTCTTCCGCGTAGCTTTCTTCTTTTTTTTCTTCCCCCTGGAGGAAGGTAGTGGCGTCAAGTCTTTGCTGCGGGAGGCACTGAGGAGAACACAGAACAAGGCGTTAGAGGACCCAGGGTTCCCTGAGCCGCCAACTGGTGCTGTTGTAGCTGAGATGATCCAGTTCCTGGGAGGGTGAAGGATTCACAGTGAATACCTAATCACCACCTCATGGCTGATTTGGTTGCACTTCAGGTTAAATGCCTCAAATAAGGAGCCAATGCTGACCTAATGAGACAGATGCTCTACGTTACCCAAACACCAATTGATTATTTAAAACAGAGCTATAGAGGTTAACTGCTCCTTAATAGATTTATTATTGAATTTGCAAATGGCTCACCTTGGTAAATAAATCAGTTTTTAAATAATTAATCGGCAGTTCAGCATCCTCCCTCCCCAGTACATCGTGTCTGTAGTTCCTACTGGAAATTAAATGCGAGGCAAAAGGTAGGTTAAGTAGCAGCTGATTATTAAAAGTATATTTGCCAAGGTCTAATGTAACGAGATACATATCTCATATCGCTTCACAGAACCTCAAAAACCTCCACTCCTCAGGAATAATTATTTCCTGTTCAATTAAATTCAAATGCTCAGGCTGCAGTTAAATGAAGTCAAGTTATCTCCTTTTATAATTGGGGCAAGCTCCAGGGATTTTTTTTTTTAAAGCAGTATCCATCCCACGGCAAAAAGATATGGTTCTGGATGAAAAACTGCTTGGGAATTGAAACAGGCCAACCCCGCTGAACCTCACTGGGAAAAGAGAATATTAATAAGAATATTATTGTCATTATTAGTAATAACACAGTTACTGTATATTCACTTACTACGCACCAAATGTTTTATATACTTTGATACTAACAAAAGCACTTTGAGGGTGTTATGGTTTTTACTGTCTCATTCTACAGGCAAAGAAAATCAGGTTCAGAAAGCTGAACTGCCTTGCTCAAGGCTGCACAGTTAGGAAGTGTCTGAGGGGGATATGAATCGAGGCCTGTGTGATTACTGTCCTGAGAGCTTTCCCACAAAACCAGCTGCTTTCTCAAACTTGTTTGTGTGGCTGATCTTTTGGAAGTTACTTAACTCTTTATAAAACATCAAAAAATGCTGCCATAATTAATTCCATTCTAAGAATCTGGTATTTACAGTTAGTAGAAAAAAAAATGATATAAGTAATTAGAATACATGTTAACGTCTCTGCATTGCCAGTCAACAAAAATTATACAGCTATATCTTCAAGAGACTCACTCTTAGCAGGTTAAAAATAAAAATCATAGGGGGTAAATATTTAACTACTTAGACACCTGTTCACTAGCCTCGGGAGTCTATGAATGCTCTGAAATGGTACACAGAATTAAGAGGGTGTTCTTAGTACTCATAGCTTTCAACTAATTCTCAAATGGGTTTTGATTTGATTTAAGGATCTCAAAGAGGAACTTGCAAGAGACAGAGGGGAAGAGTGGTCAGAGAAATAAACTTCGTTTTTTCAGCCTCAACTTGAACTTCCGCATTAGATCAGAGAGGGGGATGGGGCAGAGTCTCACCTGCGTGCTCTGGTGGGACTGGGCTCCCGGCAGGCTTTGCCTCTGTCCCAGCTGTTGGTGCCCAAGACCTTGGAGGCCAAATGCTGGCTCAGCTTTTCCGAGGGTCCATCCTGAGCTGGGACCATGGGGCTGCTCTGGGGTTCTGTCCTATAGAGGAAGAAAGAAGGAGGCAAATGCATTAGGATATGACAGAGATTCTTAATGTTCATCAAGCATGCACAGATGTCTGACTTCCCTTGGAGTTAAGTTGGGGTCATAAATATCATGAGGGGTCAATGGTCTCCGAGTCGGGGTGATGTATATTGTTTCTAGTTTGAGGCAGTCAGATCTGTGTGCCATCTCCAGCTCTCTCTTTCCCTCTGTCACAGTGACTTTCGAGGCCACACCTTTCAAACAGTGAAGCTACTGGATGGGAAGCGAGATGCCTGGATCACATTAGACTTTGCATGACAAAAATAAGCCTTAGTTAGATTA
Source organism: Bubalus bubalis (assembly GCF_019923935.1). Classification (NCBI taxonomy): domain Eukaryota; kingdom Metazoa; phylum Chordata; class Mammalia; order Artiodactyla; family Bovidae; genus Bubalus; species Bubalus bubalis. The sequence goes on along the minus strand of NC_059173.1, from coordinate 16,438,905 downwards.
AGCCACTGAGGTTTAGGGGCTTATTTGTTACTGCTTAGGCTTGGCAACCCACTCCAGTGTTCTTGCCTGGAGAATCCCAGGGACGGGGGAGCCTGGTGGGCTGCCGTCTATGGGGTCGCACAGAGTCGGACATGACTGAAGCGACTTAGCAGCAGCAGCAGCAGGCTATCCTGACTTAATCACAGGGAGGGGCTGGGAATCAGCATTTTACTTCCTTCCTCAAGACTTATTCTGAGGCCAAAAGCAAGACAGGATTAGTTTAAACTCTCTTTTGCCATTTCGATCCCATTTTTCTATCTTATCTGTGTGTGGCACAGAGATACCTTAATTCAAACACTATCTTCACCATTTAGTAACTATAGAATCTTGGATTAGTTGCTCAACCTCTCTGAATTATATATCTCAGTATATAGCTGAGTTTATATCTGAGCTATAAAATAGAGGATAATATCAGTCCATATATCATTGAGTTGTTGTGAAGATAAAATAAGATAATATAAACAAACAGGAAAGGCCTAAAATGTGTCATTTCCATTTTCCTTTACTTCTCTGTGAACCAAGCCTCCTATCTGGTGACCTTAGCAGGTGGGAGCTCACCCATTTGGGATAGCAGTTCCAATGAAGGCTTGAAGTTCTCCCCTCTGCCTCTGAGATGAGGTCCAAACTGCATAGGAAGATGACCTGTGTCCCACCTCCTTCTCTGAGTCCCAGAGAAGGAAAAGAAATTGCCTACTCAGTCTCTGAAGGGGCTGTCACTCAAATCTCCTGACTCCTAACCAGGAAGAGTCAGGAGTCTGAGAGCCACAGGTGGATCTAGCAACATCCAGCAAGCATGCTTGCTGCCCTCCCTGCCTGCTCGCCCTGCCTGCAGATCCCAGGTCAAGCATTGATCAAAGGTATTAGCATCTCTCCTGCACCGAGCTTCTGCAGCCATTGCATCAAGATTGGTTTTATGACTCAGGATAAATGCATCTGATAAGTCCCCTGCTCCTTGGGGCTGCCAGGAGTGCAGTCCAAGCCTGGTCAGTATTGAAGGGAGGTCAGCAAAACACATCCATCTCTGTCAGCTGCTTCTCAGTGCATCTTTAGAAGCGGAGCTAGGAGATGCTTCAAGCCCAGGAAAGATGGGGATTCTAGTGGGGTCTACCCAGCCCTTCTCACCGTCAATTCCATGCTTCCAGAACTCCACTTTTCCCCCATGATGAGGGTTCCATTTCTATGTCTTTGTTCCCTCTGGTCTATCTGTGTGGAATGCTGTCCTGGCTCTTTTCAAACTCAGAGCTTGCAATTCCTGCCCAGCCTCCAGCAAGGTTTGCCTCTTGCCATTCTTGTCCTAGCTGAGGCTAACCTAAAATTCATCAGCTCTGATTCCCTGGGTGCCTGCAGGGTCTACGGGCCAGTTTTAAGTGTGGGGATGTAGTGAACAAGACACAGGTGTTCCCAGAGATCACAGAGTTTGGATTATACATGGAAAAGCAGGTAATAAATGCACAAGCAAGTAATAATATGGCTTATTCATCAGTAATAAATTATAGAGAGAATGAATCAGTGTAAAGGGCCTAGAAAAGTGAGAGGGGTGACTGTTATTTAATATTGGGTAATCATGGAGGGAGCTTCCCTGGTGGCTCATTGGCAAAGAGTCTGCTTGCCAAAGCAGGAGATGTGGGTTTAATCCCTGGTTTGGGAAGATCCCCTGGCATAGGAAATGGCAACCTGCTCCAGTGTTCTTGCCTGGGAAATCCCATGGACAGAGGAACCTGGCAGGCTACAGTCCAACGGGTCACAGAAGATTTGGACATGACTTAACAACTAAACAACAAGAACAGCAAAATAATCATGGAGAGCCTTTCTTAGGAAGTAACAGGGTGGAGACTTGAAGGACCAGGACTAACCTTGTAGTTTGTGTTGGCTTTAAAATGTGTTCACAAAGTTTTGACATTCATACCATCAATTAGGGAGCCTAATTTCCATCCCCTAGGATACTGGATGGGCTAGTGACTCAAGTTGAATGAACAGAATGAAGTAAAAGTGATGATGTGTGACTTTCAAGACTAAGTCATGAAGGTAACTTCTGCCTCTTCCCCTTGGATTGATCACGTTGAGGGAAGTTGGCCGCCATGTAGTGAGGACACTCAAGCAGCCCTTTGGAGACATCCAAAGAACCGAGACTTCTGCCAACAGCCAGCACAACCAGCCATGTGAGTGAACCACCTTGGAAGTGAGTCCTCCAGCCCCGGCAAGCAGATGAGACAGCAAACACGGCTAATGTTTGAGAGGTAGTGACCCAGTCACCCAGCCAAACTTCTAACTCAAGGAAACTGCAAAACGTAACCATTAATTGTTGTTCTAAGTCACAAATATTTGGGTTATTTTGTTGCTCAGCAATATGTAACTTCTACACACATACCTGTAAGCAGTATGTTCCAGGCAGAAGGAATATCAAGTTCAAAGACACTCGGCATACTCAAGAAACAGCAAGCAGGGGTAAGAATGATAAGAGGAGAGATCAGAGATGAGGTCTTTATAGGTCATGGGGAAAATTTTGGGTCCCCTGTGGCTGAGATGGGTGATGTTCAGAAGCTTCACTCCCTGAGCTCAGGACACTCAAAGGAAGGGAGGGAAGGACAGAGACAGGGAGACCATTGCAATAGAGCAGGCCCAGAGCAGGGTGGCAGCAAGAGGTGATGAGATGTGATTAGATTCTGCTATATTTTGAAAGCAGAACTAGCATCCTTGGCTGCTGGTTAAATGTGGGATAAACAATCAGCAACATTTGTTCAAGGAATAAATGAAAGGGCAAAGGCATTGACTAAAGAGAACATTCATCTGTTTCAAAAAATTATAAAGAGCTTTTTGAGATGCCTTGAGCTAATCCCTTCATGGTAACAGTTGGTGGAAATAACCCAGCCAATATCTCTGTCTACTCAGATGGCTCAGTCAATGTCTTTTCTATTATTCCTCATATTTCCCTTAGAAAAATGATCAGTGTGCTTATCAATGGATGTGTATTGCCCAAGAGAGACTTGAGTTGGACATACATACAAGAATGGAATTTGGGGAGCATTTCTGGAGCATTACAGGAAACCAAGACACAAATATGTGCCTGAGGCAACCTTGTCCTAGGCAGAAACTGAGAATTGATGTGACGAGTTTGGCGGTGAATGACAAATAGTGCTGGCATTGGGCGGAAGGTATCAGTGACTTTGCTAATAGAGGCATGGGTTATCTCCAGTGTGGGGAAAGCTGGTGGATGCTATTGCCAGGCACTGGGGGACAAGGCTAAGGGCAGGGACAATGTCTCATCCATCGCTGCCAGCAGCTTTGTTCAGAATTAGGGATGGGGAATCCCTGACAATGGTTTGATGAGTAGAGGTATAATGGAGTTGCTACAGTTTATAACTTGACACTCCTTGATGTGGTAGCATTTTTTTTTTCCCCAATAGCATTGGTCTCCCATTCCTGGTATTGGGTACTTCACATGGGATTACAAAACAAAGAATAGAATTAATTCTATCAGGTTGACAGGGAGTGGTGAGGGAAAGAAGAAAGGATTCCTTCCTCATATAAAATTAAAGATTTTTTTCAATGTGTTCTAACACTTTGCCTCTTAGCTTTTTTAAAACTGAAAGAGACTCAGGGAGCATGTAGTCCAGGCTTTGCTAAACTTGGCACAGTTTCAGAGACCCCCAAGGTTGAAAATACAGATTCCTAGGTCCCATCGTAGCCATAATAAATCAGACTGTCCAAGGATGAAATGTGGGAACCTGTATCTTTAAGAAACATCCCAGGCAATTCTGCCTTCTACTCGGTCAGTAAATCCAAAGTGATCATTGGGATTAAAAAGCTCTGATTGATTTGGTCTCTCTCCTAACTCTAGAGCCCATTTTCTACCCCTCTACCTTCCCCTTACTCTGCTCCGGCCACATGGCCTTCTTGCTACTCTTCATATGGAACAGGTCCCTTAATCAAGGCCTTTGCTCTTTCTGTTTCCTCCACCTGGTATGCTGTTCTTCCAGCTCCTTCCTTTCACTCAAATGTCACCTCCTCAGGGAAGCCCTCCCTGACTTCTTTAAGCAATCATGCTCTTCTTGTCACCTGCCTCCATCACAGTCTTGTTGTACCTTCCCTCCTCCAGAGTACTCGTTACTATGAATGTCTGAAATGACCATTTTCCATGTTTATTTGCTAACTGTCTTCTGGACTAGAATGTGAGCTTCCTGAGAGTGGCAACTAGTCTCTTTTCTCACCACTGGGTCCCTAAGGATCTAGTGCATGGCATAGCATGCCTTCCTGCTCAAGAAACGTTTGTTGAATGAAGGAAGGAAGCAATTTACAAATAAATTCTGATGTCCGATCTCATGTGAGAACCATAGATCAGATGCAACTTCTCCTCACATATAAATAAGCAGAGGTCCAGGGAAAAGGACCCGTCTGAGGCCACAAAGCACTTCAGAGGACTCAGACCTCAGCCTTGGCACCCCCACACCCTTGGCCCCACCCGTCTTCCTTCCTTGCTTCCAGCTTTACATCCTTGCAGGGCTTTAAGAAAAATCCTGTGTTCCATCGTTGCTGAGGAGTACCGGCAGCTGCCTTGTTTTTACCACATGGCCCTTTGATGTTGCATTAAAAAAAAATACTTAAAAGAAGGTGAGATCTTCAGGGGACAGCTAAAACAGTGAAGTCAAGGGCTGGAGCACTCCGCTTCACAGAAGGAGGGAGGGAGCCATGAGTGCTGAATTCCTCAAGGCCTCCCTGCTCGGTTCCTGCTAATCAGCGACCTAGAGCTTAGATGAGGCTATCCGTAGTCATGGCAACCAGCAGATTCTCAGCCTCCGATAAGAGGGCTGAACTTTCTGCAAAAGTCTCCTGAGCTGCCTCCCCCATCAAAGCTTGTGACTCCACCAAAGTGCTCACTCAGCCTGGTTGCAAGCCTCGAGTGCTAGTTTGAATTAAACACTATTTGGGGAATCAGACACAAACAATGTTGGAGGGAAGTGAGAATCCCGGCCTCCACTTATCTCTGTGCAGAATGAGGAAACTGAGGTCCCAAGAAACAAGGAGCACATGGAGACAGATGTTAGAACTCTGGATTGAACTATGTGGCCTTTTGAGTCCTAGTCCAGTGCTCTTTTCATGTCCTTTATTTATTTGGCTGCATCGGGTCTTAGTTGTGGCATGTGGGCTCTTTGTTGTGGCACACAGGCTTCTATAATTGTGGCACACACACTTAGTTGCCACTTGGCATGTGGGATCTTAGTTCCCCTGGCTCACACACCCTGCATTGTAAGATAGACTTTCAACCACTGGACCACCAGGGAAGTCCCTTTTCTACATCCTTTGATCATAATTACAGCAGGCATTTATGAAGCACCTACTCTGTGCCAGATGCCAAGCTAAGCTTTTCTCATGCATTGTCTCATTTAAGCTTCCAAAGAAACCCAGGAGCAGGCATGGCCATGCCCACTCTCAGTTTAGTTCAGCTGCTCAGTTGTGTTTGACTCTTTGCGACCCCACGGACTGCAACACACCAGGCTTCCCTGTCTATCACCAAATCCTGGAGCTTGCTCAAACTCATGTTCATCGAGTCAGTGATGCCATCCAACCACCTCATCCTCTGTTGTCTCCTTTTCCTCCTGCCTTCAATCTTTCCCAGCATCAGGGTCTTTCCTAGTGAGTCAGTTCTTTGCATCAGGTGGCCAAAATATTGGAGTTCAGCTTCAGCATCAGTCCTTCCAATGAATAGTCAGGACTGATTTCCTTTAGGATGGACTGGTTTGATCTCCTTGCAGTCCAAGGGACTCTCAAGAGTCTTCTCCAACACCACAGTTCAAAAGCATTGATTCTTTGGCACTCAGCTTTCTTCACAGTCCAACTCTCACATCCATACATGACTACTGGAAAAACCACAGCTTTGACTAGATGGACCTTTGTTGGCAAAGTACTGTCTCTGCTTTTTAATATGCTGTCTAGGTTGGTCACAGCTTTTCTTCTAAGGAGCAGGTGTCTTTTAATTTCATGGCCACAGTCACCATATGCAGTGATTTTGGAGCCCAAGAAAATAAAGTCTGTCACTGTTTCCATTGTTTCCCCATCTGTTTGCCATGAAGTGATGGGACCGGATGCCATGATCTTAGTTTTCTGAATGCCCACTATACCGACAGAGAAACTGAGACCCAGGGACAGTAAATGGTGAGAGCACCAGCTGCCCTGCTTGTTTATGAGAATCAGCTGAGATAAAAAGGAGAGCAATCTGGAAAACACTCTGAAAACATAAGGAGATAATAATTGGGGGCACAAGGTGAATCTTAGTAATTTTCCTGTAAGACAGGGATTTGCTTCATGGGTGTGGAGAAGTAGATGTATCTTAAGGTACATATACAAATAGAAATGGCACTTGGCCATTAGATTCAGGACATCCCTGACACTTATTTTCCCCAGCCCACCAATAGCTTCTCCCAGGGTGTAGAACACTTGCAAATCCAGTGTCTCAATGGATGCTGATAAGGCTCTTGGTAAGGTGCTCAGTTTGATGAACTTATCCCTGTTACTCAGATGAAGACACTGAGACCTGGGGAGGCAAAGGCAGTTGCTTCCCATCCAAGGCTCATGCCCAGGTTCTTGTTCTATATTTGCCACCAGAGTTGTGAATGACCTGCCCTTGTCTGCACTGAGCCAGAAACCTACTGCCTCCTGTTTCAGTAGAGAATGATGGTGCAAGACCCTCAGCTCATGAGTCCACCAGGGAGCCTGAGGCTTATCATGGGACTAAGCTAGCTCCTGGGCAAGATGGATTTGGCTAATTTGTGCCTTGGCTCCTGGAACTTTGGTCTGGATCCTGTTACTATTCTGGCCTGAGGTCTTGGTACCAAGTCAGTTTCAAGGTTAATTAAGCCTCGTTGGGGATAATCTGCAGGAGCTGTGACTCTTGTGAGTTTTGATCTCACAGTTGGAAAAAAAGCACAGGAGCTTAGGGGAAGACAGGGATTCCAGAGCACCACCGTGGGAGACATCATTGGATGCACGGCCACAATGCTCAGCTTCAGGAACAGAATGAGAAAGCAAAGAAGTTTTATGAGGCTGGCATTTCCCTCATCATTTCATTCACTTATTCAGCAGCTGTTTACTGAACACCTACTTGGTATTAGAGTTTAAGGACTCCAAAGTAACTAAGACTTATTTGTGTCCTCAAGGAGTTTCCAACCTGGAAGAGGAACATTGATTCCTCAGTTGGGGATTACAATGTGGTAAGTTCTCCAATGGAGAGAAGCTCAGAGGACCACAGAGAAGCACCTAATCCAGCCTGGGGAGATGGCTGTGGAAAGTTTCCTAAAAGATGTATAGGAATCAGTCAGGTGCAAAGGCCAAGTACCGAGCCACAGCAATGGACGTCACAGAACTGCAGAGGAAGCAGTAAGTTGGAAGAGATAGTTGGGGTGGAGGATGGAAGAGTTGAGGCTGACTTATTTCACTTAGCATAATGCCCTCAAGGTATATCCATGTTGTTGCAAATGGCAGGGCTCCCTTCCTTTTTATGAATGAATTTCATTTTATCTATTAGATATATTAATAGATATGATATATGTAACATTGTCTTTATCCATTCATCTGGTGATGGAAACTTAGGTTGTTTCAATGTCTTGGCTACTGTAAATAATGCTGCAGTGAATGTGGGAGAGCAGAAAAAATACAGGATCTGAGACTAAGGAGGCAGACAGGGCTGGAGTCTTCAGGGCCCTGTGGACAGCTGCTTCTCATGCCTTCATGTGCATGTGAATTTGCTAGAAATGTCGAAGCCCAGGCCCTAACCCAGACCCACTGATTCAGCATCTGCACTCTATCAAGATCCCCAGGTGATGCTATTGCTCCACGGACCACACTTTGAGTAGCCAGGTTGTAGACTTTACAAAGGATTTGGACTTGATCCTGAGTCCAGCCCTCCAGCACTCTCTGTCCTCAGGTAACTGATGAGGATGGTTTAGTTCAGTTCTCAGGGCTGAGAGTGTGTGAACGTGTGTATGTGTGCATGGTAAGCCCTGCTGTACATCTAAAATTGTCCAGTTCCCAAGTTCAGGTCAAAAGATGAAAGAACCATATGGAGAAAAATCGGCTCAGCACTTCTTACCCAGCTCAGCTGAGCAGGTCAGGCCCCCAGCCTGTCTGGGTTTTGAACTCTCATCACAGAGCACGGCCCCCTGCTGCCCCCCAGTCCAGCCCTAGTCCACCCGATCACTTCTCCTTTCACAGGCTGGCCTGTCAGTTGCCTACTTGCCTAGTGAGGGTTCGAAGCGCTGAGAGGGGGATTGGACTGGTTTCTTGGGGCTGTCTGAAAGGCAGGCGCCCCAAACTTGGGAACTGGCTGAATTCCAAAATGTGGTTTCTCATTGAACACATTGTAAAGGGTTACTTGGCGATGCTGGGCAAGTGCAGAGATCCCGCAGTTCTACTGACCTGGGTTCAAACCTTGGTTCTACCAAGCTGTGTCACCATGGGCAAGGCAGACCTCTTTCTCTGGCCCGGGGCACCTTCAAGACCTTTCCATCAGCTGAAACTGCAGACAGGGTTTGCATTGCTCCAGGGAGGGTGAATTGCTGATTAGAGATTCTTGCCCTGGGAGTGATTGTGCTAGGTGAGTCCCTTTAGGGCATCATTATGACTACTGCTAGAGAAAGCACCAAGCAAGATCTGCTGAGAAGAGGGCAGAAGTCCTCAGCCTAATAGGAAACCTTCAGCCTGGAGCAGGAGGAGCCTTTGTTCAACAGCTGAGAGAGTAAAAATGTCCCGGAGGTGCTGTCTGGGACTGTTTCCTTTTTCTTCATCCAGCCACGGATTCAACAAATATTTACTGAACACCTACTATGTATAAGGCATGTTCTGGGCACTGGAGACACACACAGAGAATAAGACAGAAAAAAATCTCTGCCTGGTAGAGCTTGCATTCTCCTGGCATGGGCAGAGGGAGGAGGGGAGCAGAAAATAAGCGAAATAAGCGGTAAATTTAGAAAGTATTTGAAGACAATGAGAGCTATAAAAAAAAAATAAAAAAAAATGGAGCAGAATTAGGGAAACCAGAAATGCTACTACCAGGAGAGGGCTGTGGTTTTAAAACAGAGAAAGTTTCATGGAGAAGGGGACATTTGAGCAGGACTTGAAGATGATGAGGCAGTGAGCCTGGAAAAGAGCAAAATAGGCAGAGGGCACAGTCATTGCCAAGACCCTGAGATTGCAATACACTACCTGCACTGAGGCTGGAAGTGAGTGAGCAAAGGGAACAAGGGTAAGGGGTGAGCAGGTCTCAGATCATGGTCTGCTGGGCTATTGCTAGGACTTGGCTTTTTCTCTGAGGTGCCTTGCCATTGGAGGGCTATAAGCAGAAAAGCGATGTAATCTGACTTAGGTTTTAAAGGATCTCTCTAGCAGCTTGCTAAGCAAGGATGACCAGGGAGCTGGGATAAATGCAGGAAGACCTGTGGGGAAATTATTACAACAACCCACATGACAGAAGATGAGAGCCAGGATCAGTGTTATCAATGTGGTAGTGGTGAGAAGCTGTTGGATTCTGGACACACACTGAAGTTGAGATCCAGTAGGACACGACTGAGCAGCTGAGCACGCATGCACACAACCAAGTCTGCTTACAGGTGACTCCAAGGGCTTCAGTCTGAGCAACGAGGAGGATGAAGCTGCAGACAACTGGGTAGGGACAGCTGCAGGCAAGAGGGTGTCCTGTAAGGGCCCCCAGGCTCAGTTCTGGACACGTTAACTTTGAGATGCTGATTAGACATCCCATGTGGCAACGGCAGGTGGGCAGTTGGGTACATGAGACTGGAGTTCAGAGAAGACTTTAGTGCTGGGTAAACACCCTTGAGTGATGTTAGCATGTAGATGGTATTGAAAGCCAGCAGACTGGACCTTCTGGGAGCAGCTGGCTAGAGTGAGGTGGGAAACTGAGGACATAGGTGAGCTCTAAGAGTGTTATACTGGCGGGGTTTCAGAATAATAAGTGACCCAGCCTGGCAGGCTGACTCTTAAAATATATTCATAAAATGTCTGATTCCTCCAATATATTCCTTTAGGTGCACTGATTCATTTATTGTTTATGCATTCATTCGTCTATTTCTTCATTAGCTATTCATTTATTCACTGATTTATTAGTCATTCATTCACTCATCTGCTAAGCATCACTTTACTTCTGGTGGAGGGTCATTTCAAGATGATCCAGACACGAGTCTTTCCCTCAGGGAGCTCACAGTTTCAGAGGAAGTCATGGGGCAGGTACATAAGAAACTCTCGTGTGGGGTGAAAGTGACCCGAGAGAGAAGTCTTAAGTAGAGAGAGGTGGCATCTGTGCCTGCAGGAAACAAGATGGCACAGGGCGGGGCGAGCTGCTTGTTTGGGGAGGGCTGCCAGAGCACGGTGCCAGGATTCTCACACTGACTCTGCCTAGGCACTCACCCTGGGCAAGTCTCTTTCCCTCCCTGGTGAAATCACAACTTGTCGGCACTTCATGGGATGGTTGTGAGGATGACATGGCATAGTGCATACTCAGCACTTAGTTTCTGGCACGGGGCGGCACTTTTACCAGGAAGTGATCACACTGTTCTCCAGCCTTACTGCAGATTCTCATCCTCTTTTCCCAAACAGCCCAAGACAGGGGATTCTTGGACAGGGAAGAGCAGGGAGGTCAGGGGAGCCCCGGAGTGTCCCTGGAGATCCTCCTTGTGCTGGGGCATTCCCTGCTGTGTCCTGGCTCTTCTCTGTCAAAAGCCCAGGAGTGAATTGATGTCTCCCTGTCCTCCTGGGACAACTACCTGGACACTAGCTGGAACCACAGAGGTGGAGGTGGTAATGGGGGCAGCATCTGAGAGTGTGGTGCAGTCAGGACTTTGTATTCCTGCGGACACACACAACACACCTATCCCCCACTTCCTGGGGCTGAGGTTTGGTAGAAAATTCATAACAAGCAGAGAGTAAGCTGCCGCTAAAATCTGTAGAGAGGACAGAGCAGACAAGCCACAAATCTTGCAGGCGGCGAGCTCCTGAGGTCTGGGCATGTTAGTTTTAAAATAACACAGCAGAGAAGTGAGATAAAGAGCTTCAGTGGGGGAAGCTGTCAGACATCTCGCCTTACACTGTTGAAACTACCCGAGGGGGCCCATCTCTCCTCCCGGGTTACAGAAACAGAGATTGCAGACCGGGGGCAGTGACTGTGTTGCTAGACTGCAGAGCCAGAACTTGTCAGAGCTAAGCCAGTTCTTGGAACTTTACCCAGGAGAAGCTGGGGTCCAGAGGGGGGCCAGCAGTACACTCAAGGACACTTGGTGAGTTAGGGGCTGAGCAGGGACCACCAATCAGTCCTTTGGTAGCTGTAGTGAGAGCTCTTGGTCAGATCTTAGATGGTGAGTGGGTTTGCTGCAAATATCTCATGAGCACCCCTTCCAAGAAGGTTATGTCCACGCTTGAGGGGTGGCAGAGCATCCCACAGCCAATGACTGGCTTAGGAGTACAAACAACCATCTCCCTTGCAGCAAGGCTATGCTATTCACACTCCAGAGCTCCCTGTGGGATCAGGCTAAGGCTAGATTCCAGCTGAAACTACACCTTGTCTTGGTGTTCTGTGCTGCCCTAGCGTGCTTCCTCACTCCCTTTCTTCTAAAAGTATACCGCCAATAAGTCTGTGCATCCAAATTGCTGTCTCAGGCTTAATATCCTGTGAATTTCATCAAAGACAGACCCAGACCATGTATTCCTCTGCTGCTGCTGCTAAGTAGCTTCAGTCGTGTCCGACTCTGTGCAACCCTATAGACGGCAGCCCACCAGGCTCCCCCGTCCCTGGGATTCTCCAGGCAAGAACACTGGAGTCGCTTGCCATTTCCTTCTCCAATGCATGAAAGTGAAAAGTGAAAGTGAAGTCTCTCAGTCGTGTCCGACTCTTAGCGACGCTATGGATTGCAGCCTACCAGGCTCCTCTGCCCATGGGATTTTCCAAGCAAGAGTACTGGAGTGGGGTGCCATTGCCTTCTCTGATGTATTCCTCTAACAAACTGCTAAATAAATACAAAACAATAGTTAAGTACTGCATTGTTTGGAGTCAAAGGGACATGGGTTTGAAACTCTGCTTTGCTACTCCTAGGCTGTGTTGACCCAGAGGACGTGACTTAGTATTATCAAACCTTAGTTTTCCCAACTGAGGATGGCAAATGTTCATGGGTATGTTAATATTACCTGTCTCCTTAGACTGTTGTAAACACTTAGCACGTGTAAAACTTAGCATGTTTTCTGGACACATAACAAAGGCTCAACATATGTTATTTGATGAACATGTTGGTGATAATAGTGATGATGATGATGAAGACGATGATGGTGGCAGAATTAATGGACAGGTTGGTCCATTGCAACTCCACCAATCAACAGAAAGTTCTTAGAAGACTCCGCCTCTGAAGCTCCCGCACCAATCATCAGCAAGTTCTCACATCACACCCTTCCCATTTATTCTCCTTTAATTCCGGTAGTCATGTAGGGATGGGAGAGTTGGACTATAAAGAAAGCCGAGCGCCGAAGAATTGATGCTTTTGAACTGTGGTGTTGAGAAGATTCTTGAGAGTCTCTTGCAAGGAGATCAAACCAGTCCATCCCAAAGAAAAGCAGTCCTGAATATTCATTGGAAGGACTGATGCTGAAGCTGAAACTCCAATACTTTGGCCACCTGATGTGAAGAACTGACTCATTGGAAAAGACCCTGATGATGGGGAAGATTGAGGGCAGAAGTAGAAGGGGATGACAGAGGATGAGATGACTGGATGGCATCAGTGACTCGATGGACATGAGTTTGAGTAAGCTCTGGGAGTTGTGATGGACAGGGAAGCCTGGTGTGCTGCAGTCCATGGGGTCACAAAGAGTCAGACACAACTGAGCGACTGAACTAAACTTGTCCCACAGGCCTCTCCTTTGCCATTAATCATTCTTTTCTGACAGGATTTCCTGTGGGAGAGAGGGATCTCTGGAGAGACCAGCCTTCTGACTTTACCTGGAAGTGACCATTTCTGAATGCCAGCCCAGGCATCCAGCTGTACTACCTGTAAGAGATGGCTCTTCCACAGTAATTCTGATTAAGGAGTTGATGTGAAAGGTCTGTCTCTCCACTGGGATTTTTACCTGCCTTTTAAAAGTCAAACCCATTATTGCAGGATTGCGAGTTTATTAGGAAACTTTATCTTTATTAGGCAGTCAGCTTCTAGATTATCTCCCTTCAACCCTGATGGGTTCCCCTAAGCCCTAAGAGCACTTGGGGCAGGAACAGACTAGAGATCTCAGGACAGCCCTAGCATGTGGGCAGAAGTCTTTTTCAGCTCTGTGGTTTCTCTGTAGAGCACAGACAGTGCCTAAACAACCAGGAACCTCAAGGAGCCTTGGAATCAGGCAGACTGCAGCCTGAAAGCTGGTTTTGCTATTTTCAAGCTGTGATCTTGGACGAGTCACTTCATCTCTCTTCTGCAGAACGGGGTTAATGGTAGTGTCCTGCTCATAGAGGTGATGCACGTAAGTGCTTAACACCATTCCTGGTGCAGAGTAAGCACTTAATCAATGTTAGCTGCCATTGTAATTGTAATTATTCATTGTAAATAGCCTTTGGGGCAGAGTCTCTCAACTTGGATGTCTGCTCAAGCTGATCCCTCTGCCCGCAATGCCCTCTCTTCACTTCTCTGCCAGGAAAAGCCTCACTCAGCCATCAAGGCCCAGCTCAGCTGTTCCTGAACAATGCCCCCCCACCCCCCCACCCCCACCACCCCACTCCCCGCCACTGCCCAGTTCCTCATTGGAATAAATTCTGCACTCTCCTTGCTCCATGATATTGCAGCATAACCTTGACCAAGGTCCCTCATCTATTTAAGACTTAGTTTTTTCATTTGAAAAATGGGAACGGGACTTCCCGGTGGTCCAGTGGCTAAGACTCTGTGTTCCCAATGCTGGAGGCCTGGGTTCAATCCCTGGTGACTGCTGCATACAACTAAGACCTGGCACAGCCAAGTAAATAACTATTTAAAAAGGAGATAATGCCTTATGCATTGGGGTAGCTGTAGGAAATATATAGTCATTAAGCTAAGCACAATGTCTATTATATTATCATTTCAATTAGCTTGAAAGAGACTTGGTATCTCCCATCAGAGAAAGAACTTCTGCCTGGTGAGGAGACTTGTGGATTATTCTTTCACAGTCATCTTTGAGGTGTATATGGCTTCCAACCTGCCTGACCCTGGAAACAGGGGACTGGCCTCAGTGACCTCTGAAAAGTCTGTCCAATTCAAAGATTTTTGTGAGTCAGATTCTCCTCTGCATCTAAGTCATCCCCATCTCTTTGTCTCTTTCTAAACACATTGGGGGTGGCACAGAAGGGACCCACTTGGCCCATTGGGGAATTTAAGGATGAGGTTGTCACCTCTAAACACAGCTTCGGAGTTCCTAGGCAGAAGCATAAGTAGACCAACTTCCACTCACTGTGTTATAGTAAAAGGGCCACATGTTCACTGAGCACCTATCACGTGACAACACCTCACCAGATATTTAAGTCCCATTATTTCATTTAAGTTTCATAATAAACCCTTGAGGCGGGTATTGTAAAGGTTGTTTTTAGATGAGAAAAACAGAGACTCAGAGAGGTATAGTAACTTGCCTAAGGACACACAGCAAGCGAATGAGGAAGCCCAGAATTCTCAAGAAACTGTAGCTGGTCTCCAGACAGGATGGCCACACAGCCCAGTTTCTGGTATAACTAAGTCTCTTTCCACTGCAATCATGTCTCTGCCTCTGCCTCACTGGTGTTCTGTCTTCTTCCTATTTGCTCGCCTGCACCCGGTTGCCTGGCTGCTGTCTGCACAGTCTATTGACAGAGACACTCAATCAATCAGCCAGCTTGCTCCGACAGCTAAAAAACACCCCATCGACCAATTTTCCCTCCAGCGCCTTTCCACGGACCATGAAACCTCGCTAATTTGGAATTTGCAATGATTTCTGACACAGAACCTGCATTTCTCATTCTGGTAAAAAAAAAAAAAATCTGAATGAAATGTTATCCTATGGAACCCTGGGGACTTCTGAGCAAGGCCCTGGCAGCCAAGAAGCCCTTTTCCACCCCTCTTCTCTTTGTTCCTTCTCCTGGTTTCTTCTACTTGCTTCCATTTCTAGGTTGGATGATAACTGATGGCGCCATTATAAATGCTAATACTACTAATAATAACAGCAGATATTCATGGAGCATTAGCTATCTCCCAGCACTGTTTTAAGTGCTGCATCTGTTTGCCTGATAATCCTTACCACAATTATTTGAGGCTGGGACAATGATCATCCCCATTTTACCAATGAAGAAACTGAGGCAAGAGGAGATCCCACTAATAGGTGGTGGAGATGGAATTTGAACCCAGGCAGTCTGCCTCCAGAATCACTGTGGATGGTGACTGCAGCCATGAAATTAGAAGACACTTGCCTCCTGGAAGGAAAGTCATAACAAACCTAGATAGCATATTAAAAAGCAAAGACATCACTTTGCCAACAAAGGTCCATATAGTCAAAGCTATGGTTTTTCCAGTAGTCATGTATGGATGTGAGAGTTGGACTACAAAGAAAGCTGAGTGCCGAAGAATTGATGCTTTCTAATTGTGGTGCTGGAAAAGACTCTTGAGAGTCCCTTGGACAGCAAGGAGATCAAATGAGTCATTCCTAAAGGAAATCAACCCTGAATATTCACTGGAAGGATGAATTGAAGGATAAACCTGAAGCTCCAATACTTTGGCCACCTGATGTGAAGAGCCAACTCACTGGAAAAGACCCTGATGCTGGGAATGGTTGAAAGCAAAAGGAGAAGAGGGTGGCAGAGGATGAGATGTTTAGATAGCATCACTGACTCAATGGACATGAACTTGAGCAAACTCAGGGAGATAGTGGAGGACAGGGAAGCCTGGTGTATAGAGGACAGGGAAGCCTAGTGTACTGCAGCCCATGGGGTCACAAAGAGTTGGACATAACTTAGCAAGTGAATGAAAACAACAGTCTGCCTCCAGAATCTACGGTCTTCACCTCTCCACCACTGTGCTTCTAGGGTGGAACACTATGGGGGCCACTTGGGGGCACCACATTACCCCAGTAGTGCCTCCTGCTTTGGGCCTCTGAAAGCACCATTCAACGATGCAAGAAAACTTCATGTCCTTCTATAGCTGTGTGATGGGTATATAGAGCCAGGGACTGGAAGTCAGTGAAAAAGCTGCCTCCTGACTGCGTCCCTGTGGCCTTCCCCAAGTGAAGGCACACAGCCTTCAAAAGAAACTGGTGGTGAGGAGTTCGAGAAGGATCTTTCCTGGGTTCAGAATC
The DNA here is from genome assembly GCF_019923935.1 of Bubalus bubalis. NCBI lineage: Eukaryota > Metazoa > Chordata > Mammalia > Artiodactyla > Bovidae > Bubalus > Bubalus bubalis. Next base: position 16,422,546 of record NC_059173.1, on the reverse strand, counting down.
CTGTTTTAGAGTATCGATTGCCCTTAGGGGCCAACCATCTAACCGAAACCCTGGTTTCTTTCTATAGATATTTTATTCTATGTTGACTGAGATGCAGAACACAACTGGAAGGCTGTGTGCTGGCCCTGCCCCTTTCCTGTGTAAAGGTCCTTTGGCATCCTTTTGCATAAGCCAAGAGTGGACTTGCCTTTGTGGATTTGAAGTTAAGAGTCCTTTTTTTTCAGGTGGGCTCAGACTTCCTGGGCCCATAGCCAAGCTGACAGTGCAGCTGCCCAGAACATTCTGTGTGTCCACCATGGCCTTGGGTCTGCACCAGAGGGCAGAAGAGCAGCTGGGGCATCTAGATGCACAGCAGGGACCCACCCAGGAGGGCTGGCCACACAGGGATGCAGGGGGCAGGCATCGAAAGTTGGGAGTACAGTGCAAATAAGACATGGAATTTAGAATCATTGTTTTGGTCTGGAAAAGCCCTCCTGCACTCTTGTGACAGACTGTGCATGTCACAAAATGCATGACCTCACTGAATCCCTATCACAGCCCTGTGATGTAGGCGCTGTTAAGCTTCCCATTTTACAGGTGGGGGAATCTAGGCACAGAGATGTGAATTCCAGAAAAGCTGGACCCAGGTTTTTTCAATGTCAAGATGAATCATGTGGCAGCTCAGATATGTCCAGGGTGAGCATAGAATTCACTGTCCAAACTGGGACACCTGGAATCAAAAGGGCACAGACAGTAGATACCCAGGATTTGTGGTCATCCTGGGCTACCTCCCTTTTCTGACCTTGAGACTTTAGTCCAACTGTTTCCTCTACCTCTCATCCTGGAAGTCCCACAGGCACCTGAGGCTTACCTGTCCAAACTTCAACACATCATCACCCCCACAACCTGTCCTCCAGCTCTACCTTCTACCTTCTTATACAAGCGGCAACCCACCACCCCCCAGACCCCCTCTTTCTCTCACTCTCATATCCAGCCTATCAGCAGATCTTGACCATTTTGACTTCAAAGCATCTCAGCATTTGTCTCCTCTTCAAAGTCCTCGATGTGGATATCAAGGGCCTTCAAGGTCCATAGCCCTGGCTGACCTCTCCAGGTGTGTCGTTCTCTGCTGCTTTCTCACTCACTGTGCTCAAAACATCTGACATCCTTGCAGGGCCCTGAACAGTCCTAGCATCTAGATGCAGCAGAGCATGAAACTTAAGGGCATGGCCTGGCACCAGATTACTGGGTTCAATCCCTTGTCCTGCACTTTGTAACCTTGGGTAACTGACTTCACCACTCTGGGTCTCAGAGCTTCATCTGTAAGATGTGGATAATAAGAGTACCTGTCTCAGAGTCATTTCAGGGATTAACAGTTTATACATGTAAAGCTCTTAGAACAGTGCTTATTTCTTATTAATTAAGAAATGGCATCACTCACTTTGGCTCCTTCAACCTGAGTACCTCCTATCCATTTTTTAAAGATTTCAACTTAGAATGCCACCTCCTCCAGGAAGCCATTCCCAACTACTTAGACCAGTTACATCCCTTCTCTATGCTCACAGTATACCTCTCTGCTTGATTTTCTCTTCCCCTGCCCTGGACCATGAAGCCTTTGAGGCAGAGCCTGAGTCTTTTCTAGCATTGTGTCCTCAGCACCTGGAAGGTGCCAAATCCATGGTGTCTTCAGTAAATATTGGCTGGATGGGAGAAATGACTGGATAAACAGCCTAATCAAGCCAGCGAGGGACAGGTTACTGAGGGGACAGACAGTGGATGGCAGTGTGTCTCACTGTCAGTGTGGCTACAGATACCATTTGGGACAGTTCCCAAGTCCCAGGACACTGGCATTTGTAGTAGACATTTCTCCAAGATGAGCAGGTACTTAAGGGCAGCTGGTCTCCCCTGAGGGCAGCGCACACAGAAAAGGAGCGTGGCTCTCCCCAGCTTTCCTGCTATAAATTCCCACCTTCCAGACCACTAGCTCCTCAGCTCCAGGGGGCAGAGGACAAACTGGATCCCTCTGCTCAGTGCTCAGAAGCCCCCACTCCCACTCACCTCCAGATATTCCCCTTCCTCATCAGTTAGACTCTCTGAACCCAGGGGCCTGGCTTCCTGTCTCAGCTTTGCCAGATACTTGTAATGTGGTCTTGGGCAAACAAATTCACCTCTCTGTGCCTTGATTCCCCCACCTATAAAATGGAAAGCTTAACAGTGCCTACATCACAGGGCTGAGATGAAGATTCAGTGAGGTCATGCATTTTGTGACATACGGCCTGTCATAAGACTGCAGGAGGGCTTTTCCTGAATTTTTAAAAAATGATTCTAAATTCCATGTCTTATTTGCACTGTTCTCCCCACTTGCAATGCCTGCCCCCTGCATCCCTGTGTGGCCAACCCTCCTGGGTGGGTCCCTGCTGTGCATCTAGATGCCCCAGCTGCTCTTCTGTCCTCTGGTGCAGACCCAAGTCCACAGTGGACACCCAGAATATTCTGGGCAGTTGCACTGTCAGCCTGGCTCTGGGCCCGGTAAGTCTGAGCCCTTTTCTGAAGAATCAGCTGACCAGCAAATGCCCCTGGCTGACTTGGGAGTGGGACCATTTCCTTATATGCAGCCTGCTTGGTAGGCAGGTGGGGAGGGAGGCTGAGAAGGAAGGAGCCACTATTTTGCAGGCATCTGGAGCCTAATCCTGCTGTGGAGCCCTGGGAACTAGTGTAGACACGCAACTCCAAGTACTTTCATCTGAGGCACCTGGAGAATTTGCCCTCAGCTGCCATCAGTCCTGGCTGAAGGCTGCTGCCCAGAGGCATCGCCTTCTGCCCTGGGTCTCGGCTCGGTGGGCTCAGTGGCTGGAGCGCCCTCAGGTGCGGGTCTCTGTTCCGTTAGCTGGAAGCCTGGTAGACGTCCTCGGAAGCGGTGGGCACCGAGGGGAAACTGGCCAGCTTCCCTGGACTTTCACAAGCAGAGGTCCTAAATCCCAGGAAACACCAGACTTCACCCCCCTTGTCAAATCCTCCCTTCTTGCCTCCCTTCCTATCTCCTTCCTTCTCCTTCCCCAGACATTTCCTGAGCTCGGGCTCTGCTAAGCATCCTTTGTGTGGAAAGTTGAACAGGATCCCATGGTTCCCCAATCTGAAACCTCTTTCCTATAATGCTCACAGAGGGGATGTGACCTGCTCCACATGACGTGGCAGAGAAGTTAGCAGAAACTTGGTCCTCCTCCTTGAGCTTCAGGCTACTCTGAAGAGGGTTCTTCCTGGAAACTCCATTCCAGCCCATTTGCTGGAACCACTTCCTCTGGCTGGAGGCTGGGTGGGGAGGGTGGGGGGAGGGGGCTGGAGCAAGGATCCAGCAGTCAAGCTGGGCTGCTGGGTGTGACGGCTGGCAGGGAGCGACACCTTTGTCCCATGACTGCTCCTGGCTGAATCACCAGCCAGGCCGGCTTGGCTCAGTGTTTCAAACTCATCCTTATATACTGGAACAGTCTCAGGAAGAAAAACAGCATTTTGCCTTTTCTTGCAATTTAAAAGGAGGGGGAAAATCACAAACATACTTTCCGTCTCGCCAGAGAGCGGCCCATTTGAGAAGATCAATCAAATGTTTTCAGTCAAAACCTAAACAGGTCCACATTTCCCCAAATTCCGTGGGCTGAAGGGAAGGTGGGACAGACAGAGGAGAGATGAGGCTACCGTGGTGGCGGAACTATCCACAGCTTGAGGGGAGGGGCTCCACTGTCTGTCAGTGGGGGTGCGGCAGGGAAGAGGCTGGACAGGGTGAGGGGCTCCTTCTTCTGATGGAGGGTCTTGGCTTTTATTCAGAGGAGCTGCAGAGCCCCACGGAGACCCCCACTAGGAGTTTAGCCCATTCTCTAACTCTTGAGGAATAACAAGGCTGATCGTTAGACCCACAAGACAGAGCCACAACCCACAAGGGATGCTGCCAACTCAAGGGAGAAATGTCTCCCTTTAGAACAGCTCAGCGGTTGTCAGACACAGCGTGACACGCTGATCCATCACGATCAATTGTAAGCTCTGTCATGGTTTTGTTACTAATGATTACTAAAGATGAAAATTTGGGAATGATTTTCAATTGAAAAAAAAAAGTATGAACACATGAGTCTTTATCATCCCAGCTGATGGCAGGTCCTTTCAAGTGGTAACCTTGGAGCTGTCCTTGACTTCTCCCTCGCAAACCCCAGGTCTTACCTATCAGCAAGTCTTGATGCTACCTTCAAAATATATCCAGAATCCAGGATTGAAATATATGCATTACCATAAGTAAAACAGAGAGCTAGTGGGAAGTTGCTCACACAGTGAGCTCAACCAGTGCTCTGTGACAACCTAGATGGGTGGGATGGGGTGGTGAGTGGGAGGGAGGTTCAAGAGGGAGGATATAAATATATATACTTGGGGCTGATTCATGCTGTTGTGTGGCAGAAACCAATACAACATTGTAAAGCAATTATCTTCCAATCAAAAAAAAAAATACCCAGAATCCAAACATTTCTCACTTCCTATGTGGCCACCACCCTGGTCCAAGCCCACATCATCTCTCACTTGTTCTCTCTGCTTCCAGCCTTGCTGCCCTGCAACCTATTCCTCAGAAAGCAGCTGGAAGGGAGGAATCCTGCTAAAACTCAAGTCATGTCATGGTTCTCCTCTTTTCAAAGCCCTCCAAAGTCTTCCCTAAAGCCAAAATAATTACAGGACCCATGCAACCCGGCACACTGACCTCACTCCGCATTCTTTTCTGCTGGTCTCTCTACTCCTGCCCCACTGGCCCCTCTGCTGCTCTTCTGAGATGCCAACTATAGTTCTGCCTCAGGACCTGTGCGCAGGCCATCTCCACTGCCTTGCACACTCTTCCACAAGACATCCTCCTTCATTTGCCTCAAGTCTGCTCAAATGTCACTTTCTCACTGACTTTTTTCCCCTGACAATCCTACATAAACGTTATTTAAAATTGCAACTCTTCCCCATTGTACAATGATCTCTTCCTGCTTTATTTCCCTCTATTGTGCTATATATTTAAAAAGATAATCATTTAAGTTTATTTTGCTTACTGTACAATCTCCCCACCCTCCACTAGGATTGAAGTTTCATGAAGGCAGGGGTTTTTTTGTTGCTTTTGTTCACAGCTGTTTCCTCAGACTCCTGGCACAAAGTAAGTGTGCAATTAAATATTTGTGAAATGCGTAATTGGATGGATTCATGATTCCTCCTTTAATAGAGTCCTTTATCCTGAGTTCTACTGTGTTTTCTTGAGCAGGAAAGGTGTGAAATTAAGTTTGTGTACTGAATGTTAACATTATGTGATCCTGTATTAGGCAAGGGGGTCTCCTGGGTATATGAACATCATCTGTCATATGTCTGGACTGTTGGGGGAAAAAAGGTTGAGAAGACTAGGACTTATGAGTGGATTTACAATATCACCTGGATCTTAATTGCTGTTTGGCTTTGAGAAAGTTGCCTGCTCTTTCTAAGAGACAGTGGAGGAGCAATGGGACAGTCATTGCATCCAGAGCACTTTGGCTCAGGTTCTGATTCTCCCACCATGAGCTGAGTGACCTTGACCAAAGAACTTGATTTCAGAAATCTTTGTCTCCATGTGTCCATCATGGGGAGAAAGAAGCCACTGGGTAACAGGGACAGCATCTATGAGGGTGAGATTTGGACTTGAATTCTGGCTCAGCCAGTCCCTAACCATGAACTTCCTTTCTTTACCTTAAACGGGAATAACCCAGTCCCACTGGAATGTTGTGATGATTAAATAAGTTACTGAAAAGACAATGATATGGAAATAATAATAGCAGTTTTAGTACTTATATTCCAGTCTTCCTTCTATGTTTTTATAGATAACTCATTTAATTTTCATCACAGTGCTTTGAGGACAACATTATTATTCCTATTTTAAATAGGAGGAAACTAAGGCACAGAGTGGTTAAATAACTCACCCAAGGTCACACAGCAGAGCCACATTTCAAAGGTCTAAAATCAGCTCTTGCTCCCTGCTCCCTCTCTAGCGCTGAATAGAACCACTTGGGTCCTTAACATCCTCTCGCACCAGTCAACAGAAGCTGGGACTTAGAACCAGCCAACACCCCACATTCTCTAGGTGTGGCCCCACACCTTTAAGCACAAGTATTCTTCTGAGCATCTGAGTGGAGAAGTATGCCAGGTAGATGAATTTGGGTTGATTAAATCAAGGAGAAAATCAATTAAATTTAAATAAAGAAAAAGGATTGGAAATCAGGCACAATGCCTTCTTAATTACAGCACCTAATCACTGGCTGAAAAAAAAAAAACACCACAGAACACTTCATTTCATATAAGGCCTTGTGTATCTAAAGTGAGAGGCTCCTAATGAAATGCACATTTCCCCACTTGACTAGTAATTGACTAGGCGATCCTGGCAGTTTCATGGGTGGAAATGATCAGGCGTAATAGCCAGAGCTTTTAAAGGATGTGACAACACAGGATGCTTTGGGGGCTTATTGAGGGGTAGTTGACCCCAAGTTCCCCTTTCCTTGCAGTACAACTCACAATTCTCCCGACAGTGAATGCAGCCACTGGGCAGGGCCAAGTGTGCAATGCAGCAGGCGAGCATGATTAAATGGCATTTTTTCTGCACAGTCTGGTGTCATCACAAACACACAGAGCTGGGGAAGATCGCCGGCAATCAGCGACCAAATGCCTCAAAGAAATTACTCTGACAAGCATCCCTGCCATTCAGATCCTGGATTATAGCCTTCTAATTGGTCTCCCTGTCCCCCATCTCCCTCATTCCAATCTTTCTTGTCCACTGCAGCTAGGGGCATCTTTATATAGGCACATCTCATTGAGTCACTTCTTTGATTAAAACCCTTCATTGGAGGCTCGTTGAGATTAGAGCAGTCCAGACTCCCTACCCTGGCTCAGGGTAGGGATCACCAACGTGATCTGATTCCAGCCCATCATTTCTCTGGCCTTTGTTCCCTGTTCCTGTATCCTTTATTCCAAACATACTGACCCAGTAGAATTCTTTCAAATCTTTCCTGCACTCATGATTTCATGTCTTTGCATGTGCAGTTCCTTTTGCCTGAAACACCCTTCCCTTCACCTGACTAACCCCTGTATCACATCCTCCCAAACCAGTCTCCCACGTGGCTAGACTTGCTTTTCAGACTAGCTTTCTCCTATCACGGCAAACATTACATGGAATAATGATTGTTCACAAGCTCAGTGAGGGCAGGGTCTTAGGTTTGTTGAATTGATTTCTACCCGGAACCCAGGACAGTATCCAGCCCTGCTTAAAGACTTTGTTGAATGAGTGGGAGTAGACTTGCCACGAATGGTTGCGATCATCTGCATGATGTGAAGCTTACTTCTTACACGGTAACACGTCTAGAACACCATCTCTCACTTGGTATGCGATCTTTTTTTTTTTGGATACTAGTGAGTGTAATAAGGCTCAATGTTTGCTTGCTATTTTGGTCCTTGTACAATGTGGGGCAGTGACCAGACCTCCTGGGGACATCATCGACTCAGTTAATTGGTCAACTAGCCCCCGTTTATTGTACTCCTGTGATTGCCCAGCATTGAGCTGGACAGCTGAGCTTTAGAACGCTGACAGAGGTGAAGTATCTGTGGTACAATGGCTCACAGCTCAGTGCAAAGCAGATGTGCAAATGGATACTTACAGCACCAGGCCATAAGGAAGGATCGATTTCCACAACAGTTCCTTCTATAGGGCAGGGGACTGAAGTGCAGAATGGGCCATGGCTTCCCTGAAGTCACAAGTAGGAAAACTGTATATCCCACCTGCCTCCCCTCAAGACGCCCATGCCATCTTTAGATGGAGGAGAATCTCCCAAGCCACCAGGGTAGAAGCCAGATCCAGTGAAGTCATTTTTGAGATGGGTAAGCCTGAGTGCATTTGGAAGCAGGTGAGGTTTAGAGAAGCATCAAAATTAGAGTTTAGTGAAAGATACAGTGATTCCAAGAAGTTAAGGTCTGGAGACCAAGAATCATAAACACCGGGTCTCTGCTCCAGGTCCACTGAATGACGTTGGAGAGAAGTTCTCTTAAAATTCCTTATTGTCTGCAGTTTGGAGAAGGCAAGTGTTGAACCACTCATTGCATTCATTCATTCATTCAACAAATATCAGGTATTTAAATGAGCCAGGCAATATGCTAAGTCCTCTGCAGACATTTTCTCATTTAATACACAACCCTTGAATTAAAGCTGATTTTAAGGTATTCTTCTAATTTCTCCCCCTTTGCATATGGGGAACCTGGAGTCAGAAACAAAAATAACTTGCTTAGGTTGCCAAAATTAATAATAATGATAAGAGTTAGCATTTTGTGGGTCATTTATTGCATGCCCGATAGGGTGCCAAGTTAATACATCAGTTTTAATCCTCATGAAAAGTTTATGGAATAGGTATCCTTAATAGTCCATTTTACAGATGAGGTGATTGATATTTCAAAAGGTCAAGGAACTTGCCCAGAGTCAACAGATTGTGCATGATGGAACCAGAATCTTATTCTAAATCTGCTTTAGTCCCTAGCCCAGTACTAATCATTGTGGTCCCCGGACTGCTTACATCAGAATCAGTTGAAACGTGTGTAAAATGCAGAATCCCAGGCCCACATGGCCCTCTAAAATCTGAGGGTAAGGTCCAGGAATCAGCATTTGATACAAAGTTTGTAAGTGATTCTTACACTCACTAAAGTTTGAAGACTTTGTGGCCACTCTTCAGGTAGGGACTCAGCAGCATTCAATGAAAAATAAAATATTCCGTTTGACTTTCTCACTCAGTTGATTTGGAAAAACATAATGAAAGGAAGAAAATCAGTGAAACTCTCCCTGGGTCCCAGGAGGGCTGCAAGAAATGTAAAAAATGAAGACGGCAAAGACATTTTGATGCCAATATTCCAGCAGATGTGTTTACGCAAGTCGGTTTGATTACAGGTGCTAAAAATACCCCTTTAAATTTAGGAGCCCAGAACACTTCCCAGTGCTTTACCAAAAAACAGCTTTTAAAAAATTTTAATTCATTCTTTACCCCCGCCTCCTTCAACTAGTTATTAGTATTGATGCTGGAGTTCCAGTTTGTTATCGAGAATTATAATGGCAAATCATGAAGACATTTTCTCTGATTACACAGATTCTCAGTGTATTTGGCTCCCATCTCCCTTCCAGCCATTCCTCTGAATCAGCAAAGCACCAGCTGTACTCTTTGACTTCCTTGGGGTGGTTGAATACCAGACCTTGACAACTTCCCAAAATAAATTTTTCATCCAGAGGGTTCAGTCTGCACCTCCTTTCCCCAACCACTCTTATGATTTTGTACTTTATATCTTTGAATCATAGAATGATTAGCCCTGAGAGGTTCAAAGACTCAATCCACAGAGAAGGAAACTAAGACATAGAATGAAGGGGAGTAATTCACTAGAAGTGGCAAAAGCATGAAATAACAGGGCTGGTCCAGAACCCCAGGCATTCTGCCTGTGGCATCTTCCCATTACAATAGACTGCTTCTCCTGGAATTCTGATCTCCACCACGTACTAGCTTGTGATCTTTAACCAAGTTACTAAACCTCTCTGAACCTCAGTTTTCTCATCTGTAAAATGGGAACAGTAGTGACACTCACCTCAAAGGGCTTTTGTGAGGATTAAATGATTTAATTCATGCAAAGTAGGAAGCACAGTGTCAGGTACATAGTAAACACTCCATAATGGCAGCTATCACCCTCCTTCTCATTATCATCACGCAGTCCCCAGCACATGTTGATCAGTGAGTGGTTGTATGTGTGTGTTAGTCACTCGGTCATGTCCGACTCTTAGTGACCCCGTGAACTGTAGCCCACCAGGCTCCTCTGTCCACGGAATTCCCCAGGCAAGAATACTGGAGTGGGTTGCTATTCTCTTCTCCAGGGGCTCTTCCCAACCCAGGGATCAAACTTGGGTCTCCCAGCAATGCAGATTCTTTATCATCCAAGCCACCAGGGAAGCCCACAAGTGAGTGGTTACTAATACTAAAATTTTTGATCATTTTTTATCTTGCTCATTTTTTAAATAAGAAGAAACAATGCCTTATAAAAAAAATAAACAAGTGTGCGGTAAATGTCACTTGGATGTTTTATGAACAAACAAGAAAGATCCAAAATTACCAAGCTTTGGTAATTTTACCAAATTACCAAAACCCCAAGCTTTGACTAACTTAACATTTATTTCACTTGGAGATTAGGGATGCTGACCACTGGTTAACCTTCACATAACCCATCAGCTCCTATGGAAGGGACACTGGTCTTGATCACTGTTCCTCCTTCAAGACTCACTCAAATGCTCCCTGACCCTGGAGTCTTCCTCTGACCTTCTCTGAGCTTCTCCCACAAGGCTTGGCCTTAGAGAAGACCTTCTCTTTCATCCTATATGGAAATTCATTATAATTGGTGTGGGCCTTCTAGGACTTTTCCCTTCCAGACCAGTGCTAGACCTCTAGACCAGTATCTTCACCGAAGACTCCCTGAGGAGCTATTTAAAATTGCCACTCTAGGGCAGGGGCCTGGCATTGATATTTTTTAAAAGTACCTCCCTCCTTCCAGGAATCTATTCTCTTATAGAGTCAGAGATAAGAACTATTGCTTTAGACTGTAATAATATATATAATGTATTATATATAAAATCATAAAATAATTTATATATATATATATGATTTTCTGGCCCACCTAACTCAGAGTCCATTGGGAGTAGGTTTTACTTGTCTTCTCATCTGCAGCCTTAACGTAGGGATTAACACACACTTAATGTTTACTGAATTAGGTGGCAATAACCTTTTATACTGGCTTCCTGTGTGACTCAGCGGTAAAGAATCTGACCCACCAGTCCATGGGGTTGCAAAAGAATCAGACACTTAGCAACTGAACAACAACAAACCTTTTATACTAATCACCATGACCCTTATTGGCTCATAAAGATGGTACTTCTTATCTTTTTAATCTCTGAGTCTCAGTTTCCCCATCACTACAATGGGGGTGAAAATCATATCTGTTTCTTGGAGCTACTTATGGTGAGCATTGAATGAGATTATGTGGGTGAAGTGCCTAGGTGGAGTCAGGAACATCAGAAATGCCCACAAAATGTGATATTTTTCTTTTCCTTTAACTAGTCTCTCAGCAATAACCTCAGATATGCAGATGACACCACCCTTATGGCAGAAAGTGAAGAGGAACTAAAAAGCCTCTTGATGAAAGTGAAAGAGGAGAGTGAAAAAGTTGGCTTAAAGCTCAACATTCAGAAAACGAAGATAATGGCATCTGGTCCCATCACTTCATGGGAAATAGATGGGGAAATAGTGGAAACAGTGTCAGCCTGTTTTTTTTGGGCTCCAAAATCACTGCAGATGGTGATTGCAGCCATGAAATTAAGACGCTTACTCCTTGGAAGGAAAGTTATGAGCAACCTAGATAGCATATTCAAAAGCAGAGACATTACTTTGCCAACAAAGGTCCGTCTTGTCAAGGCCATGGTTTTTCCAGTGGTCATGTATGGATATGAAAGTTGGACTGTGAAGAAAGCTGAGTGCCGAAGAATTGATGCTTTTGAACTGTGGTGTTGGAGAAGACTCTTGAGAGTCCCTTGGACTGTAAGGAGATCCAGCCAGTCCATCCTAAAGGAGATCAGTCCTGGGTGTTCTTTGGAAGGAATGATGCCAAAGCTGAAACTCCAGTACTTCGAAGAGTTGACTCATTGGAAAAGACTCTGATGCTGGGAGGGATTGGGGGCAGGAGGAGAAGGAGGGGACGACAGAGAATAAGATGGCTGGATGGCATCACTGACTCGATGGACGTGAGTTTGAGTGAACTCCGGGAGTTAGTTATGGACAGGGAGGCCTGGCGTGCTGCGATTCATGGGGTCGCAAAGAGTTGGACATGACTGAGCAACTGAACTGAACTGAACTGAGTCTTACAGCAAGCAGTCAGAGGAAAGGAAGGGAAGCAGCAGCAGTGCTCAGCCTAGGTGGGAGATGCACACAACATCTGACACTGTCACACCCTCATCAACAGCATCACTGCCAGCAACAGCATTGTTAATAATGAGCCCCAGCTCTGGGAAGACTCTTTTTTTCTCAAGCACTTTACATATATTATTTCCTTTAGGCCAAAGATAAGCCTGTTGAGACAGGCCTGGGACTGGGATCTTTAGCAGCAGTGCTTGAGCAACTAAATACAAAGAAACTATAAGGGACTAAAAATAACTGCGTGTACGCACAGGTGGGGCAAATTCTGGACAAGACACAAAGAGACCAAAAAGCCCAATTGCCACTTCTGAAGACCTGGTCAGGGTGTTGGGAGTGAAAGCAGGGTACTGCACATGCCCTCTGCACACACCACCACCAAAGGGTGGGCAAACCACCTAACCACTCCTCTGGCCCAAATCCTTGGTCATACCCCTGCCCTCGCCCCATATAAGGAAACAGCTTGCACCTCGCTCAGGAGCGAGTAAGCGGACCTGGTACTTGTTCTCATTCCTTTTGCTATAGCAGGGGCCCCAGTAAACCTTTGCCTGAATTTCCTGCCTGGCTTATGGTCAATTTCTATTGATTAAGGAGACCAAGAACTCTGGGTGGTAACATTATAAGGTAGGTATTACTATGCTGGTTTTTAAATGAGAAAATGAAGGCTCCCAAAGGTTATTCAACTTGTCCAAGGTCACACAATTAAGTAGTCATGCCAGCATCAAACCCAATGTTTTTAACCACCTTCCTCATGTTCATCAGTGCGCTTGGCCGATTTTTCAAAGACAGGCAATTCATTTTGCAAACTAGCTCCTGGTTCCTGGAGTGTCACATTCTTTCCTTCTTTGTGTGCCCAGCTGAGATGACACATTCCTCCTATCTCATGTGTTTGTTCAGATCACCAGACGATGGACAAATTGGCTGTTACCTGTTTTCACCTTTCATTTCTTTGTTCTCCTTTGGAGGCAATAATAATTGTGGACACTTTTGAATCCATCTGAGCTAGATTCAAATCAGAACTCTAACTCTGTGACTCTGGGGCAAATGTCTTAAATTAGCTGAGCCTCAGTTCTCTTTCTGTACAATGGACCTAAGACTAGGTGCCAACTCACAGGGCACTGGTAAGGATTAGATGAGATGATGCATGCAAAGTGCCTTGAACCTAACGAGGGCTTAAGATGAGCTAGTAAGTGTCAGTAACAATAGTTGTTGTTCCTCTTTAGAGAAGATGGTCTAGATGCCCAGAGGCCAGCCACCTGCCTGCAACCAGAGCAGACTGGCTGACTGCCTGGGTCCTGGAGATGTCCAAAGTCTCCGTTCAATTACCTCCATCTGTGGGTAAAACAGTCCCTGCGTAATGGACTGATTAATCTCCTTATCGCATGAAGCACACAGTGTAATTACATCAGAGAATTCAGATCCCCAAGCGCAACATCAATCAACTCAGAGAGGGCAACTTCACCCTCCCTTCCCTAACAGCCTGGGGAAAAATAATATGTCTTCGTCTCTGCCTCCCTTGCTCCTTCTTCCCTCTGATGTGAGGTTGGGACTAAGAATGCCTGTGTCAAAAGCTGCCTGGGGAGCAGGTAGGGAAGGAAGGTAAGGCGAGGGGACATCTTTTGGGGGTTATTACTTCTTGGGTTCTGCAAAAGCTGTCACTCCCACACCCCTTGTAAGTTGCTACTTGAGTTTGGACTGAATAAATATGGAGGTGGGATGGGGAGAAGAAGCCCCACTTAAAAAAAAAAAAAGGATGGCTGGACAGAACAGTAAAAACAACTATTCACAGTTGTCTTTTTATTGAACCCTAACTATTTAGCAGGAGAAAGCGATGGCACCCCACTCCAGTGTTCTTGCCTGGAAAACCCCATGGGCGGAGGAGCCTGGTGGGCTGCAGTCCATGGGATCTCGAAGAGTCGGACACAACTGAGCGACTTCACTTTCACTTTTCACTTTCATGCACTGGAGAAGGAAATGGCAACCCACTCCAGTGTTCTTGCCTGGAGAATCCCAGGGACGGGGGAGCCTGGTGGGCTGCCGTCTATGGGGTCGCACAGAGTCGGACACGACTGAAGTGACTTAGCAGCAACTATTTAGCCTTTTAGATAAAAGGTTATCTCCTTTTGTCTCCTAATAACCTTGTGAGGTAGGTGCTCTTATTAGTCCACAGGATGTAGATGAAAAAAACAAGGCTTGGAAAAGTGAAAGATCTCCTGGCTGGTAAGTGGCAGAGCCAGGGATCAAAAGCTGCTGGGTTGAACTCTGAAACACAAGCTCTCTGACTCAGCTCCTATTCCCAATCAGAAGCTCCGGGTCTGTACCAGAGGACACCTAGGGCCTCACTTCCCTCACCAAGAGCGTAACTCAGCCACCCTCATCCCCTTGTTTCTCACCTGAGACTCAGCCATCCACTCATCAAATAAGTTAAAAGCATTGGCTATGTGCCGGACACTGGCCAGGTGCCAGAAGGGCAAAGATCTACACACTTGGAGCCCACTCTCAAGGTGATCTCAGTCTGATGGAGAGGCTGCATGCCCACACCTTCATTGAGAAGTAATGATGGTCACAACACCACGGACGAAGCTTGCAGACATTGCTTTGCAGAAGCCAGACATAAAAGATGGAGGTGGCCCAGAGTATTTTTCTGTTTCTATGAAGTTCTAGTGAAGAAGGCAATGGCACCCCACTCCAGTACTCTTGCCTGGAAAATCCCATGGATGGAGGAGCCTGGTGGGCTGCAGTCCATGGGGTCACTAGGAGTCGGACACAACTGAGTGACTTCACTTTCACTTTTCACTTTCATGCACTGGAGAAGGAAATGGCAACCCACTCCAGTGTTCTTGCCTGGAGAATCCCAGGGACGGGGGAGCCTGGTGGGCTGCCGTCTCTGGGGTCGCATAGAGTCGGACACGACTGATGCGACTTAGCAGCAGCAGCAGCAACAGCATGAAGTTCTAGATCAGGCAAATCTAACCTATCATGAAAAGTCATCAGGACGGTCATGACCTTTGGAAGCTGGGAACTAAGGAGAGATCTGAAGGAATTTTCTTGGTGGGAATATAGGTTTCAAGGGTGTGTGTGTTTGTGAAAACTCATTGAATTGTACACTTAGATGTGTGCGTTTCATTGTTTGTTACTTTCTTGGGCTCCAAAATCACTGCAGATGGTGACTGTAGCCATGAAATTAAAAGATGCTTGCTACTTGAAAGAAAAGCTATGACCAACCTAGACAGCATATTAAAAAGCAGAGATGTTACTTTGCCAGCAAAGGTCCATCTGGTCAAAGCTATGTTTTTTCCAGTAGTCATGTATGCATGTGAGAGCTAGACCATAAAGAAAGCTGAATGCAAAGAAGTGATGCTTTTGAACTGTGGTATTGGAGAAGACTCTTGAGAGTCCCTTGGACTGCAAGGAGATCAAACCAGTCAATCCTAAAGGAAATCAGTCCTGACTATTCACTGGAAGGGCTGATGCTGAAGCTGCAGCTCCAATACTTTGTCTACCTGATTGGAAGAACTGACTCATTGAAAAAGCCCCTGATTCTGGGAAAGATTGAAGGCAAGAGGAGAAGGGGACGGCAGAGGATGAGATGGTTGGATGGCATCACCGACTTGATGGATATGAGTTTGAGCAATCTCCAGAAGCTGGTGATGGACAGGGAAGCCTGATGTACTGCAGTCCATGGGGTCACAAAGAATTGGACACAACTGAGCAACTGAACTGAACTGAACCTCTCCCTAAAAAGTACTGTGAACAAATATCAAAATATAACAATGGTGGCAGCCATTTGTTGTGTTTAGTATGTGCTGAGCCTTTATGAGCATTAATACATTTAATTATTGTAACAGCATTACTGAGGCTCATAGCGGGTAAGCAACTTGCCCAGGATTACACAGCTAAGAAAGGCCAGAGCCAATATTCCAACCCAAACCTGTTGCTGACACATAAATTTGTGCTTCCAACCACTAAGCTATCCTGCCTTCCCTTTGCCATAGTGCTTTCCCATTTGTAGACTTGGTGGCTACCTAAAATACCCTCACATAAGACAGATTAAAATGGAGCTCTTCCGTTTGCAGCAGGGAAGGGTAATTTGGGCACCCGACTGCCCAACCTTCTTTGTGTTCTTCAAGGTGAGCTCAGAGATAGCTCCGCAGAATACAATTTGGAAACTACTGACAGAGGTGGATGCTCAGGCTTCTCAGCTCTTGAATATGAGGAATCTATGACTCTGAAGGCTGTGGTCTGTCTTGTCTACAACCTAGAATACTGCTCTGGTCCAATAAACAGATGAACAGACAGGTGATTCAAAAGTCAATTCACTTAGTGGGCAGGTAGAAAGAAGCCAGGTATTTTTTTATTATCCCCTGTTTGAAGAAGTTCCTGGAGGGAAGAAGCCTGTAGACATGTTTTGCTTGTGCTGCATGGTACTTTCCAACACTCAAATTCGTGGCCATTTCAAAATCAGGTGTTTCATGTACAAATTTCAATTTTAAGAAAGATCAACATTGGAGACAAGGGACTTGCATTGCTCTCTCAAGGCAGCCATCAGGCAGATGTAGGCAGCAGCAACCTCCTAACTCATCTCAGTCCCCACCTGTTATCCTCAAAAGTATTGGGAGTCCACAGAGCTGGTCACACCTGGGTCCAGCCTTGCTGGGCATCCATAACTTGGGAGACAGTTGGTAATCTGTTGGTGGCTTTCTATTCCTGGCACCTTCTAAGAAATAACTGGCCTGTATAAGGCTGGCCCAGAAAACCAAAGCCCACCCTTTCTCTTCCAGGCGAGAAGAGACAAGGTGACTTCACATCTCATTGGCTGGGGGTGCTCCAGAAATTGCCCACATGAATCCACCCCCATGTCCTCATTCCCCAGTAGGAAAAAAACAACAACCAGCCTCCCACTTTCTCCCTTCTCATGCAGAGCTCTTTGTTCTCAGGCTCCAAAATGCAGGCTCAGCCCGTCAGGCTAGGGGAGTGTCATGAAGCAGACACTGTGATCTCTAGCTGCTGGGATTATATTTCAATCATGGAAATCCATGGTTCTCAAATGTGCATCAACAGCCGTTGCTGATCTGGCTCCTTCAGAATCGGGGAAGGCACTTTCTGTAAATACAGATTCCTGGGACCTGCCCTTGGGAACTCTGATCTAAGAGGTCACGGTAGAGAAGGGATTGACTCCAATATTTATATATATAGAAAACTCTTCAGGCTGATGATTCTAGTGCCCAGCCAGGGGTGGGAGCCGTAGATAACAGGCTAAGCCACTCTGTGTTCCACTTGCTCTGCCTTCCATCTCTTTAAATGTTGACTTTTCTATTTGGGGCTCTCCTGTTTCTATTTTTGCCTCACCTTGAACTTCTCCCAAAGGAGATTTCCCTAAGCCTGATGTCTCCTTCCCTGGTTTTCTCCCTCAGCTACCCTGAATTATAACCTTTGGCCTTAGCTTGGACCCCCTGCTTTCCCCCAGTTCCCAGGCAGAAAAAACACACCCCAGAACAGGATCTTTGTGAGGTGGTATTGCCCTCACCCACCATAAACCTTGCATGGGAATTTCTTGCTCCTTCTCCCCGTCATCGCCTCCTCTCCATTTCTAAGCCTTGCCTTCCTTTTAGGATAAGTTAGTGGGAACAAGTGCCGTTTTATCTCTTAGTTTTGGAAATCCATCAGCTGTTCCAGACACCTCCATGGCAGGTACTTGGAAGAAGTCAGTCCTGAGCAAGAGCGATAGAAGCCCCGTGGCAAGCCGTGTGTGGATTACCGTGCCCGGGGGTCCATGTGGATGGGAAGATAAATATCTAAAACTCCCATAGCCATGGAAACAGAGGCACTTGAAGGTGGTTTTTGCACATACAAAAGGAGAAGAAAGTGGGGTTTGGGTGATGGCCCTACCCCCACCGTAGCTACCTAGTCTTTCCGCTTGTAGAAGGGGCCAGTTTAGAAAGGGAAGGGAAGGAGAAAGAAGCAGGATAGATGATTTGGCTGTGGGATAAGCAATCTGCAGAAAGCCTGCTTTTTCTCTCTTTTTGTCCTCCAACTCCAAGGCTGGATCACAATATGATGATGGCAGTTATGATGATGATGAGAACTAACAGGTATTCAGGGCTTGCTATGAGCTGGCTCAAGTCAGGCATTGTTCTGCGGGCTCTGTTTGCATTT
Organism: Bubalus bubalis; assembly: GCF_019923935.1. Taxonomy (NCBI): domain Eukaryota; kingdom Metazoa; phylum Chordata; class Mammalia; order Artiodactyla; family Bovidae; genus Bubalus; species Bubalus bubalis. The sequence continues at coordinate 16,404,409 of NC_059173.1, read as the reverse complement.
ACTCCCTGCAACAGCTATGACAAAGGTCCTGTGTAACCATCACTGATTACAGAGGAGAAAACCGAGGCAAGGGGAAGTTCCAAAACTTGGCCAAGCTCACCAAGCAGCGGGAGGAGGTAGAAGAGACAAGTACTTCTCAGTCTGAGTCTGAAGACTGACATTAAACAACAAGCTGTGCTGGCTCTGGCCATCCTAGGCCCTGTCCCCACTTGGACATCCCTGGTGGAGTCGTATTTTGTGAACATCTACTAGGTAAGGTGTGTGCCACCAGTCACTTGCAGAACTTGAAATATAGCCAGGGAGGCCAGATTTAATAAAAATGGGTCCTAGAATGCCAGGCACTGTGCTAAGAGATTTACAGCATGACCTCATTTAATCTCCCAACTACTGTATCACCCAATCTTACAGACAAGGACACTGAGGTTCAGAGAGATTAACTCACATGATCCAAGTCACACAGGATGTGATGGAGGAGCTGGGATTCAAATCCATGCTTGCTGGCTTCTAGAACGCAAGCTCTGACCCAACAGATTCATGAAAAGGGAACAAACCATGCTAGGGTAGTTAGTGTGTGCTCAGTTGCTAAGTTGTGTCCAACTTTTGTGACCCCATGGACTGTAGCCCACCAGGCTCCTCTCTCCATGGGATTTCCCAGGCAAGAATGCTGGATTGGGTTGCCATTTCCTTCTCCAGGGGATCTTCCCAACCCAGGGATCAAACCCATGTCTCCTGCATTGGCAGGTGGATCCTTTACCCCTACTATACCCAGGGAAGCCTCCACAATAAGCTATAGCATGATGAAAAATACTGGGTTCCTGTGTCTTATTTGTACAAATGTTTACTGAGCACCTACTATGTGCCAGGCATAGTACTAGGCACTGAGGATAGGATGTTGAGAAAATCTTCCTTCGTGGAGATTACAGTCAAATGAAAAATGCAAAAAGGTATATGATTAAACAGAAGAACTAGGAAGGAAATGACCAGTCATGAGTGGACATGAGGTAGTGGGGTCAGAGCAGAAATAAGTGAGCTAGACAAGACGAGAGGAGATGGGCAGGGCAGGCAAGAGCTGACTCTGCAGAACCTGATAGGCAGTGAGTAGTTTGGACTTGATTCTGAGAGCAGTGGAGAGCTCTTGATGGGGATTAGGCAGGAGAGGGACATGGTCAGCTCTACTCTTTGGAAAGACCTCTCTGGTGTCAGTCTATTATGATATTACAAATATGTATGTATGAACACACATATGAATGTGTGGAGTAGGGGCCAGAGCCACTGGTAGGAAAGCAAGTAGGAGGACCTGGCAGGGATTTTTAAAAGAGATGAGGGTGGGCTGAGGAAGGAGGAAGGGGCTGTGTAACTTGTTCCCTGGCATGCATTCCTTCCCTAAATCCAATCAGTGCTGCTAGTCACAAGCAACCTCAGGTGAAGGGGTGTGGAGGATTTAGTGTAAAAGCATCCTTCAACTTGAGAAGGCAACATTTCTACACTGGACCAGTGGTCCTCAAGCTTAAACATGCCTCAGAAACACTTCTGGGGCTTGTGATGGCTCAGGTGTCTGGTCCCACTCCCAGAATTCCTAATTTGGTCATCTGGCCTGGGACCCGATAATGTACATTTAGGACAAGCTCCCAGGAGATATTGCTTCTGTTGATAGTGGGGCCACATTTTGAGAACTAGTAGTATAGAGTTAAAAAGGCACCAGTTTGCAGCTATATTCACTCAGGGTTGAATCCAGCATCTGCCTCTAATTAACCTGGGTGGTACTGGATTACCTCTCCAACATTCGGTTTTCTTCATCTATAAAATGGAACCAGTAATATCAACACTGTGAGTTTGTTGTGTATTTATAGTAAATTAGGTAAAAAGCTCATTATAGTGTTTGTCACATAAAAGGGGCTTCAATAAAGAGCAACCGCTGTTACTGTTACTACTCAGACAAAAAGATCAAACCAATACTTAGCTAGTGACACGTTAGGACTGGGACTAAAAATAGTACCTTCAGTGGGCATACAAAACCTGGGGCCACTAGAGTGACAAGCTGCTAATATCAGCAAATAACAAAACTTTAGCAACACATATTAGAGGTTATTCTTTGCCAAACAGATACCAAAGGCAGCCAGGAAATAGACATCTTCATGGCTGTTAAATCAACTTGTCTATTTATCTGTCTCAGTTCAGTTCAGTTCAATTCAGTTCAGACTCTTTGCCACCCCATGGACTACAGCCACCAGGCTTCCCGATCCATCACCAAATCCTGGAGATTGCGCAAACTCATGTCCATCATCAGTGATGCCATCCAACCATCTCATCCTCTGTTGTCCCCTTCTCCTCCTGCCTTCAGTTTTTCCCAGCAACAGGATCTTTTCCAATGAGTCAGTTCTTCACATGGGGTGGACAAAGGATTGGAATTTCAGCTTCAGCATCAGTCCTTCCAAAGAATATTCAGGACTGATTGCCTTTAGGATGACTGGTTTGATCAACTTGCAGTCCAAGGGACTCTCAAGAGTCTTTTCCAACATAACAGTTCAAAAATGTCAATTCTTCATTGTTCAGCTTTCTTTATGGTCCAACTCTCACATCTATACATAACTACTGGAAAAACAATAGCTTTGACTATATGGGCCGTTGTCATCAAAGTAATGTCTCTGCTTTTTAATACGTTGTCTAGGTTGGTCACAGCTTTTCTTCTAAGAAGCAAGTATCTTTTAATTTCATGGCTGCAGTCACCATCTGCAGCGATTTTGGAGCCCAAGAAAATGAAGTATGTCACCGTTTCCATTGTTTCCCCATCTATTTGCCATGAAGTGATGGGACTGGATGCCATGATCTTAGTTTGTTGAATGTTGAGATTTAAGTCAGCTTTTTCACCCTCCTCTTTCCCTTTTATCAAGAGGCTCTTCAGTTCCTTTTTGCTTTCTGCCAGGGTGGTGTCATCTGCATATCTGAGATTATTGATATTTCTCCTGGCAATCTTGATTCCAGCTTGTGCTTCATCCAGCCTGGCATTTCATATGATGTACTCTGCACATAAGTTAAATAAACAGGGTGACAATATATAGCCTTGATGTACTCCTTTCCCGATTTGGAATCAGTTAATTATTTCATATCTGGTTCTAAATGTTGCTTCTTGACCTGCATACAGATTTCTCAGGAGGCAGGTCAGGTGGTCTGGTATTCCCATCTCTTTCAGAATTTCCCACAGTTCGTTGTGATCCACACAGTCAAAGGCTTTGGCATAGTCAATACAGCAGAAATAGATATTTTTCTGGAATTCTTTTGCTTTTTCCACGATCCAACAGATGTTGGCAATTGGATCTCTGGTTTCTCTGGCTTTTCTAAATCCAGCTTGAACATCTGGAAGTTCTCAGTTCATGTATTGCTGAAGCCTAGCTTGGAAAATTTTGACCATTGCTTTCCTAAAATGTGAGATGAATGCAATTGTGTGGTAGTTTGAACATTCTTTGGCATTGCCTTTCTTTGGGATTGAAATGAAAACTGACCTTTTCCAGTTCTGTGGCCACTGCTGAGTTTTCCAAATTTGCTGGCATAGTGAGTGCATCACTTTAACAGCATCATCTTTTAGGATTTGAAACAGCTTAGCTGGAATTCCATCACCTCCGCTAGCTTTGATGGTAGCGGTGTTTCCTAAGGCCCACTTGACTTCACACTCCAGGATGTCTGGCTCTAGGTAAGTGATCACACCATTGTGGTTATCTGGATCATTAAGATCTTTTTTTGTATAGTTCAGAGCTTCCCTCCTAATTAAGTTGGTAAAGAATCTGCCTGCCTTGCAGGAGACCTGGGTTTGATCCCTGGGTCAGGAAGATCCCCTGGAGAAGGAAATGGCAACCCACTCCAATATCCTTGCCTGGAAAATCCCATGGGCAGAGGAGCCTGGTGGGCTGTAGTCCATGGGGTTGCAAAGAGTTGGGCATGACTAAGTGACTAACATTTTCACTTTCACTTTTTCCGTGTACTCTTGCCACCTTTTCTTAATATCTTCTGCTTCTGTTAGGTTCATACCGTTTCTGTCTTTTATTGTGCCCATCTTTGCATGAAATGTTCCCTTGTTATTTCTAATTTTCTTGAAAAGATCTCTAGTCTTTCCCATGCTATTGTTTTCCTCTATTTCTTTGCACTGATCACTGAGGAAGGCTTTCTTATCTCTCCTTGCTATTCTTTGGAACTCTGCATTCAGATGGGTATATCTTTTCTTTTCTCCTTTGCCTTTAGCTTCTATTCTTTTCTCAGCTATTTGTCTGTCTATTAAATCAGAAATTCTTTCATTTTTCCATCCATCATCCATCCAGACAGCTGCTTACCCATAGATTTTTATAAAGCCATATTTTGGGCAAAAAACTATCCTAGGTATTATAAAGTTCAATGAACAAGACCCTTGGTCAAGTGGGTCTAGCATTTGTGCCCTCTGGCATTCTAATTGGCTCCTGCTTCCATATTTTATCCAAGGACTTTGACTTACCCAGAGCAGTCTACATCTTGGTGAAGGTAGACAGGCAGCAGGAAAGAAAAAAAAAAAAAAAAGAACAGCAAGTCCTCAACTAACAGGAAAACCAAAGAAGTGAGAGGTTAAGAATTAAGGCTCCAGAGGCAGATCTGAGATATAGTCCTGCTTGCTGGACCTACCACTTATCAGCTTATGACCTTGAATAAGTAACCTTTGTGAGCCTCAATTTTTCTCTCTAGAAAAAAGTGGGAGTGTAAATAGTGCCCATTTCATGGGGGTGCCTGTGAGATAATATGTAACATATATAAAGAGGTTGGCATGATTCCTAGTATATATTCATCAAATGCTAAACAAATCACAACTATTCCTGTTCGCAGTGGAGCAGGAAACATAAGGTTCAATGAGGGCAATTCACTCAGATCAATGTCTTCATTATCAGTTGAAGTCAGACTTGGATTGGGGTTTTCCTCGAGAACTTCCTCCCCCAACCACCAAGAAACAAGAAAAGAGCATTTCCCCCCTCCCTTTTCCACAAATTTCTGCCTGATAAATCAGTATCTGGTTTGAGGAACACAAAAGAAAAGGACTTATCATGTCTGATATTGGAAAGCACTTTCTGCATCCTCTTCTTACTTTACCCCAACAAAAACCCAAGTTTTAAATAAGCCAAGTTTTCTTTGCATCATTTTAAGAAGAAGGAAACAAGCCCAGGGAAGTTAAGTAGCTTACCAAAGTTCACACAACAAATTAAAGGCTGGACCCTGGCTAGTTTTCTTATTATCTTCTTTCCACAACACCACACGACAACCTGAGTTCACTTTCTTGGTTTTACTCCTTTTAATAAATAGGAAACCAGAGGACTTTGGCTGACTCCTCTGTTTGTTTTTTTTTTTTTAATACTCTAACACCACCATTGGAAAAAAAATGTGTATGTGTGCATTTTTGGCTATTGTGAATTATTAATGACAATCCCTTTAGTGTGTTAATTCCATTCCTTTGTTCAAAACATTCCTTTTGGCATTGGCAACAGCACTGAGATAAATAGTTTATTTGCCAATAACATAGCTTGTTAAATTTTAATCAAATAGAGTATTGTAAGCATGTAGTTACTGGGATATACCCCTTGGGAATGAGAGAGATCACTTTAGAAATGAATTAATAATGGAGCCTTTGGAAACCAAAATGAAATGACCAATGGAGCCTTGAAGTGAATTATTCCTATTTGAGTTGTAAATCAATGGAGTTGGGTATCACCCTACTCCCATTAAAATTTCCTTGTTAACTGTTTTCGGAAGATAATAGGAACAACCCAAGGTGTGGGTATTGCTTTGCTTCTTGTTTTCTTTTGAAAAGCATGAGCTCTTCTTATGATGTTTTGAGTGTGTTGTCCAATATCCTCACATGTTAAATCCTGGGATCTGATATTCTGGCTTTAGGAAAGGAGACGGGAGGCCACACCCACAACTTCCATGAATTTCTCTCTCTCTTTGTCCTCTTCATGCCCAAGAGAACAAGAAGTCACATTTGGTATGTGATGATGCTCTTGTCACCAGAAGGATGGACTATTGAGTTGTTTCTGTTTTTGGAAAGGGTTTTAGACAGAACCTTTTACTCTTACTTGCATATCCCCCTATGGATCAATGGCTAGCACTTGGGAAATGATTATATGGTAATTTTTAGGACTGTTAATTAATATTTAAATTCTTTATTCAGGGATGCAGTAGGATTGTACCTACCCTTCCCTTTAAATTTAGGCATGATGCCATGACTTGTTTGACTGATGAAGTGTGAAAGGTATTGATACGTGTAACTTCTGGAGAGAAACCTTTAAAGGCAAGTGTGAAGTTCACAGTTTTCTCTTTCCCCCTGCCCTAGTAACTACAGACTTTTCAAATGGCAGAAGTTCATCTGGCCTGGGCTCTTGAGAAAGGACAGCATTAGCAGAGATTCCTGTCAACCCATGATGAACATGTAGGATGAGCATGAAAAGAAACCTTTGTTGTCTTAGGTCTCTGACATTTGGGGGTTGGTTGCTACTTCAGCATAATCTTTACTGATAGATGTAGGATGAAGCCTCATGCATACATTACCATGGATTTATGATCATGCATTTATGCACACATTTATGTTACATGTATTTATGACCATAAGATCAAATCCAGGACTTCTAGTTCTTTTGCAGGAAAGAGAATATGACTTGTTCATCTTTGAACATCCATTGCCTAGCAGAGTGCCAACTGTTTAGTGGATACCAGCAGTGTTTTCTGAAGTAATGGTTTAGAAACATGGCAGCATCATCTCTGGAGTTAAGTGGCTGAAATGATGATGATACCGCTGCTGTTGCTGCTGATGGTGGTGGTGGTGGTCGTGGTGGCAGCAACCACCTTATTGATGATACTAGAACCCAGTGAAGGTTTACTATGTGCCTAGCCCTATGCTAAATAAGCTGACAAGAAATATATTATTCAGTTCTCACAGTATCCCTTAAGTTAAATATTAATGTTATCTTGATTATGTGTATGAGAAAGCAGTGCCATGAAGTAGGTAATTGAATAATGCCATTAATAAGTGGCAGAACCAGGAGTCAAACCCAGATATACCTATCCCATAGATTCTCAATGAAGGTGGGAGATTTGGTTTTTGAGGACTTTTGACAATGTCTGGAGACACTTTTGGTTATCACAACTGGGAAAACAGAATAGGCATTTGGTGGATGCAATCCAGAGATGCTGCAAACATCCTACACTGCACAGGGAAGATCCCCAAAGGAACTATCCAGCCCCAAATGCCAATAGTGCCAAGAAACCTTTATATATTCTTATAAGTCTCTTAACCACTAAGTTACACGGTCTCCAAATCTACCTCTTCAGAAATCAGGGAAACTAAAGCTTAGAGATTCCCACCTCATCCTCCAGAAGACTTACTGGAAACAAATATATGTGTTTCTGACCTAATTACATTATAAAACACAGATTTATATACAATTTTTCAGGAGCACACATTTTCCAAAAAGTGAGAAATGCCTGAAAGGTGTGTAACTAGTAACTTCAATAGGTAAGGATGGCTGGAATTGCAGCCAGGTAGTGGTTCAGGGTTGAATTCCCCACACACTTAAGTCCTTTAATCAGTGCCCGCTGTCCTTGGTGCTGAACCACTGTCAGGCTCTCACGGACATGAATCAGCAAAGCCCCTGGGTTTGAGAGGAAGTTCTGACCACGCGCTCAAGTGCTCACACAGGGCTACACCTTTTTCCTTTTCTAGCCTCCCTATTTCAAGGACATTCTACCCCCACCTTTGGAACAAGTTAATTAGCATGCAGGAAACTGCTATTTTTGAGTCCATCTTGAAGAATTTTCGGTCTGGGGCTTGACAGGGTGGTGATTGTTTTCCTTCTATTATTCATTCCTTCAGCCTTCAAGGACTTTTCTGCCAATGAGTACACAGCTCTGCCACGCATGTTGATGTGCACGCACACACACACTCTCCACAATAAGAGGTGCTGGGAGGGAACAGGCATGCTCAGATGAGATCAGGAAGTAGGGAGTCTGAAAGGATGAGGTTGGGAAGTGAAGTGACAGAATATAGGGCTTCACTATAAAAACAACAACAACTAGCCAGTGACTAGGACTTTGTTGCCAGGTGAGGATTATGTTTCTTCCTCCCTTCTTAGACTACAGGCCTTATAATGTTGATAAAATGCTTTTTAAGAGTAGAAGTTAGCATTGAAACATGTATATTATCATATGTGAAACAGATCACCAGTCCAGGCTTGATGCATGAGACAGGGTGCTCAGGGCTGGTGCACTGGGATGACCCAGAGGGATGGGATGGGGAGGGTGGTGGGAGGGGGGTTCAGGATGGGGAACACATGTAAACCTATGGCTGATTTATGTCAATGTATGGCAAAAACCACTACAATATTGTAAAGTAATTAGCCTCCAGTTAAAAGAAATAAATTTAAAAAAAAAAAGAGTAGGAGTGAGCTAATGTCATCCCAGAAGCCTGTCTTTGAAGGTCATTATGTCCTGTAGGAAGTTGGAGGTCCTGGAATGTGAGATGTAGAGGATCCAGCATAGAGGAGTAGTTTTCTGAAGCATAGGATGGAATGGAAAGTTGATTGTTAGGGAGCTCTTTTTATGCTCTTTGGACTATTCTTTGGAGGGACTCCTGTCAAAGAAGTTACAGACAATGCATGGAGGAAGTTGACTAAGTCCCAATCAGCTAACTTTGGCCTCATTTTCTTAGTCTCTGCTAAAACTTGCTACAGCTAAGTCATTTCAGTCGTGTCCGACTCTGTGTGACCCCACAGATGGCAGCCCACTAGGCTCCTCTGTCCCTGGGATTCTCCAGGCAAGAATACTGGAGTGGGTTGCCATTTCCTTCTCCAATGCATGAAAGTGAAAAGTGAAAGTGAAGTCGCTCAGTCATGCCCAACTCTTAGCAACCCCCATGGACTTCAGCCCACCAGGCTCCCCCATCCCTGGGATTCTCCAGGCAAGAACACTGGAATGGATTGCCATTTCCTTCTCCAATGTATGAAAGTGAAAAGTGAAAGTGAAGTCACTCAGTCGTGTCCGACCCTTAGCGACCCCATGGACAGCAGCCTACCAGACTCCTCCATCCATGGGATTTTCCACCTTAGGGCCTGAGAAATTCTGCCTTGTGCAGGTTTCAAAAACTAGGAGGGCTGATTCTGCCATTTGAATGTGTGTGTATGTGTGCACACGCCAAACACAGATAAAATTAAAGAACATTTGCAGAGCTCTGACCCCTGTGAAGAATATCTGAGGTACAGAAAGGTCGTCAGAGACTTTGGATAAGAGGATGAGAATGTATGAGTCTACACGTATGTGCTTATAGTGCACACACACATACAGTTATCTATGTTAGTAGAATGTGGGAATGTGTGCATGGATAACTGTGAAAATGTCCATCCATGTTTAGCAGTGTAGGATGGGAGTGTCATATCAACAGTAATTTCTCCTTTGGATCCACAGTTCTTCTGGGCATTTTTTTTTAACTTTGGTTTTGCTGTTTTGTCCATCTGTCCATTGAGGTGGTTAACTCCAGGGGAAAGGGATTTTTGCACCATGGGCTGATATGAGGAATGTGCTCAGGTCCCAGTCATCTTAGATTCTATTTTGTTCTCCTTTGAAACAGTGGCAGACTTTATTTTGGGGGGCTCCAAAATCACTGCAGATGGTGATTGTATCCATGAAATTAAAAGACACTTACTCCTTGGAAGAAAAGTTATGACCAACCTAGATAGCATATTAAAAAGCAGAGACATTAATTACTTTACTGACAAAAGTCCATCTAGTCAAGGCTATGGGTTTTCCAGTAGTCATGTATGGATGTGAGAGTTGGACTATAAAGAAAGCTGATCAATGAAGAATTGATGCTTTTGAAATGTGGTGTTGGAGAAGACTCTTGAGAGTCCCTTGGACTGCAATTTGATCAAACCAGTCCATCCTAAAGGAAATCAGTCCTGAATATTCACTGGAAGGACTGATGCTGAAGCTGAAACTCCAATACTTTGGCCACCTGATATGAAGAACTGACTCATTTGTAAAGACCCTGATGCTGGGAAAGGTTGAAGGCGGGAGGAGAAGGGGATGACAGAGAATGAGATGGCTGGATGGCGTCACTGACTCAATGGACATGAGTCTAAGTAAACTCCGGGAGTTGATGATTCTACAGGAAGGCCTGGCATGCTGCAGTCCATGGGGGTCACAAGGAGTCGGACATAACTGAGTGACTGAACTGAACTGAACTGAAACTCATAGAATCTCAAAGCTGAAAGCACATCCAATCACTTCAGTTTATAGATGGAGAAGCTGAGGTGCAGAAAAGTGAGTCAAATCTATACAAAATCACATAGTAATCAGAGTCAGTGCCTAGACTAAGCCCACCATAGGCTCCTTCCACTCTGCTACTCATGCTTCCTCAGCACCAGGGGATTGTATTGGCATCAAGAGGAGAACTTACTTATAATCCTGTCAGCTCAAGTCTCCATCCAATCCCCAGCATGAAGGGACCTTGCACTCTCACCATGTTCCCCAGATATGCTGAACAATTCTGTCTTGGAATCTGGCCTGCTCTGGGCTACCAGGATCTGAGCTGATAGTGGGAAAAGATCTCCTGGGAGAAATATCCAGAAGAGAGGTCAAGAACCCGGTTGGCATTGACATGAGACATATGGAAGATGTGTCTCCCCAATGTCTTTAAGATACCTACATGCCCCTGTGATGCTTAGGAGAATCCAATCCCTCCCTATACCTTCCCAGCTCCCTCTCTTTCAGTTCCCAACTTGCATCCACTCTCTAGCTGGGGTCGCATTTCCCAAGATGGGCCAAGGTCTCTCTCACCTCAATTCTCCCCACACATTGTGAACAGCTTCCACTATTCATTTCCTTTTTCCTGGATAACTCTTGATTATATCTCAAGTTTGTCCTAATCATTCCCACCTCTGGAAGGTTTCTGTGGCTCCACACATCCTTGATAAGTGTTCTTCTCTGTCACCCTATCACCGAGGGAGAGAGAAACAGGGAAATTCTTATCTGGCACCTGTGTCTGGCTGCTCAGCCTTGTAGCCACAGAGTCTTACTAAGTGCCTGTCAGAATGAATGAATGAACAAATAAACAAACAAACATCCTTTTGAGTCTCTTCAAGAGAGTGGCAAGGGACTGAGTGTGAAGTAGAAACCCTGGGGAGTATGTAGAGAAGAGGACACTTAATTGGTAGAATAAATGTTTCTTAAGCCAAGACCCAAATGAAAATGATTTCAGGGCTGAGGACTACCCCAGAGGCTCTGAAATGTTGCTCTGTTATTCACAGGCCTTGTGCTTGCTGGGCACGCAGGAGGGCTGGGCAGAGGTGTCTCCAGCTAAATAGCTGCAATCTAGGGAGACGTAATTGCAGGATTTGAAGGCAACTTTTCCATGTCTGGCTCTGCTCAGGGGAAAGAGTGATCACAGGCCTCTCAACTGGAGAGCCTGCCAAGTATCAGACAGCTGCAGGTGGGGTGGATGACACTGAATTTGGCTGCCATGGGCAGGGCCAACCTTAGACAGAAGGTGAAGGGTGTTAAGGGCACAAAGTCTATGGAAGAAAAATATTGGAGGGATGAAGGCGAAGGCAAAGGCAGAGGAATGGGGTTACAGGGTGTGCTCCAGGAGAGGAAGTAGCTGGCTGGTCTCCAACCCTAGGGACAATCAGAAGAGATAGGGAGTGGAGAGAGAGTTCTGACAGCAACTCACGATTTTGACGAATGCGCGTGTCATTATTTCTGGAAATTTATTTTATGATGGACCCTCCTCAATAGAAGAGCTATACAAAGGACGATATAACCAATGGGTTATGATCTTGGGTTTTTAATTCAAGCTACCTAGATTTTATTAATAATTCTAGCTTTTCTATCTATGGGCTGAATGACCTAAGTAAGTTATTCAATCTCTTTAAGCCTCTACCTGCTCCACTGTAGAATGGGTACACCATTCTACACCAGTGTCAGGGAGTATCCATCTCATTGTTGTTGTTGTTGAGTTGTTCAGTTGTGTCTGACTCCTTGTGACCCCATGGCTGCAGCATGACAGGCTTCCCTGTCCTTCACCATCTCCTGGAGTTTGCTCAAACTCATGTCCATAGAAGTGGTGATGCCATCCAATCATCTCATCTCTGTCATCCCCTTCTCCTCCTGTCTTCAATCTTCCCCAGCATCAGGGCCTTTTCTAATGAGTCAGCTCTTCACATCAGATGTCCAAAATATTGGAGCTTCAGGTTCAGCATCAGTCCTCCCAATGAACATTCAGGGTTGATTTTCTTAAGGATTTGACTGATTTGATCTCCTTCCTGTCCAAGGGACTCTCAAGAGTCTTCTCCAACACCACAGTTCAAAAGCAACAATTCTTCAGCGCTCATTCTCCTTTATGATCCAACTCTCACCTCCGTACATGACTACTGGAAAAACCATAGCTTTGACTATATGGACCTTTGTCATGAGGGTTTAAAGTGAAATAGTCCACATAAGGTACTTAATACAGCATCTGGGACACAATATAGGCTCAATAAAGGTTAACTAGTATTATTCATGTTTTATGTTATTATTTACCTATGCATTCCTAATATCCCCACCCCCAAATGTCTGGTATATAGTAGATCTCAAAAAAGTATGGCACAAATAAATGAATGAATGGATAAATGAATAGACTGAATCAACAAAATATTTTTTATGTACTCAGTGCTTGCCATGAGGCAATTTTATATGTGCCTTGTGTCTGGCGTTCCCTCTGCCTGGAACATCCTTCTTCATCTTCTTTCCTGGTGATCATCTATCTGTAAGTTGAGATTCAGCCCAGAGAGTCTATCTTGCAGGGAGAGGCCTTCCTGGCATCACTTGAGGTGGAAGGAGGAATCATGGTCGTACCTCTAAAGTGGCTGTGAGGAACAGAAAGAACCATGGACTTTTTCATTTCTGTACTGTTTCTAGCTATATAAGTGACCTTGGGAAAGCCACTGATACTTTTAAAAATTGAAATACAATTGTTTTACAATGTTGTGTTAGTTGCAGGTATATAGCATAGTAATTCAGTACTTTGCAGACTATTTGCTTCTGTCTCATCATATGTGTAATGGGGATGATGATGCTTACCATATAATATTGTTTTCAACATGTTTCTCCTTCCAGAGTATTAATTGAAGTCCTCTTATGGATCATGCACTGTACTGGGCTCTGGAGAAAACTCAGTGAACAAGACAGGCAGGATCTCTACTATAATGGAGCTAACAATTCAGCATGGAAGATAGACATTAAAGAAATTAAGTGTTCTGAAGAAATATGTACATCAGTTCAGTTCAGCCCTTCAACATGTCCAACTCTTTGCAACCCCATGGACTACAGCACACCAGGCTTCCCTGTTCATCACCAAATCCTGGAGCTTTCTCAAACTTGGTCCATCGAGTCTGTGATGCCATCCAACCATCTCATCCTCTGCCGTCCCCTTCTCCTCCTGCCTTCAATTTTTTCCAGCATCAGGGTCTTTTCCAATGAGTCAGTTCTTTGCATCAGGTGGCCAAAGTATTGGAGCTTCCACTTCAGCATCATTCCCTCCAAAGAAATCCCAAGGCTGATCTCCTTCAGAATGGACTGGTTGGATCTCCTTGCAGTCCAAGGAACTCTCAAGAGTCTTCTCCAACACCCCAGTTCAAAAGCATCAATTCTTTGGTGCTCAGCTTTCTTTATGGTCCAACTCTCACATCCATATATTACTACTGGAAAAAACATAGCTTTGACTAGATGGATCTTTGACGGTAAAGTAATGTCTCTGCTTTTTAATATGCTGTCTAGGTTGGTCATATTTTTCTTCCAAGGAGCAAGCGTCTTTTAATTTCATGGCTGCAGTCACCATCTGCAGTGATTGTGGAGTCCAAGAAAATGAAGTCTGTCACTGTTTCCATTGTTTCCCCATCTATTTACTAGGAAGTGATAGGATCGGATGCCATGATCTTCGTTTTTTGAATGTTGAGTTTTAAGCCAGCCTTTTCACTCTCCTCTTTCACTTTTATCAAGAGGATCTTCAGTTCCTCTTCACTTTCTGCCATAAGGGTGGAATCATCTGCATATCTGAGGTTATTAATATTTCTCCTGGCAAGCTTGATTCCAGCTTTTGCTTCATCCAGCCTGGCATCTCGCATGATGTACTCTGCATAAAAGTTAAATAAACAGGGTGACACTATACAGCCTTGATGTACTCCTTTCCCAATTTGGAACCAGTCTGTTGTTCCATGTCCAGCTCTAACTGCTGCTTCTTGTCCTGCATACAGATTTTTCAGGAAGCAGCTAAGGTGGTCTGGTATTCCCATCTCTTGAGGAATTTTCCATAGTTTGTGATCCACACAGTCAAAGGCTTTGGTGTAGTCAATAAAGCAGAAGTAGATGCTTTTTCTGGAACTCTTTTTCTTTTTCTATGATCCAATGGATTTTGGCAATTTGATCTCTGGTTCCTCTGGCTTTTCTAAATCCAGCTTGAATGTCTGAAAGTTCTGGGTTCATGTACTGTTGAAGCCTCACTTGGAGAATTTTGAGCATTATTTTGCTAGCATATGAGATGAATGCAACTGTGCGGCATTCTTTGGCATTGCCTTTCTTTGGGACTGGAATGAAAACTGATCTTTTCCAGTTCTGTGGCCACTGCTGAGTTTCCCAAATTTGCTGGCATATTGAGTGCAGCACCATCTTTTCAGATTTAAAATAGCTCAGCTGGCATTCCATCACCTCCACTAGCTTTGTTTATAGTGATGCTTCCTGAGGCCCACTTGGCTTCACATTCCAAGATGTCTGGCTCTAGGTGAGTGATCGATCACACCATCATGGTTATCTGGGTCATGAAGATCTTTTTTGTATATGAAGGTCTTCTGTGTATTCTTTCCACCTTTTCTTAATATCTTCTCTTTCTGTTAGGTCCATACTGTTTCTGTCCTTTATTGTGCCCATCTTTATGTGAAATGTTCCCTTGGTACCTCTAATTTTCTGGAAGAGGCCACTAGTCTTTCCCATTCTGTTGCTTTCCTCTTTTCCTTTGCTCTGATCACTGAGGAAGGCTTTCTTATCTCTCCTTTCTGTTCTTGGGAACTCTGCATATAATTATATATATTTGTGATACATATAACAAAGGAAAGAAGAGGGTTAGACTAGGAAAGATTTGCTTGAAATCTGAATTTCAAGAAGGAAATAACCATTCAAAAGAGAGTTGAGTAAGAACATCCCAGGCAGAGAGAGCAGCATGTGCAGAGGTCCTGAGGCAGAAGAGAGAGCTGGTGGAGGGGCGGGCAGGTTGAAGAACTGAAAAGAGGTGCAAAGAACATGGGCAAAATGGGAAAGGGGAGGAGAGGAGTATGATAAGATTCAAAAGGTGGGCACAGAAACCAGGTCTGGCAGAGCCTTGCAGGCCACAGCAAGGAGGTCATAAGTGACAAAAGGGATGCCAACTCTCTTAATAAAAGGTAAAGATGCATGAAATGTCACATTAGACCCTGGCTATGAACCTGTAACTAGCCGTTTGGTTTCTCCATTGGCAAGATGAGAGAACATCATCTGTCCTGCCACACGTCTTCAGCCTCCCCACCTCCATCCCCAGGTATAATGACAGGTGTGATATCTTCTTTTAAGTGACATCCCTAGATGACAGCATACCCTACCCGATCCTTACTGCGGCTGCACCAGGCACTGTGGCCCTGGTTATGCCAGCCCCGAGACAAGGCTGAGCTATTATCAAAGGGGAGGAAGCATCCTGCAGACTGTTTTGGAGCCATGATGCGTGTGGCTATTCTGGGCCTGGTGGGAGGGAGGCTGGGAGGGGGGGACTGGCCGGAAGAACAGAGTTATTTCAGGACACTGCGGCACACAATTTGTAGCCTGAGTGTACAAAGCAAATCTGGATAGACTAAAGGGGCCAGAGACCCTGAGTCGCTGGAAGCTGAAGGGCGTCCTCAGATGGCCCCAGATGAGATATGTTTCTGTTGTCAGGCAACATGGCATGGGTCCCAGAGGCAGACAGGGCTGGGACAGATGCCTGCCGTGTGACCTTGGGCAGGTGCCCACTAGGTGCCAGGCATGTTGCCAAGTCCTTTACATGCCTCAGCTCATTGTGTCCTCCCAACAACCTTATGACATATCCTTTGGGTTGTTCCCATTTTACAGATGAGGAAACTGAAGCTTGGAGAGGTTAAGTGACTGGCCACGGCCCTGTTGTTATTAGAGGCAGAATCACTTTTTGCACTCAGCTCTCCAGATCCCAATCTGTCTACCCTGTGATATCATCCCTGCCTCTTATTACCCATGACAGAACACGGTTGTCTGGACAACTAAATGAGATGGTACATGTAAACCACTCAGCATAGCTTAACCATGTGACCTCTGGCACATAGACATCCTGGTAAGATGTCACCTGAGCTCTTCAAAACTGCTTATTTGAAAGTATGTACCAAATGTGAGGCTCCTTATTCCTGTGGTGAGATAAAGGCAGGTCTTAAAAATCCAGCAGGGACTAGCTAAATTGGGATTCTGAGATGGGTACTAGCTTTTTGGGAAAAAAACCTAGGCTAAAGTGCATGTGTGTGTGTGTGTGTGTGTTTTAATAGAAACCACGGAGGGAGAAAAGCAGCAACATTAATTATGTATATAAATAGCACTATTGCATGTCCTCTTTAAAGTAGTCTTGCAAAATGTGATGGCAAGAAATTACTGTCCCATGGAACAGTCATAGACATGGAGACAGATTAGGATTTATAGGGTTGTCCAAAGCCACAGTGCAAACCAGTGGGAGAGAAGTGATGGAACCCCAGTCTGCTCCTTCCTGATGCAGGCTTCTAGCCCACGAACCTTCTCAATGAAGACTGTAAATAAGATTTCATAGTTTTCCCTGCTGAGCATCTAGTCTCTGCTGTTATGATATGAGCAATGGATTCTTCTTGAGTGACCATCCCCTTCTCTACTCTTGGTCCATCTGATTCAGGTGAAGGTAATTTTACCCCATCTCCACAATGAGTCTCTGATCCAGTCCTGGCCAATTAAAGCATCACATGGCTTGGCCACAATGACAGGTCATAAATGGGCACCTATCCAAACCATACCAATTGAGCCAGAGAGACTCAAATCTGGGGCATGTACTGAAACCACTGGGAAGGGACCCTCCTTCCTAGAGGTTGTTAAAAAGGATAAGATGAAACCTTGGAGATCCTGGTAGGCCAACCCATAACTGCAAGAGGAGAGGATGCCTGAGAAGTGAATAAGTGGACAACAGTGCTTAAGCTCCTGAATCTAGCTAGACTAGAAGCTATTTAACTCTGCAGTTATGAGAACCAATACATCCTCTTTATTGCTGGAGCTACCTCAGTGTGGTTTACATCCCATCCTGTAACCAAAGGACTCTCAAATAATGCAATCACTCTCATCATCTCCAAAAAAACTTTACTGTATGTCGACAAAACACAGGAGCTCCTGGCACCCATGAGAGTGGTTAAGAGCATGCATACTAGAGTTAGGCTCCTGGGTTTGAGGACTGCCTCTGCCATTTTCTAGTTGTGTGATTTTGGGTAAATTACTCTATCTCCCTGTGCCTCATCTGTAAAGTGGGAAGATAATATCTACTTGGGTGAATCACTGGGAATATTAAATGAGATAATACGTGGCTAAGGCTTGGAACAGTGCCTGCCACACAGCAAGTACTCAATAAATGTTACTGTTGGAATGTGGATCAGAAAGAAATTGTTTTACCCAAAACCAGGGACCCTTAGAGGTACCACGTGTACAAGTTGACTTGATGGTCACAAAATAAGCACTGTGAGAGCTGCCACTAGCCCCTAACTAGGTGCTTGATATGCTTATTTTACATTAACCATATGAGATAGGTAATTTACTATCCCCGCTTAGTTGACTACAAAACTGAGACTTGGAGAGTCAAAAAGCCTTATTTGAAACAACACAGCTAATATGAGATGGAGCTGGCACCTAGCCCAGACTTGCTTTCTTCAAGGCCATGTCTCTCTCAAAATATGTTTCCTAAACCTCAGTTGCTCACACAAGACCAATCATGATTGTTGACTATTTATCCATGTGTTTTTTACACTCATATTTGCTTAATATTAGTCTTGAAAATGACTTGCTATTTATTTAGTACATTTAGTTAAAAGAGAAACCTAACATCACAACTCTAAATGGAAAATGAAAGTCCTGCTCAGAGACAGAAGACAACCTTAAAAATAGATAGGATGAAAACAAAGAACATTATTAAATTCCAACCATACACTGCTACCTGCTTTGGGCTTCTGAGCCTGACACCTGCTTCCTTTTTTGTTAAGAAAAGAAGATTAGCAAGTGTTGAGAGATGTTAAAAACATAGCAGTCCCAAATTTAGACAACGCTTTGACAATCGGAAGGATAGAAAGTGAATTGGAAGGGCAATCATTTTCTCACTATGTTATTATGTGTTATTTCATGCTGTGTCCATGGGGCCACCTAAAATATCTCAGACAAATAATAATATGGGTCCAAAACTTTGGAAAACACAGCACCCCAAACTCCAATTTACCTATCCTCTAAGGACCCTCCCTTTTTGTACTTCACTGCATTCTCTCTCTCTCAACCCTTGCACATCCTAAATTATCAAAAAACCTTCACTTCACAAGTCTTTCCCCAGGTAAGTCTTAGAAGCACTATAGTGCACGCTGACATATACACCTATCCAAATACACCCACCTGACAGACACATATGGTCCTTATCAGTTGAAAATCACAGCCCTGCCCCTCTGTACTGGATAAGCCAGCACCCACCCACTGCTACACAGGCTCCATCTACATTCACACAAGAACAGCCACTGTTGTGACAGTGATATATTCTAAACAAGTCAGGTGATGCAATTCTCCTGGGGTATGTGGCACCAAAGAGATGACTGAGGCACACTGCTTCTGATTCAGACTCCTAGGGAGAAAGACTTCACATTGAATCAAATATACTCTCAAGAGTCAGAAGGAGGAAAATGATGAATAAATCCCTACCAAGCTCTGAAATGTACCCTCTTGCTGTGTGGCCTTAGGTAAGTCATTTAGCCTAGATCCAGATACACCAAATGACTCCAAACACTAGGTCTTGCCCATGGTCACATAGATAGTGATAAAAGTACAGACAGACCCAGGGACAGAGAGGCTGATAACCCATTCTGTGCCTGGCTGCAGCATTTACCAAAATGCATCGCAGTGAACACTGGTGCTACATGAGTAGTTGCTGCTCCTTTAACATGGTATGGGGATGGGACTGTCTACCCAAATGGAATGGAGAAACACCAGGTTAAACAAAAAGGACCAGGTTTTGCTGCCTCAGGACTTATCAGAAACTTTCATGTTCTTAAGTGCAATGTGGAAACCCAGGGAGGGAACGTGTCATATAGTCTTTCTCAAAAATGTGTGGCCACAGAAAATTTGTTTTATGGTCTAGTGGCTAATAGTCCATGGAGTACTTCGGAGACACAGCTCCGTGGAGTAATCTCAGTCAGAATACCTTCTGTGAGGGGGAGGGAACTCCTTTCAGAAAACTGTGATGGTTGGAAAATTCTTCCAGATTACAGAGAAAAATCTTAATTGAGGGGGGGAAAAAAAAACCTACCAGCCTCCCTGTAACTTGCACTCTTGAGTTCCATTTCTGTTCCCTTTTGAGGCACAAAACTTTTTTGAGCCTTACTCTTTTCTCCTATAAACTGGGAATGATTCTAGCCCTAATAAAAATCCCCAAATTGGAAGAATTACATAGTATAACTCAACTTTTTAAACTGTTGAGCTACCATCTATAAAGTAGAACCACAAATTGCTTCAGGCAGAAACCCTTAGGACCAGCCCTTGTGGAGACAGATCATTCAGAACAGGATTTCCCACCCTCCACACTATTGTTCTGGGGGACCATCCCATGTACTGTAGGATGCTGAGCTGGTCTCTGTCCACTAGGTACCAGCAGCAATCCCCCAGTTGTAACAACCAAAATCATCTCCAAACATTGCCAAATGCCCCTTGGAGGATAAAACTGATCTCCATTGAAAACTACTGTTCCATCAACAAGCTTACTGTGAAGATGGAGATATTCTGTAGTTTGCATCTGTAGTGTCCGGTGTGTGTGTGTGTGTGCCTCGTCCCTCAACTCTGACCGCACAGACTGTAGCCCACAAGGCTCCTCTGCCCATGGGATTTCCCAGGCAAGAACACTGGAGTGGGTTGCCATTTCTTTCTCCAGCAGAATCTTCCTGACCAAAGGATTGAAACCCACATCTCTTACACTGGCAAGCAGATTCTTTACCACTGAGCCACCTGGGAAGCTCCACTATCCAACAGGATTGCTACTAATCCACATGGCTAGTGAATACTTGAACTGTGGCTAAGGTTACTGAGGAAATGGATTTTTAACTTTAATAATAGATTCAATATTAAATAAATAAATAATAAATTTAATATTTTTAATTTTTAAAATTAAATATATGTAGCTAGAGGTGATGAGTAGCTACCATACTGAACAATACAATTCTAGATAATGTAATCTGAGGTCCATTTACTATGCCACAAATATTTACTGAGCACCTACTATGTGCCAGCCACAATGTCCCTTACTGGACCTATAGTAAAACATGACTCCTGGTCTCATCCAATTGGTAGATACCTTCAAGCAACCTAGTATACAAGACGGCGTGTACTTTGGGCTTCCATGCAAAAGATATCTCCTCCACAAGTCTGTCCCTCTGCCTGAAACCCTACCACATATACTTCATTGAGCTGCAAGGTCTCCAAAAGACACATATGTTATCTCAAGAGGAGAACTGATGAACACCCACTGATGTGTCAGGATGGGTTTGTTTATATGATTAGCTACACTGAACAAATCCCTAAGAGCTCTCTGAAAGCAGAGACCTGTCTTCCTCATCACTGTCATCATCAGAGCCTGGCGTGGAGCCTGGCATAGGTGGGTGATAAGCAAATACTTCCCAAAAGCTGACTCAGAACAGATCCAGAACAGTCTGTTAAAGATGGTGAATGTTCTAAAAACCATGTCATGTCAAGAACAACCAAATGACCCAACTGAACTTATAAGGACAGTATCCCAGTACCTGGCACAAAGTATTTGCTAAATAAATATTTGTTGACCAAAGAGTAGGGGCGGAGGGGTTGAGAAAAGCACAAAGCCTGTGTCAGTCCCTGAGAGGTGAGGCTCACATATGAAGAGGGTGTGATTGGCATAAATAAGAGATACCCTAACTGGAGCATAAGAAGAGGAAGAATTTACCATTACTCTTACTATTACTGTTTGTTAAGACCCAGATAACCATGATGGTGTGATCATTTACCTGGAGCCAGACATCCTGGAATGTGAAGTCAAGTGGGCCTCAGGATGCATCACTACGAACAAAGTTAGTGGAGGTGATGGAAATCCAGCTGAGCTATTTTAAATTTGAAAAGATGATGCTGTCAAAGTGCTGCACTCAATACACCAGCAAATATGGAAAACTCAGCAGTGGTCACAGGACTGGACAAGGTCAGTTTTCATTCCAATCCCAAAGAAAGGCAATGCCAAAGAATGTTCAAATCACTGTACAATTGTACTCATCTCACACACTAGCAAAGTAATGCTCAAAATTCTCCAAGCTAGGCTTCAATAGTATGTGAACCTAGAACTTTCAGATGTTCAAGCTGGATTTAGGAAAGGCAGAGGAACCAGAGATCAAATTTCCAACATCTGTTGGATCATTGAAAAAGCAAGAGAATTCCAGAAGAACATCTACTTCTGCTTCATTGACTACACTAAAGCCTTTGACTGTGTAGATCACAACAAACTGGAAAATTTTTAAAGAGATGAGAATACCAGACCACCTGACCTGCCTCCTGAGAAATCTGTATTCAGGTCAAAAAGCAACAGTTAGAACTGGACATGGGACAATGGCCCAGTTCCAAAACTGGGAAATGAGTACGTCAAGGCTGTATATTGTCACCTTGCTTATTTAACTCATATGCAGAATACATCATGTGAAATGCCAGGCTGGATGAAGCACAAACTGGTAATCAAGCTTGCAGGGAAAACTATCAATAATCTCAGAAATGCAGATGACACCACCCTTATGGCAGAAAGTGAAGAGGAACTGAAAAGCTTCTTGATGAAGGTGAAAAAGGAGAGTGAAAAAGCTGACTTAAAACTCAACAATCAAAAAACTAAGATCATGGCATCTGGTCCCATCACTTCATGGCAAATAGATGGGGAAACAATGGAAACAAGCGACAGACTTTATTTTCTTGGGCTCCAAAATCACTGCAGATGGTGACTGCAGCCATGAAATTAAAAGAGGCTTGCTCTTTGGAAGAAAAGCTATGACCAACCTAGAAAGCATATTAAAAAGCAGAGACATTACTTTGATGACAAAGGTCCTTCTAGTCAAAGCTATGGTTTTTGCAGTAGTCATGTATGGATGTAAGAGTTGGACCATAAAGAAAGCTGAGCGCCGAAGAATTGATGCTTTTGAACAGTGGTGTTGGAGAAGACTCTTGAGAGTCCCATGGACTGCAAGGAGATCCAATCAGTCCATCCTAAAGGAAATCAGTCCTGAATATTCATTGGAAGGACTGATACTGAAGTGGAAGCTCCAATACTTTGGGCACCTGATGCAAAAAACTGACTCATTGAAAAAGACCCTGATGCTAAAAAAGATTGAAGGCAGGAGGAGAAGGGGATGACAGAGGATGAGATAGTTGGATGGCACCACTGACCCGATGGGCATAAGCAAGCTCCGGGAGTTGGTGATGGACAGGGAAGCCTAGTGTGCTGTAGTCCATGGGGTCACAAAGAGTTAGACACTACTGAGCAACTAAACTGAACTTATGGGCTGAATTGTGCACCTCCTCCATTCATATGCTGACATCCTAACTCCTGGTTCCTCAGAATGTAACTATATTTGGAGATAAGTCCTCTAAAGAGGTGATTCAGGTAAAATTAGTCATATGGGTGGGTCCTCAGCCAATATGACTATTGTCCTTGTAAGAAGAGATTAGGACACAGACAATGGCCCATGAGCGATAGCCATTGGAGGACACAGTAAGAAGGTGACCATCTTCAAACCAAGGAGAGGGGCCTCAGAAGAAACCAAATCTGCCAACACCTAGACCTTGGACTTCTAGGCTCAGAACTGGGGGGAAATCATTTGTGTTATATAAGCCACCTGGTCTGTGGTGTTTTGTTATAGCAGCTGGAGTGGACCAATGCATTACTGATCATTGAGGTCCAAAACGGAGGGGATATATACATATAGATAGCTGATTCACTTCATTGTACAGCAGAAACTGATACAACATTGTAAAGCAATTTAAAGTGTGAAAGTCTTAATCACTCAGTCATGTCTGACTCTTTGAGACCCTGTGGACTACAGCCCACCTGGCTCCTCTGACCATGGAATTCTCCAGGCCAGAATACTTGAGTGTGTTGCCATTCCCTTCTCCAGGGGGTAAAGCAATTACACTCCAATTAAAAAATGCATAAAAGTTATCAAGAAAAAAAACCCACATCAGGCTCTGTATTAAATGTTCCATGTGCACTATCTCCTTAAATCCTTGCTCTAGTCCCCTTAAATCTATTCTCCCTCCCATGCAGCCTGATCTGGCTCCTCTCAGTGGAAGTCAGACTGCGTCATTCCTCTTTTCAAATCTGGGCTTCCCACCTCACTCAAGGTAAAAATCAAGGTCCTTATAATCACCAAAACTCATTGCATGAATCAGTCCCCTGTTGACTGTCTAATTTCATCATTTTCCTCTCCTCTCAAACTGCTGTACCTACACCAGCCACGTGTGTTCCCACCTCAGGGCCTCTGCATTTGCACATCTCTGCTTGGGATGCTTTCCCCCCAGATGTCACCTGGATTGTCCCCACATTTCCTTCAAATCTTTGTTCAAATGTCACTTCATCAGTGAGGTTTGCCTTAAACACCAGATGTACAAGAGAACCAAGGGCCCCTGCCCAACACCAAACTTTCCCTAATCCCCTTTCCTGATTTCATTTTTCGCCCCAGCACTTACCACCATCTACCATTCTGTGTATTGACTTGCATATCAATCTATGGCCTCTCTCCTTCCACTAAAACATAGAATCCATGAGGGGAAAAACTTTCTCATATTTATTGTTATACTGCTACATCCCTAACATCTCAAACAGCATCCAGTACATAGTAGGTATTCAATGAATATTTCTTGAATGAATGGGTCCTCACAACCTCTTTGTATTCAGTTGCTTCAGTCGTGTCTGACACTTTGTTACCCCATGGACTGTAGCCTACCAGGCTTCTCTGTCCATAGGATTCTCCAGACAAGAATATTGGAGTAGGTTGCCATGCCCTCTTCCAGGGGATCTTCCCAACCCAGGGATCAAACCCACGTCTCCTGCATCTCCTGCATTGCAGGCAGATTCTTTACTACTGAACTACTGCGGAAGCCCCACAACCTCTTTATGGAACAGTTATTATTATGATGCTCATTTTACAGGCAAGAAATTGAGTCTCGGAGAAGTCAGTTCACACATTCAAGATCAAATAAGGAAGGAAGCTTCAGGTCCCAAAGTCAACATGAGACACAGAAGTAATCTGCTGAAAGTCACACAGCTGGAATTCAAAGCCAGACCTCTAGACTTATCCCAGGGCTCTGGGGTCCCTTCCAGTTCCAAGATTCCCTGGATAAGCTTCAGTGTGTACAAAAGCCAAGAAATCTCCTTTTCCTGGAAAAGGGGTCACTCTTGCACATTCCTCCTGCTCTTCCAGGGATACAATGGGAATAAAGACAATAACTCAGCTTCTGTCTCCTTCTGTCCAGTGTGGACTGGCAAGAAATAAAGGGGTCCTAAATTCAGCCCTGGGATAATTAATGGTGCCCAAATCAGGCTTCTTCCCCCCCCCCCCCCCGGTGGGTCACTGGGATTGTTAATTATTTTCTTTATAAAAATAATTAGCCCTAATCAAGACAAGAGCTCTTCAGAATTACAGCTCATTAGCTGTGTGTGCATTTTTCAGTTCCAAAAAAAGTCTTGTGGCACTGATGAAAATTACAGGTCCCTGGAATCAGCATTAGAGTAAATCCAGCTTGTGTTCCCAGCCAATTACCATCAGCTACGTTGACTTGGCTTCCATAATTACAGGTGGAGATAGATGGAGGATGTGTCTGTGTGTGTGCTTGAGTGTATATATCTGTCAGAGTGGGGCTGGGGTCTGGTGACAAAGGCCTGGGAGTTCCAAAGTCTATATCTCAACACATTCTGTTCCTCCTCCTTCTCAAAAAGAGGCATCTGCATCAAAGATGAAGCTAAGGGCTAATTTAGAAGGCAGAAGCTAAACTATGGTGTTGGCAATGGGGAAGGGGTAAGGTGGGGATTTTTCCTTTGGAAAGTGTGCAATGTGGAAAGATACCTCACCAGGGATTCTGGAGTCTTGGGACATCTTAAACCAGCAGACAGATCTGGGTTCTAATCTTAGCTCTGCACCAACTGCTTGTGACTATGGGTGTGTCTACCTATTGGTCCTCAGTGCCCACATGCATATACAGCTGAGCCCGCAACACTAATAATGAGAGCTAACCTTTATCTAACACCTACATGGCTTAGACCCTGATACACTGCCTGTATATCATCTCATCTGATCTTTTTGAACAGTGCTATGAAGCAGGAACTAGTGTCATTCCCATTTCACAGATGAAGAAATTGAGGCACAGTGAGTTAATTAACTGGTCCAAGGTCACTGATGGCAGAACTGGGATCTCTACCAAGGCATTCTGATTTACGGGGTTTATATCATAACCACAATAAAGGACAGAATGGTACACAGACAGACAGAAATGGTATGAACCTAACAGAAGCAGAAGATATTAAGAAGAGGTGGCAAGAATACACAGAAGAATTGTACAAAAAAGATCTTCATGACCCAAATAATCATGATGGTGTAATCACTCACCTAGAGCCAGATATCCTGGAATGTGAAGTCAAGTGGGCCTCAGGAAGCATCACTATGAACAAAGTATTCCAGCTAAGCTATTTCAAATTCAAAAAGATGATGCTGTTAAAGTGCTGCACTCAGTATGCCAGCAAATTTGGAAAACTCAGCAGTGGTCACAGGACTAGAAAAGGTCAGTTTTCATTCCAATCCCAGAAAAGGAAATGCCAAAGAATGTCTAATTGACTGCACAATTGCACTCATCTCATACGCTAGCAAGGTAATGCTCAAAATTCTCCAAGCCAGGCTTCATCAGGACATAAACCGTGAACTCCCAGATATTCAAGCTGGATTTAGAAAAGGCAAAGGAACCAGAGATCAAATTGTCAACATCCACTGGATCATCAAAAAAGCACGAGAGTTCCAGAAAAACACCCACCTCTGCTTTATTGACTACGCCAAAGCCTTTGACTGTGTAGATCACAACAAACTGTGGAAAATTCTTCACAAGATGGGAATACCAGACCATCTGACCTGCCTCCTGAGAAGTCTGTATGCAGGTCAAGAAGCAACAGTTAGAAATGGACACGGAGCAACAGACTAGTTCCAAATTGGGAAAGGATTATGTCAAGTCTGTATATTGTCACCCTGTTTATCTAACTTATATGCAGAGTATATCATGTGAAATGCCAGGCTGGATGAAGCACAAGCTGGATTCAAGATTGCCAGGAAAAATATCAACAACCTCAGAAATGCAGATGACACCACCCTTATGGCAGAAAGCAAAGAAGAACTAACGAGCCTCTTGATGAAAGTAAAAAAAGGAGAGTGAAAAAGCTGACTTAAAACTCAACATTCAGAAAACTAAGATCATGGCATCCAGTCCCATCACTTCATGGAAAATAGATGGGGAAACAATGGAAAGAGTGACAGACTTAATCTTTTTGGGCTCCAAAATCACTGCAGATGATGACTGCAGCCATGAAATTAAAAGAGGCTTGCTCCTTGGAAGAAAAGCTATGACCAACCTAGACAGCAGGTTAAAAAGCAGAGACATTACTTTGATGACAAAGGTCCTTCTAGTCAAAGCTATGGTTTTTGCAGTAATCACATATGGATGTGAGAGTTGGACCATAAAGAAAACTGAGCACCAAAGAATTGATGCTTTTGAACTGTGGTGTGGGAGAAGACTCTTGAGAGTCTCTTGGATTGCAAGGAGATTCAACCAGTCAATCCTAAAGGAAATCGGTCTTGAATATTCATTGGAAGGACTGATGTTGAAGTTTAAACTCAATACTTCGGCCATCTGATGCAAAGAACTGACTCATTAGAAAAGATCCTGATGCTGGGAAAGATTGAAGGCGGGAGGAGAAGGGGACGGCAGAGGATGAGATGGTTGGATGGCATCACTGACTCAATGGACATGAGTTTGAGTAAGCTCCAGGAGTTGGTGATGGATAAGGAAGCCTGGCGTGCTGCAGTCCCTGGGGTTGCAAAGAGCTGGACATGACTGAGCGACTGAACTGAAGTGAACTGATATCATAACCACAATGCTCTAATGCCCTTAGCAAATCCTAAGGAGAAGCTTCCCAACTGTGGTGAGTTATCTCAGTGTCTTCTTTTTATTAATAATAAAAAATCACAATACATCAAGCACTCATTATGTGCCAAGCCTTTTCTAGATAACTTTTCATATATTCTTATGTCTGTGGCCTCTCACAGCACCCTTATGATATGAGATCAGAATGACCCTGATCCATATTTTGTAGAAAGTGCAGCTCAGAGCCATGAATGGTCTTGGCCAAGTCTGCAGGACTGAGTCTGTTTGGTTCCAAAGCCTGTGCCCACAACCACCACACAACACTATTTTGACAGCGTGTGATGAAGTCTCCAGCCCTGATCTGGGAGGAGGGATAAGTAGCCTTGGAAACTCTGCTTCTGACTCTGTTCTCCTCCTGGAGCCCCCATCTCCCCATCTGTGAAAGGCTCTGGTGTTTGCAGCTCTGAGACGCTACCATTATGTCTCTCTGACCCCAATCTCCTCATCTCCTGGCAGAGGAGTTGGGGTGGGGTGGGAGGGTAGTGTGGTGTCCAGAAGGAGCTGCCCAGCTATGCTCTGACCCCTGTCATGCACACTGAGGTGGCACCAGTGACCTAGAAGTGTTTCCTCTGCAGTGGACTGAAAAACAAAACAACCCAGAGGGTAGCAGGCCCTTGGTGGCACCCCTGTGTCAGAACGTGTCTAGCTCATGAGTCCTCAGGGGCATCAGGAGATGTCCAGGACACAGTTCTGTGTGCGTGTGTGTGTGTGTGTGGCGGAGGGTGGGGGGTAGGTATGTGTGTTTGCAACCTTGCTCCCCTAGATAATTTTCTTCTCCCCCTTGTCCTCTCTCTCCTAGTCATCCTTTTTGTTTGCCTCTCCTTGTCTGAGCATCTATCCCCAATCGCCTTCTGACTTCCTGGGCCTCCCAGGTCTCCCTGGCCTCCCATTTGCCATGTTTATTTTTTCCCCTTATCTCTGCTCTCCCCTCAGCCTCTCCCCGCCCCTTGCTTCCCCTCCCACTCCTCTCTCACTACCCCCCATCTCCAGTCTTCCCTCTGGTCCTTTATTTCCTTTCTGTCTCCTCTCTTTCTTCAGGTCTTATCACTCTCCTCCATCTCTCCTCTCCACCTCCCTCTCCCTTCTCCTTTCTTCTTCCTACCCTTCCTCCCTCTCCTCCATGCATTCTCTCTCCTGATCCTCCTGCCTCTCCCTCTCTTTCTCATCCTCCATCACCCACCGCCACCCCATCCTCTTGGGCCTGCTATTTGTTGCTGTCTGCAAAGTCTGGCAGTGTCCTTGGTGGGTGCTGGATCACACACATCAGAGGTTTGAATCAAATCAAACTGCGACTGAATTACACTAATAAACCAATTAAATGCCGTTCAAAAAGTAATTTCCATAACATCCCTCATACTTACTGCAAATCCTGTTTCTCTCTCCTGCTGCCTTCTCTTGTTCCTGCCCCATCTCTCCCCTTCCTTCTCAATCCTTTTTTTCTTTCTTCATTTTCAAACACTTTCCCCTTCCCTCTCTCACCAGCTCTGCCTGCTTTGCCCACCCACCCCACTGCATAACCTGCTTCCCTAACCTGGGATTCCAAATGCATTCTAGGCAGTTGGTCAGATGAAAACAGAGCTGAAATGCAAGTCAAGAAACTTGAGTTCTAGTTTTCAGCTTTGCTGCTCACTGGCTCTTCTGCAAAAGTCCCGGAATCCCTCTGAGCTCTTGTCATCTGTCAAATTAAGGTATTGGGTCAAGCGATTTCCAAGGTCATTCCCAGCTTCTGAAGTCTTTGATGGCCAATGCTGGCAGATGAAGCCAATGATTCCTAGAGCTGAAGATCCTGGAGAGACCATTTGGCCCTGCCTCCCTGCCTTGAAGCAAGACCCCTGAGAAGAGTCAAACCAAGCTGAGCAGAGAGAGCACAGCTCATTTTTTTCAGTCTTTTTTTTTTTTTTTTGGATGTGGACCATTTTAAAAGTCTTTATTGAGTTTGTTTCCATATTGCTTCTGTTTATATTTTGGTTTTTTGGCTATGAGGCATGTGGGGTCTTAGCTCCCTGACCAGGGATGGAACCCACACCTCCAGCACTGGAAGGCAAAGTCTTAAACTCCAGGGTCCCTCCAGGGACCTCCCAGGAAGTCCCAAGCTCAGCTTGTTTTGAACTCCAGGGTCCCTCCAGGGACCTCCCAGGAAGTCCCGAGCTCAGCTTGTTTTGATGGCCATTAATTCACTCTCTCTCCTCTCACTGAGAATGCTCTTCACCCTTGGACCACCATCCGGAGCATCCAGTCACCTCTGTCCCCTTATTTCCATTTTGCAGATGGAAGTCTCAATACTAGATGATTTTCAATCAGGAACCAAATGAGGCATTGGTTGGGCTCCATTTGTACACATGGCACCTCAGACCTCCCTAAAAACACAAAGGCATCTTACAAAAGCTGAATAAAACAGAGATTTTAGTCTGGGGACAGACTGCACCTTATTACCTTCCTGTCCTGAGTGCAGCTTAGAAATGTCCAATTGCTGGCACTTAAACTTGTGAATGAATTTGATTCAATAGAGAACAAGCAGAAAGCATCTTTCCTTTTTCACCCACTAGAAAAAAAAATTTTTTTTAAGTTCATGGGCTCCATATCAGGGCTGACTTTTGAAATTGTATGGTCCGTTACTTTATCCTTGAATTGAAATGTCATTGATATTATAGAAATTACATGAAAATAACTCACATAAGATTAGGAAAGTACTTTCACATCTACCATTTCACTGGATCTTTATAATATCTCTGTTAGATGAGTCAGGGGACATTTCCTCACTTGACAGATGGGGAAACTGAGGTGTAGACACCTTAAGGGGCTCCAACAAAGTCACAAAGACTTAGATTTGTGGTTGTAACCCAGGTCACCTCATTAGACCCAGACAGAACTGGATTCGAATCCAAGCTCTGTACTTATTTGCTCTTATGCAAATAGTTTTACCCTTCTGTGTCTTAGTTTCCTCCTCTGAATGATGGAGGTAAAATGAAATCCTCTCATAGAACAAGGATTATTATGACAATCAAATAAGCTAATACATGTAAACAGTCATACCAGCCATAAAACATGAAAATTATAGGACATTTGAAACATGAAAAAAAATGAAGTTACCCATAATCTCATCACTCAGAAACTCCTCCAGCCAGGTCCACCTAGAGACACTCCCAGGTGCTCTCAAGGGCATGCCCTTTGCCTAGGCCAAAATATAAACAAGCCTTCCCGGCGCTGTGCCGTACGTCACCCCTGGCCACTGCATTGCTGATCGTGTTCTGTGGTCTTCCCCGCTGTGTTCTGCGGGGAGTGAGCAGCAGAGCAAGGAGCGACTGTGGTGCTGGTTGGTGGCGAGAACTGCTAGCCTGCTGTGTTTGAGCCAAGTCCCACCCCTGACTTCCTTAACTGCTTCAGGGTCTTGTTCGGTGCTCTTATATCTGGAGTGTTGGGATGGAGGACGGAGGCAGATGAGACTGCTCTCAGTCACTGAGGCTCGTTATCAAGAAGACAGCTGGGTATTGAGAAGCCAATTCAGCTCCTCCTATTCACCCTCTTGGCTTCTATCTTCATAGAAGGTGAGGGAGAATTGTAATGGCTTTCCAAGGAGAGCTCATAATAAACTAATTCTAACTGGGAAGCAAAAGTTCCCATTAGCAAATCCTGGGGACATCATTCCCTACCTGGCATTCCAGGAAGATGTACATATGAAGAGGATAAAAGAAGAAATGCAGAGCATGAATTCGGGAATGGGAGACAACAGAGCATGCTGAAATAATGAAGAAAACTTCACTACGTTGAAGAACAACTTCTGCTAGCAAATCAAATATACTCAGCAAACTCCAGGAAAAAAGAATGAGAAAAAAACAAACACCTAGAAATCTTAGTAAATGTTTTGAATTTCAAGAATAAAGAAGCTAAGATATAAGCAAGGCTGGGGAGAAAGGTTAGTTACCTGCTCAGTCACTGGACTATGAGTAGAGTAGTAGAGACAGTGGTAGGGCTCACCTTGGTCATAGCTGAGTCCCCAACACCCATCAAAGTGAATGACTCATAGTAGCTGGTCAATAAATGTTTGTTGAATGAATAAGTAAATACTTATAATACTATTATTAACACTTGCCCAAGCTAGTCATTCCTACAGTATTTCAGCCACAATCATACTTCATTGACCTGCTGGATCAGCGCAGAATAGGACTACCCTTATTTTACAGTTGAGGAAACTGAAATGCAGCCAGAGGATGCTATTGCCCAAGTTTACATATCCCACAATGGATGGAACCAGAATGGGAACCCAGGCGTCACAATCGCCAGCCCTGGACACTGGTCTTGAAGGTTCAGAAGCAGCCCAAATACATTTTCATGCCTTCCTTCTCCTTCTCTTTAGTGAATGTGTTATAGGGCTTTACCATGTGCCTGGATAACACGTATATAAACCAGCTGTCCCTGTGATGATCACAGTGTGGAAGGCCTAATAGATACCCACAGGGCACATATACAAATAAATCAGCCCATGTTGACCCATGGAAAAATTCTGTGTGATAACTATTGTGGTCCGTGGCAACAAAATCTTGGTTCATGCACCTCGGTTTTCCCTGGTGGGCCTGGGATAACTTTTCACCCAGACTGTAATGTGATGGGGAGGCAAACAGACATCTATAAAACATTCAACAGAAACCCAATTTTCATTCTGAGGAGTTAGTGGTGCCCTGTCTCTCTCCTTAGTTGCATGTCTCCCCTCCAACCCTACCCACAAGACCCCTACTTTCTGTTTTGCATTTGGGATGGAGAAATCTATTTTCTGATAACAATCCTGAACTCTCAGGGTACATTTCCCCTCATCAGGTATGGCCTTTTGCAGTCTGAGTGGATTTCATTCCAAGACCTCTGTCTCTGTGTGTATGTATGTGTGTCTCCTTACCCTTCTCCTTCCCTCTCTCCCTTTCCCCTCTGCCTCCCACTCCCCTTTGACCAAGAAATGCCAAACCAGTGAGCTTCCCAAGAAAAAGAGGTAGAGTCACTTCTTGTTTTCACCAGCAGTGGGTCAGGATATCTGCCTTCCCTTGGCTATCCACCATACTCATTTCTCAGACCTTTTGAGAATGAGATTCCAAAAATTTTGGGGTGCCCTCTCTCCCTAGAAGAGTGGGTAGCAGAAGTGAAAAGAGCTCACCCAGAACAGCATCTGTAGCATCAATGTGTTCCTCAGATATCACTGGAAGATCTGGGACCCGCCTAGGAACCCCAGACATAGTTGGCCACAGCAGTGGGAGGTTATATAAGGCACAAATGGGCAGCACAGACCATTGTGTAGCTTCATTCTCCTTTCTGTCTTGTGTTTTTTCCCCCTCTCCTATCTTCCTTGCCTTTCTGCACTCAACTGCTTCTTCACCTCTTTCCTTCTCCTTTAAAGTTGGACAATTATTCGCTTGAGCGCTATTCAGAATCAAGCTGGCAATCAAGAACTCCCCAAAAGTGTTATCCATCTCCCTCTACTTGTGGTCCCCACACTGCCATTGAGATGACCGATGGGCTACAAAACACAGAGAGCACAGCACTACAAACTGTGCTCTTCCTTTATTCAACCATGAGACATTCTGTTTATGCTAGAAGCTGGGGAACTGCACACCTCTCAAGTCAGATGAAAATTGAAGAACATCAGCAAGGTGTAGGGTTGACAGGAAATGCATGAAGAAGGCCCAGGCTCAGCCACAGGCCATTGTGTGCTCAGAATATCGGGTCTGGAGGCAAAAGGAAGACAGCCTTGCCAGACCCTACAAACACCTGCTGGAAGGCAGGATGGGCCACAAATCATAAAGGGATAACTTTGGAAGCCACCAGTACCTTTGGAAATTGAAGTGGAGCCAGTAGCCACATGAAGTAGTGCTGATTCATACTTGGAGAGTGAAAAAAGGCAGGGCTCTGCTGGCATCTCACTGACCACTTCTGGCTTTCCCACAAATGAGAAAATCTTTCACACAGGCAAAGCACCTCACCAGAGATATCTTTGGCCCTGGCTACCTCTCTTATCTCTCCAAACAGCTGAATCTATGAAAAGGAAAAGGAAAATAACAATAAATCTGAACATTTCTGTTTTCCCTTCATCTGGCCTGATATATCCAATAAAAGATCTACTAAATATCTCTTAGAACCCATACAAGCTTCCAATTTACGATAAGCATATATCTCCCTCTATAAGCCTGAACAAACAGAGAATAATGTTTGGCCATGTGGAAAGACTCCAAGTTTAGAAAATGATGACAAAGAAGACTCAATAATATAAACCTACTGCAAGGAGAAAAGTTTAGAAATTTTCTTGATAAGATGAAAGAGGGTGTTGCATCTATGTAGCTAGAAGAGATAATCATAGAGGGGTACCTAAGAAATCTGGAAAATGCAGTGGAAATGAAAAACATTGGCTGGGTTAAAAGTAAAATCACAATAGAGGCATTAAAATAGTAGATGCATATTATGAAGGACCAAAAATAAAGATAAGCTCAAGAAAACTCCCCTAATTCAGAAATAGGTAAGTGAAAAGGAAAACAAAAAGACACAAAGGATAGATCCACAACATCCAATACTGTAGAAGAGAAGGAGCTGCAAGAGAATCAAGATACAATGAAGAAAACGTTGCTGATCCAAAGGAGACATCAAAGAAAAGATGTGGTACATATATACAATGGAATACTACTCAGCCATAAAAAGAATGAAATAATGCTATTTGTAGCAACATGGATGGTCCTAGAGATTATCATACTAAGTGAAGTAAGTCAGAAAAAGACAAATACTACATGATATCACTTATGTGTGTTAGTTGCTCAGTTGTGTCCAACTCTTTGAGACCCCATGAACTGTAACCCACCAGGCTCCACTGTCCATGGGATTCTCCAGGCAAGAATACTGGAGTGCACTGCCATTTCTTCCTCCAGATATCACTTATATGTGGAATCTAAAATATGACACAAATGAACTTTATGAAACAGACTCACAGACATAGAGAACAGACTTGTGGTTTCCAAGCGGGAGGGGGATGGAGGAGGAGAGATTAGGAGTTTGGGGTTAGCAGATACAAACTATTATATAAAAAGGATAAACAACAAATTCTTATATTATAGCACAGGGAACTACATTCAATATCCTATGATAAGCCATAAAGGAAAAGAATATGAAAAGAATGTATATAAATGTATAGCTGAACTGCTTTGCTAAATGGAATAAATTAATACATTATAAATCACTTCACTTCAATAACATAAACTTGAAAAAAAACCAAAAACCAAAACCAAAGAGGATATCAAAATTGCCAACAGGCATATTAAAAGATGTTCATCACTAATCATCAGGGAGATAGAAACTAAAGCCACAACGAGACATCACCTCCCACCTGTTAGAATGGCTATCATCAACAAGAGACCACATGTGCTGGCAAGGATAAGGTGAAAAGGGAAACATTATATATTGCTAGTAGGAGTCTGAATTAGTCCAACTACTATGGAAAACAATATGGAGTTTCCTAAAATTAGAAAAAAAATAGACCTACTATTCAATCCAGCAATTCTACCTCTGGGTATATACCCAAAGAAAATGAAAACAGGATTTTAGCAAGATATGTGCACACCTGTGTGTATTACAGCATTATTCACAATAGCCAAGCTATCGAAATGACCTGAAATTTCATCAGTGGATGAGGGAACAAAGTATATATACACAATAGAATATTATTCAGCCACTAGAAAGGAGACTATCATGCCATTTATAATGACATGGGTGAACCTTGAACCAATGTCATGGGTGAGCTAAGTGAGACAAGTAAGACTGAGAAAGACAAGTACTGTATGATATCACTTATATGTGTAATCTTAAAAAGTCAAACCTGTTTTTTAAAAAAAGAAATAAAAATGGTGGTTACAAGGGAATGGGGTATAGGGGGTAAGACTGATGGTATGTAAGGGTACAAATTTATAATGAGTAGTAAATAAGCCACAGAGATCTAACAGCCAAATCACAATTTTATTAGAATATGTTAGCACACCTCAAAACTAAGTGGGTAAAAATTAGTAAGTTTAAGTAATATGTATGCATTAGATGTTTTGCTTTCTGAAGAATAAGCAAGGTTCTTGAACAGAGGTGGGTAATTTGTGAAAAACAAAATCCCAAACATAGAAATTCTCGAACCATGGCAGCGGTTGAGATGCCCTGCCCAGATGCCCCATAAAGAATGAAGGGTGTATTCTCCAAGGCCCTGGAAGTCCTGTCGGCAGACAGCACTCAGCTGCCAGCATCAGGGATTGTCTCCACTGCAGAGTACAAAGCTCTTCATCTCCCTAAGGCAGCCTACATTCATTATTGATGTGGGGGATAAAGGTTCATCCTCTTGCCCCCAACTCCAGACAACTCTGAGGGGTCCTCCCTGCTTCAGAGCTCTCTATGGGATCAGCTGAGGTCCCCACTGAGACTTCTTGGCAGACCAACAGATGCAACTTCCTCTCTGTTTCCTTGCCTTCCTGTTGGCTTCCCTTCCTTTCCACAGGTGTCACTTGACCCCAAGGTCACTCTCATACATCCTCTGGATCTAATCTCCAGCTCAGATCCTGCTTCCCAGGGAATCCAACCTGCAAAACAGACCTGTGACTTGCTTCTAGAAAATAGATCAAATATGGCAAGAGTGATGGACTGTTGTGACTGTAACTGAGTTATGTAAGATCGTAACTTCCATCTGACAAGCAGACTCCTCCTCTTGGTGGCTTTCTTCAAGATGGCTGAAATGCTGCGAGCAATACTATGGACAAACACCCATGGCGAGGATCTGAGGGAGGTCTCAGGTCAACAACTAATAAGGAATTGAATCCTTCCCAGGAACACCTAAATGAACTTGGAAGGAGATTCTGCCCCAGTCAAGTCTTTGAATGAGACCTCAGCTCTGACTTACACCTAGATTGCAGACTTGGGAGAAAGACCCTGAGGAAGACCCAGCTTCCATGGAAGACATAGTTTCCATAGAAACTGTGAACTAAAAAAAAAAAAAAAGTGTTGTTTAAGCTGCTAAGTTTGCATGTGTTTGCAATACGTAACAAGTGCATAAGGATTTACTATAAGAAAATAATCATGGATGTGCAATGAGCTGAACTCAAAGAAGTTCACCGCAAAATTTCTATAATTGAGAACATCTGGGAACAGTCTAAATGTC
This sequence comes from Bubalus bubalis, assembly GCF_019923935.1. Taxonomy (NCBI): domain Eukaryota; kingdom Metazoa; phylum Chordata; class Mammalia; order Artiodactyla; family Bovidae; genus Bubalus; species Bubalus bubalis. The sequence continues at coordinate 16,367,706 of NC_059173.1, read as the reverse complement.
AATGAATATCAGACTGGAGAAATCAATTATAATACAGGTGAACCATACAAAATTGCCATTTTTATAGGTTAAAAAAGGTCAAATATCACTAATTTTATATGTCTCAACCTAAGGTACTCATGTAGCATAGACATTAAAAAATAGTATTCACAAAAATAGTTTTCAATATGGGGGAAAACTCATGAAAATTTCATAACATATTATTAAGTGAGAACAAAAGTTCTTAAAACTATGGATATATGATTTTAGTTTTGGAATAGAAAGAGGTGTACACAAATGCATGTGAAAAAGACTTGTAGGCTATCAATAAAAAGTTAATATTTTTTTAAAATTGTGGGATATTTGGAGTGATTTTTATTTTCTTTCTGTACTTACTTTCTGCAATGGAAATATATATTTTTTTAATGATCAGAAAAGCAAGGTTAAATTAATACAAGTCATAGGTAGAACAAATTCCTAAGCCAGAATTAAACTTTCAGCTCAGAACACAGATCCTTATTTCTCACAAATCATTCTGCCTGATTTCCTGGGTTTACAGAATCACTGTGAATGCATTTGTAAGTGCCTTGTGATATTATCAACAGCTCCTCTGGATTAGCTTGCTGGTTTCTGAAAATTTGTCATCCCTCCCTTGTGGATAGATTCTTTCTCATCCTGTGGTTCTTTGAATTGTTCTTTACAAATCCCTTGGCTTCTGACATTTCATGAGCTGGGCGGTCAAGGGAATTTTGAGGAAAATGTGTGTTCTCAAAGAATGTGTAGACTCACCATGTATTTTTCTCTCCTGTTTCAGTTACCTCTGACCTTCTGTTACTGTTCAGTTTCATCTGTTACCCAGCTAATGACCCTATTAGAAAGTTGAAATGCTCCCCAGCTTTGTACTGAATGGCTGATGGATTTTGTCTCTCAGACCCCAGAAATGCCTTGGGACAGCTGTGTGGGCCCCTGAGGGATGGGCCATTATCTGAGAGCTCATCCTTGCTGAGAAATATCCCCTTACATCAGAATGTGTTCCTGACTTATTTACCTTGTACAGCCCGCTTACTGTATCCCTGACCGTGTCGTCTCTGCGTTTAATCCAAGGCTCCCACTCCCTGGAGGAGAAATGGTTTGAATGATGTGTTTTTGGCATATTCAGCAACTTTCATTACAATGAAAGCATATGTTATCACTGCAGGAAGAAATGGGGGTGTAGGAGAAGGGTCAGTTGGTGACTATGCACATTTTTTCTCACTGACAAGGGATTTAAACTACTTCAACTTCAAAACAGCCTAAGTTTTAACAAGATGGATTCAGGCCAACCATAAAGAGAAGAACCATTTCTGTTTGATTCACCAAGTACCTAGGACCATCCCTGGCACCAGTGGGCTCCTAGTGGATGGTTGTCGAATGACTCAATGACTGGATTAATGGATGACATCAAGAATTACTAGCATATTCTTTCTTAATTTGGAATTTCCATCTATCCTAATCCAACTTCAAATCTGGGCAACCACAGAGAACAAACTTCTCTTTCGCATATTGTTTTTTGAAATGCTTGCTCACAATGCTTGTGTCTTCATGTCTGTATTGACTGCTTCCTTGAAGCTGAACAAGCCCAGTGCCTTCAATCACAGAACATCATCATTTTTCAATCAGTGTCAAAGGAAAAATCGCTGTCCTTGTCCTTTGCTTTGATTAAGGAAATTAGAATAGGAAAAAGGGAGCAGGTTCTGGTGGGAGTATATCCAAGCCATGTTGCACATTCTCACTTGAGGGAATAAATGGGGATGATGTAATGCCTACCCATCCCCTGGCATGAAAAAAAGATAATACAAGTCGTTCCTCTCCTTTGGGTATGGGGCATAGAATTTCTTCACCTGTGTTTACCTTTTTAGCTGCTGGTCCCCTTAATCAGTTCCTTCCTGTCTCTGAGATCCCTGTTATTTACCTACTCCAGGATATGTATTCTGTCCAGACCTCCCTTTAATGGAGCAACCCTGACTATATTTCCTCACCACAATCCCTCTCATTATGTAGAAATTCAAGGCAAGGGTATTTTCACAGCTATAATGTGGCAAGTCAAGTATTCCATTGGTCATGTCTATAGCTTAGGATCTTTGGAGAAGGGAAAGGCCACCTACTCCAGTATTCTGGCCTAGAGAATTCCGTGGACTGTATAGTTCATGGGTCACAAAGAGTTGGACACGACTGAGCGACTTTCACTTTACCCCTTCACCCTTCATAGCTTAGGATGGCCAATAAAAATTCATTTTTTTCAAGGTAACTTCCTCCTTCAGGAAGTTTTCCCTGGACATTCCAGCCCACAGTTTCTTTTCCTCCTGAGTTTATGATGAATTTCTATCTTAAGGCAGCATAGTGCAACAGACAGAACATGGATTTTGAGCCCAGCTTGAACCAGGTTCAAGTCCTAGGACTAGAACTTACCCTCTGTAAAGTGTGGGTAAATGAGTTTTCTCAGTACAAGACACTTTTTCCATCTGCAAAACAGGGATGGCAATCTCTCTTTTACAGAGTTATTCTAAGGCAGTGGCCCTGACAGTATGGTTCCCAGACATTCAGTATCACCTGGGAACTTGTTGCTGCTGCTGCTAAGTCGCTTTAGTCGTGTCCGACTCTGTGTGACCCCATAGATGGCAGTCCACCAGGCTCCCCGGTCCCTGGGATTCTCCAGGCAAGAACACTGGAGTGGGTGGGAACTTGTTAGAAAATACAAATCCTAAGATACCTCCTCAGCTGGAATCTGCTAAATCAGAAACTGAGGGTGGATCCCAGCAATTTGTGCTTTTAACAAGCCCTCTAGGTGATCCCATTGCTCAAGTTTGAGAATCATAAGGATTAACAATAACATGTGCAAAGCACCTTCACAAATGTGTTTAAGAATCCTCTCTATTATTATCCTGTATATCCATCACTTGGCTTGTTGCTGCCTTGCGCTAATGAATGTCTGTTAGGAGAGGCAGTCTAGCATACTGGTTAAGAGCACAGGCTTTCAAGTCAGAAAGCCTTAAATCTCATTTATACCAGCTTTGTGATCTTGGGTGAATTAGTAACCTCTCTGTGCCTTCATAGCTGTAATATGGCCACAATGACAGTAAAAGAAAATAGAAGAAAGTACCATGTTGTTTGCTGTGAGGAACACATGTTATGTGTTGAATACTTATCCCACTGTCTACCATGTAGCAAGTGCCCCTTAAAAGTGATCTATCATTCTAGTCTCTAATTATGTTCATTTATGCTCAGTTATATCATCGACTCCTTAAAAGCAGGGCTAACATTCAGTCACTTATGCCCTCCACAATGACTGGCATTGTGCAGAGTATACAGTGAGGGCACAATTAATGCTGTGGATATCTCATTGCCCCATATACTAATGTCACACAGGGTAAGAGCTCGAGTTTTATCATTACAAGTGATTCAAGTTGATGTCCAAGAGGAAACTTGTCATTGACAAAAGAAAGGAAGATCTGGGATTGTGTCCCTACTCTGCCATCTATCAGCTATGGGACTTTAGGATTCCATTTCTTTACCTGTAAAACAGGGATTATGCTTTGTTTGAGTTTAGGAACAGAAAATCCTGATTCAGATCAATGAAAATCATAAATTGAATATGTGATCTTAGTTTCAAGAAGTCCAGTGGTCATGTGGGTTCCAGGACTGATTTACTCAGTGACTCAATGTCATTCAGAGCCCGAGTTCTTTCCATCTTTTTGTTCCTCCAACCTCGGTGTGAGGACTGTGCTCTCTGGCTGCCCTCTTTTGATTTCAGGTTGGCTAACTGTCCCAGATATCCCACACAGATACCAACATGCCCAGAGAAAGAAAAAGATTGTCTTTAAAGTCTTAAGAAAAAGACTTCTTAAGACGTCTGTTCCTAAAAGCTCCTCAGCAAATTTCTCATTATGTCTTATTGGCTTCGATTGGGTTACATATAAAACATCTTCAAACAAGTGCAGGAGAATGGGATTAGTTTAGACCTATCACCTGGGGTGGTGTGGCTGAATTTGGAAATCAATGGCTGGAATACCAAGGCAGGGAACAGGGAATTCCTCTGATGGCCGCCAACTTGGGCTGGAGAGCTCCCAAGAGCCCCAGACTTTTTCCAGATGGCAAGACAGGCTAGGATGCTTCCACTCAACCTTTCTCTCTCCCCTTTTTCCTCTGTTCAAGGTCCGATGCTCTCCCAGCCTTTTCTGCCCACTTCCACCCCATTTGTCCTTGGGAAGTTTCCCTAGTAAAGTCCTTATTGTCTTGGCATCTGTTTCTAGGAGGACCTAGATTCACAGAGTGAGCACTTCCGTGATCTGGGCCAGCCTCATCTCTCACCACTTACCCGTACCCCAGGCCCCACTGCATGAGATATGACAGCCACCCTGAAACACAGACAGCTCCCCCTTACCTCCTAGTTTTGCACATATTGCTCCTCTGCTCTGACACCAACCCCACCTCTACACTCCCTGTTTGACTAGGGTCTCATTTCTTCTGGAAATCTTTATGTTCTGTCCCCCTACACACACATACACATCAAGGTTACATCTGGACACCCAGGCTCTTCCCAAACCTCCATCACTCCTCAGTCTGTGTTGTAACTCTTGACCCAAGTGCATCTCCATAGAAAATCAAGCCCTTCAGGGGGCAGGACCATGTCTTCTCATTTCTCCTATTTGTTTAGTACCCAGAACAGGCCCCGCCACACAGTGTTTAATAGCTAATGGTCCGCTTCTCTTCCTATGGCCCCAGTACCTGGCTGGGAAGAGTCCCTGATACGGCTCTGAAAGACATGGATATTATGCCTTCAGCATTAGCCTGGTTTGGATGTAGAAGGATCAGAAAAGGTCCTATGGCCCCAAGATCCAGCTCGAGACCTGGCAGCTTGGCTGTTCCTCCACTTCTGCAGGAACAAGTCTCAGCCCCAGGGAGGCTCAGTTTAAATGCATGTCAATCATGCTCTGGTGAATCCTGGGTTAAAAGATCCAAGCTGACAGGCTACCTGTTCAAGGCAGAAACCAACCAGGACATTAAGGAGAAGTTGGGTGTAGAATATGCAACAGCCTGGGGCTTGTGAGGGGCAGGGCTTCTGTATGTGTGCAACTGATGAACTGCTCAAAGGTGCCCGCCTAGGGGGCTTATAGAGGCTGAATCCAGCCCAAATTCCCTCCACCAGCCTGTGTGCCTGGCTGTCAGTGTGCATCAGCCAGAATCCAACCACCCGGAGAAGGCACCTTTGGTGACTGCCCAGAGATACACCATAAGCTGGCAGCAACCCTGCGTTAGGCAGGGCCAGACTCTGGGAAAGAATCTGAGGCTGGAAGCCAGCCCAGATGGGAGACCAGAGCCTAGTGCATCAGGGGCTTAGTGCCTGGGGCCTGCTGTTGGGATGATGCTGAGGCCTCTAGCTCTGCTTCCCCAAGACACAACAAGCAGCCCTTGGCCATCTGACCTGAGACCTGTGACCTTTCCCTTTACCATCTGGCTCTCAATGAGACCAGAGGAGTTGGTATGCTTTATGGGATCTTGGCTGCCGTAGTTCCCCTCAGCTAGGGTAACTGTGGTCTGGAAGGAGTGAGATAGGAATATAGATAACCCTACCAGCAAATACAAAGCTTTTAGCAGTTTCACCCTTTTGCAAAGGCACCCAGTTGCTCTCCATATTGTAATCCAAGAATGTGTCCTTGTTAACCAGCGTTCTGATTCTATTCAGGTATCTGGGCTGGGGGAAGTAGGTTTGCCTCACTAGGGAAGGCTGGGTCCTACTGAAGCACCAGAAAATGATTCTTGATCCATCAAAGTCATTCTCCTTGCTGGTGACTGGCTTAGGTATGTGTGTTAGTCATTCAGTCATGTCTGACTCTTTGTAACCCCATGGACTATAGCCCACTAGGCTCATCTGTCCACAGAATTCCCCAGGAAAGAATACTGGAGTGGGTTACCATTCTCTTCTCCAGGGGATCTTTCCAACCCAGGCATCGTACCCCAGTCTCCTGAATTGCAGGCAGATTCTTTACTGTCTGAGTTACCAAGGAAGCCCGGCTTAGGTATAAGCATGTTGTGATATAATTCTGGGAGGCCTTGATGGAATTCCTATTGTACTATTGTGCTATTCCTAAAATAGTACACGAGAGAGGATGCTCTGTCTCATTGCATCTGTATGTAATGGCTGAAGATGCTGCAGCCTTCTTGCAGTGTTGAGGAAAAGTATTGTTAACACCCTGAGAATGGCAGAGTCAAACCTGAGGTCTAGTTGAGTTGCTGAATTAACCTACTCTCCCTTAGGACTTCTGTTAAGTGGGAGAATACATTTGTCTCATTATTTTAAGCCAGTTTTCATTGTGTTTTCTGAGATCTGCTGCTGAATACACCTTCAGTGGTACAGGTTCTCTAGGCTACCATTTGAGATATCTGTGTGTGTGTGTGTGTGTGTGTGTGTGTGTATAAAACAATGCCTTGTAAATTTCAAAATCCCTCTGCCAATATTAGGTAGGCTATAGCTAGCAACTCAGTTCCATGATATATGAAAACTACGTCCAGTAAAGCTTCCTTATTTCATATCAGGTAGACATTCAACTAATTTGCAGTTAGGAATTTCTGCTAGGCATCTGGCTTACATTTCTACTGCTGCTTCACAGAATCTCCCTGTGAAGGAAGTCCCATGGAGATCACCTCTTTGCTTAAATAGCCACCTAGAACCTTTGCCCTATGGGGTGATAACCTTTGCTAGCTGCGGTAAGAGCCCCAGAATCTGGACCAGTGCTCAGCACAGAATTGGCCTTGGAAAAAGGTTTTTTAAATGAACAACTAATCATAAGGTTTTTATCAGAGAGTTGAGGTTTCACTATAAGAGAAAGAAAAGCAAGAATTCTACTCTTTTAACTGAGTCACAAACATGTCCTTTCTACTAACTTCAGCTCACATATGAGGTCCCTAGTAGGGCTGGACAAAAGCAAGGATTTTCAGCCCTTTATGAAAAAGAGTCTGGCATCAGTGGCCACGGGGGGGCAGTGATGCGCACACTCCCTCACCTGTCTGATCCTTGGGATGTTCTAGTCTGCTCAGGCTGATCCAAGGTGTCCCTGGAGTTCTTATTCTCTGAATCCAAATGCCGATGAATGTACACCCCTCCCCTACCCACAAATCAGCTGATCACTCCTGATTGTCATTCTGCCTCAATTCTGTAACTTCTCTATTGTCTGCCTTGAATTATATATAGGTAGTCATTTGCCTAGAGATTTCATCTCCTCTATGAACACAAGTTAGTTCTTTTTTTAAGTAAAAGATAACGGACTTACAGAAGTGCTCCCAGTCATCAAGGTAGAGCTAGATTAATGCATTTCTATCAGATTAAAGAAACAGAATATTCTCAATACTTAGAAGCCCCATGCCCTCCCCTACCTCCCATGCTCATTTCTGATCTCTTTCTCATCTCACTCTCCTGACTTTTCTGACTTCTAGATGAGTTTTGCCTGTTTGGGGGCTGAATATTGTGGGAGAGGGGAAATATCTCCCTCAATTCCTCTTGATAGACAGAGTGCCTGAAGAACTACAGATGGAGATTCATGACATTGTACAGGAGGCAGTATATCAAGACCATCCCCAAGAAAAAGAAATGCAAAAAGGCAAAATGATTGTCTGAGGTGGCCTTACAAATAGCTGTGAAAAGTAGAGAAGTGAAAAGCAAAGGAGAAAAGGGAAGATATACCCACTTGAATGTACAGTTCCAAAGAATAGCAAGGAAAGATAAAGCCTTCCTCAGTGATAAATGCAAAGAAATAGAAGAAAACAACAGAATGGGAAAGACTAGAGATCTCTTCAAGAGAATTAGAGATACTAATAAAGGACAGAAATGGTATGGACCTAACAGAAGCAGAAGATATCAAGAAGAGTTGGCAAGAATACACAAAATAACTATAGAAAAAAGATCTTCATGACCCAGATAACCACGATGGTGTGATCACTCACCTAGAGCCAGATAACCTGGAATGTGAAGTCAAGTGGGCCTCAGGAAGCATCACTACAAACAAAGCTAGTGGAGATGATGGAATTCCAGTTGAGCAATTTCAAATCCTAAAAGATGATGCTGTGAAAGTGCTGCACTCAATATGCCAGCAAATTTAGAAAACTCAGCAGTGGTCACAGGACTGGAAAAGGTCAGTTTTCATTTCAATCCCAAAGGAAGGCAATGCCAAAGAATGTTCAAACTACTGCACAATTGCACTCATCTCACACACTAGGAAAGTAATGATCAAAATTGTCCAAGACAGACTTCAACAGTACATGAACTGTGAACTTTCAGATGTTCAAGCTGGGTTTAGAAAAGGCAGAGGAACCAGAGATCAAATTGCCAACATCCGCTGGATCATCAAAAAAGCCAGAGAGTCCCAGAAAAACATCTACTTATGTTTTATTGACTATGCTAAACAAAGCCTTTGACTGTGTGGATCACAACAAACCGTGAAAAATTCTTAAAAAGATGGGAATACCAGACCACCTGACCTCCCTCCTGAGAAATCTGTATGCAGGTCAAGAAGCAACAGTTAGAACTGGACATGGAACAACAGACTGGTTCCAAATAGGGAAAGGAGTACGTCAAGGCTGTGTATTGTCACCCTGCTTATTTAACTTATACACAGAGTATATCATGAGAAATGCCAGACTGGATGAAGCACAAGCTGGAATCAAGATTGCCAGAAGAAATATCAACAACCTCAGATATGCAGATAACACCACACTTATGGCAGAAAGCAAAGAAGAACTAATGAGCCTCTTGATGAAAGTGAAAAAGGAGAGTGAAAAAGTTGGCTTAAAGCTCAACATTAATAAAACTAAGATCATGGCATCTGGTCCCATCACTTCATGGCAAATAGATGGGGAAATCATGAAAACAGTGACAGATTTTATCTTTTTGGGCTCCAAAATCACTGCAGATGGTGACTGCAACCATGAAATTAAAAGATGATTGCTCCTTGGAAGAAAAGCTATGACTGACCTAGACAGCATATTAAAAAACAGAGACATTACGTTGCCAACAAAGGTCTGTCTAGTCAAGGCTATAGTTTTTCCAGTAGTCATGTATGGATGTGAGAGTTGGACTATAAAGAAAGCTGAGCACCAAAGAATTGATGCATTTGAACTGTCGTGTTGGAGAAGACTCTTGAGAGTCCCTTGGACTGCAATTTGATCAAACCAGTCCATCCTAAAGGAAATCAGTCCTGAATATTCATTGGAAGGACTGATGCTGAAGCTGAAACTCCAATACTTTGGCCACTTCATGAGAACTGACACATTGGAAAAGACCCTGATGCTGGGAAAGACTGAAGGTGGGAGAAGGGGATGACAGAGGATGAGATGGTTGGGTGGCATCACCGACTCAATGGACATGAGTTTGAGTAAGCTCCGGGAGTTGGCGATGGACAGGGAAGCCTGGCATGCTGCAGTTCATGGGGTCGCAAAGAGTCAGACACGATTGATCAACTGAACTGAACTGATCCCGCTTGAGTTCTTGTGACTGGACTAATAATAAAATTAACACAAGACAAATCCACAAGAGAAAAAGACACCAATGTTAATTCATGTGCACAAAGATCTCATAAAAATGGGACCCAAGAAGTGGCCAAAGCAGGCAACTTTTATACTTTTTAGACAAAGAAACAATAAATTTGTGAGGAATTGACAGGACAAAGAAACTTCGGTTTCAGATGCTTAATTAGTGAAGAATCTAAACAGAGTTTGAGCTTAAGTCAGTAAATTTTTAAAGTAACAAGGATTGTTTATACAGGCTCCTCAGCCCTATATCTCTAGTGATAAGGGTGTCCCTTTGACTTCTAGTTGCAGGGAGCTCACCTTTCACATGAGAGATTTATTTCCTGCTTTTGGGGAGACAGAAAATGAAAGTGAAGTTGTTCAGTCCTGATCAACTCTTTGCGACCCCATGGATAGTAGCCTGCACCAAGCTCCTCTGTCCATGGGATTTTCAAGGCAAGAGTACTGGAGTGGGTTGCCAACAGAACGGAAGGCCAAAATGTCTCTCTTCAGTTAGGCATTCCTTAAGTAACTTTAATTAAAAATAACCAATATGCCATTGTGGCATATTTGGGGGCAGCCAAACAATATAAACAACAACAATATAAATGGAATATGGAATCATATAGTAGGTAGACTTTTGTACCCGTTTTTTTTTTTCCGTTCAACACTAAGTTTGTAAAATCCATCACTATTGTTGCCTATAGTAGTTCACTCATACCCATTGTACAGATGAGGAAACTAAGGCTGAGAAAGAGCAATCTTGAGAAAGCGCACTCTCAAGGAAGGTCCTCAGACAACCAAGGGAACCCAAAGCTCCTCTCTGTTGCCTCTGTGAATTACCATCTTCTTGCTGCCACAACAGCGCCCCTCTGCGGAGAGGATCAGCTCCTCCTTTTCCTGTCCTCCCAACAGGACTATTTCTCTGCAAAAGACCAGCTTAATCACCTCCCCACTGCCTTTTTTTTTTTTCCCCAAAAGCCTTTACTCATTCTTGGCTCCAAGATAAAATCCTCTTTTTTTCCCCAGCTCATTCCTTCCTGTGCTATCGATAGAAAACTTCTCCAGCTCTGCTGGCAATTACCACAGAGAGAAATCTCATCTATTTCGGGCGATTCATTTGCGCTTTCATACCGGGCCTGTCTTTAACACACCTGAATGGCCCTCTTCAGGACAGCCTGCCCCCTCAAGCTGCGGTTTTTCAATGCCACCAGCCCCGACTCACACCCCCTCCATCCTGACTCTTATCCTTTCCATGATTTCATTCCTTGCACTGTTGGAAATGGATCATTCAACCCAGACTGTGCTGATAAGACGAATAGCTCTTCCCTGCCTGGGGCCACTGGGTTTACCAACACTTCAATGCAAGCATCTTCTACAAGGATTTAATTTAGATATTTAGACAAGAGATGTTTATCTACCACACTCGTTGCTTTGTCTCTGAGTAGAGTGGGAATGATCATTTGGTTTTAATCAGGAAGTAGGTGAGAGGGTCTGTGTATATAGGTGCAGGGGATAAATTTGGAAAGGCTGAACGTCAAGACTCTCATCCGAGGTATCTGACTCACCATCTGACCTTGAGAAAACCAGTTCCCCACTCTGAGCCTCAGGATCCCATCAGTAAAATAAAGGCAGTGCATGCTAAATTGGAGAAGAGGTGACTGATCCAGCAGAGAGTCCACGAAGGAACACCGCTCTCAATTGTGCAAATTGCTGTCTGCACAGGGTTACCCTGTCAAAGTGCTAAGTAGAGGGCTGAAGTCCAGGCAGAGAAAGGGGTTCCCTTCTCTAATTCAAGCTGCCTTGCCATTAAGCAGCAGCCCTGTTGCTGTTTTGTGTGCATGATTTTTCTGGGAAAAGCATCCATAACATTACAGCTTCTCAAGGCATCCCAGTCCCCCTGAAGGGTTGAAAATCACTCATTTACAGGTCTCTCCAGCCTCTTGCTTCCCTGAAATCCGGTGAGTTTGTTGGTATTTCCTTTCCCCTTCAAATACCCTGGCTTTTAGCTCTGAAGTGATCCATAATCACAGAGCCCTATTTCTCAAATAAAATCACTGGAGAAGGGAGGTCTTGTCTGGGACAATTGTTTCATTTCCTGATGAAGTCGTTTGACCCCAGGGAGGTGGAGGAAGAACGACCACGAGTGGAGGAAGGAGTTGTCAGAAAGAGTCGGGTAAAAAATTAATTAAATGTCTTATTTGGGAAGGAGGCAACAGGGTACAAAGGCAGCTGCTGCCAGAAAAGGCAAAAAGCAGCTGCTGTTTGGGGCTGAAAGTGATAAAACAAACTCAGCTGACGTGGGTAGATGGTGGGAAAATGCTCAGGGGAATTCAAATCCTGGGAAACCTCAGGGATTACTTGAGTCCCTCTTACCCACGCTGATGGGAGGAAGGAAGATAACAGGCTCGGATCTGCAGGCAGCCCCACCTGCAGAAAATCCCTTATTTCCACCCAGGGATGACCAGTGTGTCTGTGATTAGGGCTTAACTGTTCACACGGCACAAAGGATTTCGTGCTCACATTTCTCTCTCTTTTTTTAAAGCTTCTATTAAATATTTAAGGAGCTGGCCCCCAGAACATTTAAATTAGGATTAGGTTTACATCAAATTGATTAACATACATCTTTGCCAGGCAGGTCCTCTCTTTTGGGAATGTGGAATTGGGGCAGGGAGATTCAGGGGATCAGTTGTGGGTAGAAGACCTGAAAGATTATGGAGAGTTGAGGGTTCAATCTGGCAATTTGGAGCAACTGGGTTCTGGGGTATTCCCTGTGATCAACCTCTTTCTTCTTGTCCCTCACTGATTCAGTTTTGGTTTCCTGCAACCAAACAATCCTTAAGGAGACACAAACTTCAGCCACTACTGGGGGGGGTCAGTGATGGCAGAATAGGCGCTCCAGAATCTTCATGATTCCAAGGTAGCTTGAGAGTAAGTATGCTCCACTTTAAATCAATCTAGGATATAAAATTCCAATTTACAACAAAGCAAATGAGAGTAATTTTTCCATTACTCTAGAGGATTCCTTTTCAATCCAGTTAAACCCATTTCCAGTTAAACCCATTCATTCTGTTTCTCATCCAGAACACATGCATTTCTCTCACCCTCCCTCTCTGCTTTTCTTTTCCTCATGATGCTATAATGGCTATCATGCTTGGAGCTCATACTATGTCCTAGCTGTGCTAAGCCATCTATTGACATTATTTTAATATTCACAACAACCTGCTAAGTTATTCTCTCCCATGTTTATGATGAGGGAATTGGGGTTCAAATAGGTCAAGTAACCTGCTGGAGGTCACAAAGCAGGTAAATAGCAGAGTCGGAACTTAAATTCAGGTCAGTCTGAGTCCAAAGAATGGGACCGTGGAGCCACCATTCTGCTGGCAGGTGGGAACAGAGTGCTGGGAGGAGGGAAGGAGAATGAGTTCATGAGTAAGTTGGATGAGCCTTGAAAGTGTGGGACTGAAGGAGGGCCTCTGCTAATAAAGGGAAGAGGAGATGGACCCATCCCCAAGGGATACCAGAAAGCTTCACTCTGGACTCTCTGTTCAGTGGGTTCCACTTTTTGTTTGTTGCTTTTAAGAGTCTCCAACTCTCTAGGTTCTAGTTTCATTTTGTTGGCATAGCCACACTCACCACATGTGTCTCTATCCCTGCTTCTCAGAACCCCTCCACTCCTGCCAGGTAGCTTATAATAACAGGCATTTATTCTGTCATAGATCTAGAGGCCAGAAGTCCAACCTCAAGGTGTTGTTAGGACCATGCTCCTTCCAAAGCCGCTAGGGGAGGAGCCTTCCTGGCCTTTCCAGCTTCTGGCAGCTCTGGCTTTCCTTGGCTTGTGGCAGCATCACTGCAACCTTGCCTCCATCTTCACATGGCCCTCCTACCTCTGCGTCTGTGTCTCTTCTCTTTTCATAAGGATGGCAGTCATGCAGGATGAAGGGCATACTTCATTGCAGTATGGTCTCATCTTCAATTACACTTGCATTGTCCCTATTTTCAAATAAGGTCACATTCAGAGGTTCCAGGTGGACTCGACTTTTAGAGGGAGAGGACACTATTTATTCAGTCCACTACAGTGGTAAGAGGGCCTCTTGGAGGGGACAATCTTTACATTGACTTCTGAAGAATGAGGAGGACCTGGCCGTGCACACATCTGGGGGAGGAATAGTCTAGGGTCAAGTGTGAAGGCCCCAGCTCTGGGGTGAACATGGTACATGGAAGGGCCAGAAAGACCCCTGTGGCCGCAGCAGTGGGGGGAAGGGGAGAGTAGGGGAGCACAGAGACAAGAGGTGCTAAAGGAAGCTGGGACCATTGCCAGCAGCTTGGGATTTTGTTCCTAGTGCAGAAGGGCAGGTTTTGAGCAGAGGACTGACATGAACAGGTTCGGTTTTTAAATGATCAGCCTAGTGGCTACATAAAGTACAACCCCGAGGGAAGAAACAACTGTAAATGGCAGCGGGGGACTTTGAAGACTGTCCCTGTGAGTCCAGGTGAGAGACAGTGGCAGCTCTGACTAGTTAAGGAGCTGAGGGGATGGAGAAGAGACTCGGGCTATGTTTAGAGCTGAAAGCCTTGTAGATGGATCGATTAAATGTTGGGGAAGCAAAGGATGATCTTGCTGTCCTAAGTATTATACTATATGTATATCCACCTACAGCTGGCATTTACACTCAAACACATGCCCTCTTTCCAAGCCCAGACTTGGAGTTGAGCCTCATTCCTGGTTTCACTGCCTTCCCTACTTGGGGTTGATTACAAATTATTATTTCTAAATTCCCCCATTGTTGGGCACTTAGGTTGATTCTGATTTCTCACAATTACATCAGTGCTACAATAAACATTCATCCAGTTGCTCAGGTCCTCAACAAATTTTTGGAACAGAATTTGGGCATGTGTGTGAGGGTTTCTCCAGGCTAGACGGGGTGTAGGTGGGTTGTAGGTTATTCTCACTCTCATGGGATTATAGTTTTTTGCCATGGATTCAGTGACCATAGGTGCGATAGTTCCTCACAAAGCAGAGAAAGCCCTTCCCTTCCCACCTTCTGAGCTGAACAATCCCAGAGGAGCTCCCCTCCCCAGCCACTTCCTCACTTCCTGTGCTTTCCTAAATTTAAAAATTGCAGGGTTCCTGTAGACCATATGCTACCTTGTGTCTGGTCTTTAAAAACACGAAGTGGCATTTGGGGAATGAGACCAGGCTGCCAAGTGTAGCCTGGATCTGGGAAATAGCCAGACCCTCCTTGCAGACGGCTTTTCTTTTCTCTAATATGTGCCCTCATCTGAACCCAGGTCCAGCAGAAGAGATTAGATCTTTATACCTGTTCTGACTCATAGTTCTCCATCTGTTACAGTGAAGCATTCTTGGGTGAGAGAGGATTGGAGTGGGAGATAGAATCTAGCTTCACTTTCTATCCTTTCTCCAAAAGCTACCTATGATTTTTTTTTTTTTTGGTCTGCTCTGAATCTCAATTCTCATCCTAATCAACAACAAAGCGTAAGAGGTAACACACATGACAGAAGAATAATTTCCTTATGATGCAAAGAGCCCTTGCAAATTAGAAAAGAAAAAAGAGAATGGCCTAATTCTATTAAATAAAGACACAGAGAAGTAAAACAATCACAGAAAAATACAAAATAGCAAACAAATCTGCAAAGATGTGCAGCCTCGCTTGTTATTAAAGCAAGGGGAACTAGAACATGCACATACTACTCGCATATATGAAAGAGCCTGGCCATTCCCAACCTTGGAAATATCAGGAAAAGAAGACTCTCATACCCTTGGGAAGGGAGGGTGCAAACTTTGCGGAGAGCAATAGGACAGTATCTTCCTTTTTGCTCTCATCTCTTTTTTTTTTCCCAAAAAAATTTTAGGACAATATTGTATGCTGGGAATTTTAACAATTTCATTTCCACTGGAGGAGGGAATGGAAAACCACTCCAGTATTCTTGCCTCGAGAGCCCCATAAGCAGTATGAAAAGGCAGAAAGATATGACACCAGGTTGGAAGATAAGCCCCCCAGGTTGGAAGGTGTCCAATATGCTACTGGGGAAAAGTGAAGGACAATTACTAATAGATCCAGAAAGAAACGCAGCTGGGCCAAAGCGGAAACGATGCTCAGCTGTGGATGTGTCTGGTGGTGAAAGTAAAGTCCAGTGCTGTAAAGAACAATATTGCAGACTCCAGAAGAAAGTGAAGGACAGGGGAGCCTGGCGTGCTGCAGTCCATGAGGTCGCAAAAAGTAGGACATGATTTAGTGACTGAACAATAACAAGGAATTTATTATAGATAGATAGATATAGATAGATATAGAGATATGATCTCCAAAGTAGACAAAGATACACCCAAATTCTTATTATAGTATTGTTTTTAAGGCAAAAATTCTGAAAACAACCTGTGAATTGATAGGACATTGATTAAATAAAGAATAATACATCTATACAATAGAATACAATGCAGTGATTAAAAACAGAACCAGGCAGCTCTAAATTTATTGACATATTTTAAAACCCAAGATATAAAGTTTAGAAGAAAAGGCAAGTTTCCCAGCATAATGCATTGTATTTTCATATAATACATTTCTGGAAGAATGTATAAGAAAGCATAGAAGTGATTTGCCTCTAGTAGATAGAAGTAGAAAATGAAGATGAACAGACTTTCCCTTTTATATACTTCTACAGTGCTTTTCATCAACTATTAACCAAGTGTTACTTTTCTGAGTAAAACTTGTTTAAAAACTATTTAATGATTCAATAGTGGACTTAGAATCTGGAAATCGGAACATTTGAGTTCTAACTTCAGTTTCTGTTCTGTTTGCACCTGTGTTGCCTCAGGCGCATGTGCGTGCTAAGCTGCTTCCATGTGTGCGTGCTAAGCTGCTTCAGTCATGTCCAACTCTTTGCAACCCTATGGACTGTAGCCTACCAGGTTCCTCTTCCATGAGACTCCAGGGGATCTTCCCGACCCCAGGGATCGAACCCACATCTCCTCCATCTCCTGTATTGGTAGGCAGGTTCTTTACCACTAGCACCATCTGAGAAACCCAAAGGTTCAGAGAGGTTCTACCAAGACTGAACTCAGATAGCTGGATTCAAAGTCGAGTGTAAACCATAAGACAGGTAAATTTCTGGGCCTGATTTTCTCATCATTGAACTGGAAACGCTGCAGGTTTATGTGTGTGTGTGTGTTCACTTCAGTGATTCCTATGCTGAATAGTTTTTTTAATTGGAGGATAATTGTTTTACAATATTGTGTTGGCTACTGCCATACAACAATGTGAATCAGCTATGAATATACACATATCCCCTCCCTCCTGAGCCTCCCACCCACCCCTACATCCCACCCTTTCTAGGTTCTCACAGAGCACCAGACTGAGCTCCCTGTGCTATCTAGTTACTTCCCACCAGCTATCTATTTTATACATGGTAATGCATTTATTTCAATGCTACTCTCTCAATTCGTTCCACCCTCTTCTTCCCCTGCTGTGTCCACAAGTCCATTCTCTATGTCTGCACCTCTATTCCTGCCCTGCAAGTAGGTTCATCAGTATCATTTTTATACATTCCATAGTCAGAAAGACAAAAACAAATATCGTATATTAACACATATATATATGGAAGCTATGGTTTCTTGGTCGTGTTGTCCCTGTTGATGTTTTTTTATGCTACTGGAGTGGTAAACTAGTAAACAGAAAAGCAAGCAGCTTAATTGTTTGGCTCTAAAATTTGTTTTGTTTGTTAATCACATGCAAACATCGATCTGATATTCTTGGAGATCATGTCAGTTACTTAAAGAAATAATAATGATGCTTTCCCACTGTGAAGGCGTATCTGGAGATGTCAGAGGGTGATTCAATTTCCACCTATCCTTCTGCTAATTCCACCTGTAGCCTAGTGCATGCTGGGAGTAAATAGCATCACCTCCCGGGCTGATGTAAAACACCTGGTGAGATTTTTCTCCTGCGCCTTCCCTCAAGTTGAGAAGGTAATTGAGTCATTCTCCTGTCTCGGGTAGGCATAAATACAGACATAGTAATGTCAACAGAGGAAATCACTAAGCAGGGGAGATATTATTAATAGTGATGAGAAAACTAAAAATGTTTAGGTTAGAGGTAACTGACAAAAAAAACACAATAAAGGAACTCTGCATGGTCTTTGCAGAGAAATAGCATAGGACTGTGGGTTAAAGGACAAAGATGGAGGCCACAGTGAGAGGGGAAGAAAGAAGTTGGAAGAGTTGCCAGGAGTCCAACTGAAAAGAGAGGGAGGGCCTCAGGAGCAGACAAAGAGTAACTTGAAGGAGTTTGCTGGGTGGTTAAAAAACAGGTGAGGACAGACAAATTGAAGGACAGAAAGAATAAAAGAAAACTGTTCTTATGATTGTAATCAATTTGCCCTACAATTCCAAAGTGGGAAAAGGAGGAAGAGTAGAAAGGGCTGGATCTGGAGGCAGGGAAGATGGTAAGCAGAGAACAATTCCGAGAAAACTTAGTCTCAGAGGAGCGTTGCTAGGTCAGGGGATGTCCTCCTGGGAATCGTGTCATGGGAACACTGGTTAGAAAGACACCAAGTGAATCCCAGCTCAGATGCGCTGTTACAGTGGAGTGTGGGAGCTCCCCATGGGCAGGTCTCTGTGTTTGATTCATCTCTGATCAAAGGAAGTGGCCCATCTTGAGCATTTGGTGAACACTGGCTGCACGAATGAATGCACATCCTTCCAAGAAATCGAAAAGAAAGACTGACCCTCTTCCCCATGGAACTACTGTTGGCTTATATCAGGATCTTGGTTAAAGTACAACTTACAAACAGTGTTACCCTAAGCATTGTAGCCATGGTGACTGAGCACTTTGCCACATTAGGACACTGTGAAGTACCTACAGACATTCTTGTAGCTCATTTCAGTTCAGTTGCTCAATCGTGTCCGACTCTTTGTGACCCCATGGACTGTAGCACGCCAGGCTTCCCTGTCCATCACCAACTCCCAGAGCCTGCTCAAATTCATGTCCATTGAATCGGTGATGCCATCCAATCATCTCATCCTCTGTTGTCCCCTTCTCCTCCTCATAGGTAATCCTCAAATCCAACCTAGGAGGGGGGTGTTATCATCACCCTCCTTCTACAGGTGAGGAAAGAGTTTAGAAAGGTGAGGTGCACTGCCCAGAGGTGCCCAGTTAGGATCTGAAACCAGATCTATGAATTCCAAAGCCCAAGGGCTTTGCACTAAGGTGCCAGAGATGGACAGTGGCCCACATGGGGAGGCCCTAGCTTCCCTATTTCTTAGATGAGAAGACTGAGACCCAGGCAACTAAAGTTCAGATTGTCAGAATCCAATCATGTGTTCCTTCTGCTGTGCAACTCTGTTCCTCCCTAATTGCATGGGAAGGTAACAGACAAGACTCAATGTTTTTTTTTTTTTTCCCCCTTTAAATTTCCAAAAACTTCCAAAGTTGTTGGAACAGTCCTGATTTTCCAGCCATGTTGGATATTTCTGACTGGATCAATGGGTCTCATCCAAGTAGTGGTTTTGCTCCATAGGAGACATTTGGCAATCTCTATGTAGGTCAGGAAGCAACAGTTAGAACTGGACATGGAACAATAGACTGGTTCCAAATAGGAAAAGGAGTATGTCAAGACTGTATATTGTCACCCTGCTTATTTAACTTATATGCAGAGTATATACTATACTAAGTCACTTCAGTCATGTCCGACTCTGTGTGACCCCATAGACGGCAGCCCACCAGGCTTCCCTGTCCATGGGATTCTCCAGGCAAGAACACTGGAGTGGGTTGCCATTTCCTTCTCCAATGCATGTAAGTGAAAAGTGAAAGTGAAGTCGCTCAGTCGTGTCTGACTCTCAGCGACCCCATGGACTGCAGCCTTCTAGGGTCCTCCATCCATGGGATTTTCCAGGCAAGAGTACTGGAGTGGGGTGCCATTGCCTTCTCTGTATATGCAGAGTACATCATGAGAAATGCTGGGCTGGAGGAAGCACAAGCTGGAATCAAGATTGCCGGGAGAAATATCAATAACTTCAGATAAGCAGATGACACCATCCTTATGGCAGAAAGTGAAGAGGAACTAAAAAGCTTCTTGATGAAAGTGAAAGAGGAGAATAAAAAAGTTGGCTTAAAGCTCAACATTCAGAAAACCAAGATCATGGCATCCGGTCCCATCACTTCATGGCAAATAGATGGGCAAAAAGTGGAAACAGTGTCAGACTTTATTTTTCTGGGCTCCAAAATCACTGTAGATGGTGATGGCAGCCATGAAACTAAAAGATGCTTACTCCTTGGAAGGAAAGTTATGAGCAACCTAGACAGCGCATTAAAAAGCAGAGACATTACTTTGTCAACAAAGGTCCATATAGTCAAGGCTATGGTTTTTCCAGTGGTCATGTATGGATGTGAGAGTTGGACTGTGAAGAAAGCTGAGTGCTGAAGAATTGATGCTTTTGAACTGTGGTGATGGAGAAGACTCTTGAGAGTCCCTTGGACTGCAAGGAGATCCAACCAGTCCATCCTAAAGGAGATCAGTCCTGGGTGTTCATTGGAAGGACTGATGCTGAAGCTGAAACTCCAATATTTTGGCCACCTCATGAAAAGAGTTGGCTCATTGGAAAAGACCCTGATGCTGGGAGGGATTGGGGGCAGGAGGAGAAGGGGATGACAGAGGTTGAGATGGCTGGATGGCATCACCGACTCGATGGACGTGAGTCTGAGTGAACTCTGGGAGTTGGTGATGGACAGGGAGGCCTGGCGTGCTGTGATTCATGGGGTCACAAAAAGTCGGACACAACTGAGCGGCTGAAGTGAAGAGATATTTTTGGTTGTCACCACTAGGAGTGTGGGGTGGTGGGTGAAGGGATTCTACTGGCATCAAATGGGTAGAGGCCAGGGATGCTGCTAAATAAACCATGGTGCTACTTATGTACCACCACATTTTTAAAAAATTAATGTTTATACACATAACTAGTACAGGGGAAAACCTTCTAATTTATGAAAACCTTCTCATTAAATACATAAGGCATGGAGACAAAGCTAAATATGCACCTGCTCCCTGTCCTGCTTCATCTGCAGTGACATTGTCAGCACCTTGTGTACACCCTACAGAGCTTAGCACAGTCCCTACAATGAGGAATGTGGCATTCTTTTTGAAACGGATAAACAGCTCTTCAGCCTCCCATGTAAGGGCTGGTACTTTTCACCGTCAGCCACTTAGTATACGTAGGCTGTCTGAGCAATTCATCCCAAAAAACATTTTCTGAGCACCTGCTATGAACCAGGCACTGAGCCTGCAGCTGTTCTGCATGCAGAATATTCTCCCTCATGAAACATTAGAGCAAACAGCTATGGCCATGACACACATCACCTCAGGAGCTAAGAAACAAAGAGGGTAAATGTAGAATATTATTCAGCCCTAAAAAGAAATGGCCACTGAACCATGAAAGGACATGGAGGAAAGTAAAGTGCATATTAGTAAGTGGAAGAAGTCAATCTGAAAGCCTGCTGTATGATTCTAATTAAATGACATTCTGGAAAAGGCAAAGCTATGGAGACAATAAAAAGATAGGTGGTTCATCCATATCATTTCAACTGACTCAATTTCGTTCCTTTTTATGGCTAGGTAACATTCCACTGTGTGTATGTACCACATCTTCTTTATCCACTCACCTGTTAATAGACACCTAGGTTGCTTCTATGTCCTAGCTATTATAAACAGTGCTACAGTGAACATTGGGGTACATATGCCTTTTTGAATTACAGTTTTCTCAGGGTATATGCCCAGTAGTGGGATTTCTGGGTCATACAGTAGGTCATATAGAGTGAAGTAAGAGAAAAACAAATATTGTATATTAACACATGTCTATGGAATCTAGAGAATGGTACTAATGAACTTCTTTTCAGGACAGGAATGGAGGTGCAGATGTATAGAATGGACTTGTGGACGTATGGGGATAAGGAAGAGCGACGAATTGAGAGAGTACAATTGACATATACGCTACCATGAGTAAAACAGATGACTAGTGGGAAGCTGCTGTATAACATGGGGAGCTCAGCCTGGTGCTCTGTGGCAACCCAGATAGATGGAATAAGGGGATGGGTGGGAAGGAGGCTTAAGAAGGAGGGGATATATGTATACATGTAGCTGATTCATTTTGTTGTATAGCAGAAACTAATACAACATTGTAAAGCAATTACATTGCAATTTAAAAAAAAGGTTGGTGGTTGCCAGATGTTGGGGAGGGGACAAGACAAATAAATAGCAAGACCACAGACGATGTCTAGAGCAGTGAAAGTACTCTGTATGATATCATAGTGATGTGTATGTGTTATACATTTTTCCAAACACATAGAGGGTACAATATCAAGAGTGAACCCTAAAGTATGGAATTCTGTGATTGCAATGTGTTAATATATGTTCATCCTTGGTATAAAATACACTATTCTGGTGAGTGTTATTAATAATGGGTGAGACTATGCCTTCCAAACAAGGGCCCGGAAGGAGTGGGTATATAGGGGCAGGGGGTATAAGGGAAATCTCAATTTTATTATAAACCTAAAACTGCTTAAAAATAAAGTTTTTTTAAAGTTAAAAAAAGGTGGAGGGAGAACTAGTCTGAGTGAAAAGCGGAAGGGGGAAAAGTTGATTGTAGCAACTGGCATTTGAGCCCTATTCACACTTTATTTTTTTTATAATTGGTTTCCTTGTTTATTGTCAGCAGCTCCCTGCACCCTGATCTGTTTCAGATTCTCCTGTATCTCTGACTCCTAGCATAGTATCTGGTATACAGCAAGCACTCAATAAATATGTGCTCTCTGAATGCATGATATTATCTCATTCAACAACTCTGTGAGTAGATATTACCATTATCACTATTTTACACAGAAGAACCTCAAGGCTCAGAGAGGAGAAGTACTTGGCTCAGGGTCAAACAGCCAGCAAGAGCAGAGGACAATTAGAACCTAGAAGTGCAGAACCCAAAGTTCTGCTCTTGACACCAGGCTTTAGAAGGCAGCCCTGATTGCTTAGGGAGTAAAAGTTATGCAGGGCAGAGGGATTCAGGAAAGGAGAAGAAAACTGTAACTTCTGCAAATCTTCTCTTCAACCTCTGGATTTGAGAAAGTCGGGCTCTTTGGGGCTGGGATCGCTGTGAATCTCCTCCTTCATCCCTCCCCATTAGCTGGTGCATCCCATCCCTTTCTTGCCCCCTATTCTCCAATTTAATGGTCTCTCTCTCCCCTGCCTGCCTCTCTCTTCCCCATCTTGTCCAATCCCCTGGGGCTGCCAAAGATGCCATTCGGTGGGATAATTAAAGTTCCCCTCCTGTTAGCATCTCGCTTCTGAACCCTCCCAGCAGCTGTTCAGCTGGAGCGGGTCTGCGAGAGCTTTACTTTACACAAAAGCTTTACTAATAATTGTGTCTACAAGCTGCGTGTGTGTGTGTGTGTGTGTGTGTGCGCGCGCGCGCGCGCACGCGCGCATGTACACAGCCAGCATGCGCCTGGCCTGGCCTCACCCCACCCCCTTGGGTGGGGGCCACGGATTCATTACAGATTTTTCTTGGTGGCGTAGAAAGGAGGGAGGGGAAGGGGACCAGATGGCAGACAGGCGGGTGGCGGTCGGCCCTGCCTCCTCCTCCTCCTCCTCAAGCAGATGCCCTAGGAACAAGGGCCCCGGAGGCAGAGGCAGGATTAGAGGGGGAACTCCGTATCAATTAGTGTCAAAGGCCGGGAGAGCTGGTGGGGGAGGGGCAACCAGTTGGCTATGGCTGGCGGGGGAGGGGAGAGAGCTCACCGATGGTGGAATGGGGTGGGGGGGACCAGACCAGCCTGCCACCAACATGGAGCAGGGAGTGAGGACAGAACCACCCTCAGAAATCACCAAGGACAGCACTATGCTTTCAGATAGGTAAACTGAGACCCAGGAGAAGGGGCTTCCTGGAAGTCTTACAGCACCTGCATTGGGGCTAATACTATTATTAGAGCTCTACTATTATTAGATATTAGATAACATTAGATAATATTAGATATTAGATAATGATAGATGAAAGTGAAAGTCACTCAGTCATGTCTGACTCTTTGTGACCCCATGGACAATACAGCCCACGAAATTCTCCAGGCCAGAATCCTGGAGTGGCTAGCCGTTCCCTTCTCCAGGGGATCTTCCCAACCCAGGGATCAAACCCAGATCTCCTGCATTACAGGTGGATTCTTTACCAACTAAGCCACCAGGGAAGCCCAAGGATACTAGAGTATCCAGATTCTTTACCTGCTGAGCTATACCAGATAATACTACTAATAAAATTAGTCATATTCTTATAAGCAGTAATAGCAAAACTCTTAGAAGCAATAAAATAGCACTAGCTTGATTGCTGAGCACTTACTTTGTGCCACATACTTGGTGGACAATTTCTTACCTAATCTAATCCCTCCAATGAACTAATAAGCCAGATCTCAATAGTCTTGTTTTATGGATGAAAAAATTGAGGCTCAGAGAGGGGAGTGAAGCTGCCCAAAGTCACACAGCCAATAAAGATGGGGCTGGGATTCTGACCCAGTATTGAGTCAGCTGAACAGTCAACAAGTACAGCTTGCCTGGACTTGCCCTTGGAGTGAGGTTGGGTCCATATTAGTTTTGAGGTGCAGCATTCTTGAACCTTCACTTCTTTTACCCTAATAAGTAGAACTGAATTTAAAATCCCAAGACCAGAATTCAAGTTCAAGCTCTTATTGACAAGCTGTGTGACCTTGGGCTTCCCTCATAGCTCAGTTGGTAAAGAATCCGCCTGCAAAGCAAAAGACCCCAGTTCCGTTCATGGGTCGGGAAGATCTGCTGGAGAAGGGATAGGCTACCCATTCCAGTATTGTTCGGCTTCCCTTGTGACTCAGCTTGTAAAGAATTCACCTGCAGTGTGGGAGACCTGGGTTTGATCCCTGGGTTGGGAAGATCCCCTGGAAAAGGGAACAGCTAGCCACTCCAGTATTCTGGCCTGGAGAATTCCATGGACTGTATTGTCCATAGGGTCGCTGAGCCTCTTTGAATTTCTTTCCTTCTTGGTCTTATGATGTCATCCAACAATGGTGGATAAATTACTTCTGATTAATGTCTATAATGCAATACAATGCAGGCTTTTTACAATGATGAGATGGATGGGTATTTACTGACATAGAAAAATACTCAGACTATATTGCCAAATTAGAAAAATAAAGTCAGAAATTTTTAAATGCCCAATATTTATCCCATGTTGATTAACACATATATACAGAGAGGAAGAATGAGATGAGAAGATGAGAGAGGAAGAGGAAGAAAAAGAAAGAATTAGTGAATCCAGAAGGATAAACTCCAAAATCTTCACAGTGGTTATTCTGTGCAGTGATCCTTTCTCTTTTTTGTATGTCAATATTTACAAAAATTAGTATGAATATAAGTGATAATATTAAAAGGTTGCTTTGTCATCAGTCTTGCCCAATCCTGAGTACTATAAGCACCAGAGTCTGGCTTTGCATACTGTGGAGTACCTGACACATAGGAGGGATGGTTTGTCTCCTGGGGTGTGGTAAGATCGGAAGGGGAGTGATAAGATGTGGGTGAGGGTCTTGTCCACAGCTCAGTTAGAGACTCAGCAACATCAGTGGGTCAGGTCAAAGTCATAAGGAACCAGAGTCTGAGGGCTTCTGGGGAGGGAAGGGTTAATGTACAAATCCATAAAGCTGACCCCGGGGTGGCCCACTTAGGAGACCATCTGCCAGCAGGCTTGCAGCTGCCAATCCAGGAGGCCTGCCTTCTCCCAGGCTCCTCCCAGCCTGCACAGCTCAGAGCAGCCCAGATGACTCTGGCTCCAGCCGGGGGATCTGGCCCGGCAGAATCCTCATATCTCTCTCTCCAGCTTCAGCAGCAGCACTGGCATCTGAGGTGACAGAGATTACCAGCCTTCCCAGGTAATGGTCTCCTCTGACCCACAGACAGCCAGGTGATGGTCTTCCCATTGTACAGTGAGAAAATGGAGTCTCAGAGGAAAAAGGACGTGGACAAGGATACAAACCCTTGGGAGACAGCCCAAGTTGCTGGAGGAAGCAGCAAGCCACTGCCCCATCCTCTGATATTCTCCTGAGGGCATTGACTCCTCCAAGAGCAGTTGAGGTCAGGAGATGAGGCACCAAGAGCTCGGAGTAATGGGGCGGGGATGGAGGTGGAGCAGAACAGGAAACAGAAGTCCAGGAAGCTGGGTTTGAATTCCCCGCTCTGCCTCTCCACTCTGCCTCATCTGCTGGTCTATCTAGACACTCTCATAGGAACTTTCCAACTCTCTGATTGTGGGGAATCCAAGACCTCTGACCATTTCCAAGAAAAAGAGATGAGAAACTTCCCCCCACCCCATCCCCATCGGTACCCACTCTGGAGTCAGATATTGGTCCTGATAGCCAAAAGAAGGGAGAGAAAAGAGTTAACTAGAGGGGCAGATGGAGAAGGGACAGAATCCTTGCTGGAACCTGCCCAAATGTCAGACTGAACAGCTCAGGACTGGAGGCCAAAGGAGGCAGAGAGAGACCCAAAAACTCCCAGAACAGATGGGCCAGCCAGGGCGCGAGGGGAATGAAATGGCCGTCATAATCATAATATCTCAAATTCCTCTGGTGCATTCCCATTTTCAAAGCTCATTCAAATCCATTATCTTACTGGAATCTCACAACTCCTCTGGACAGTAGATGGCCAGGGGCTATGAGGTCCATCTGGCAAGATGAAGCAACTAAACTCAGAGAGGGTAAGAGGTTTGCCCAAGGTCACACAGCTCATTTGCTATTAAAACAGTCAAAAAGAGAACTGGGTCTCTTGAATCCTAAGTTCATCCATCAGTGGACCTGTTATTTGATTCCCCCCCATTCCCCAACTTGAGGGCTTGGAATGGTGGTATGTATTAATAACAAATAATAATAATAAAATAGCAACAACAAAAACAGTAATAAAACTAACATGCATTAATCACTTTTGGCATGATAGGCACTGCTTTAAGCTCTTAATATATATTACCTCCTTTAATTCTCACTTTGACCCTGGGTGAGGTAGATACTATTAATTCCAACTTACAGACGGAGGAGACAGGATCACATGAATGAAGTCACTTGCTCAAGGACAAAGTTATAAAACTGGAGCTACAATTCAAATATAGAACACCCTGCTCCTTCACCATCATGCCAATGGTGCCCAATTAGCACTGCACATTAGAATTACCTAAGGAATGTCTAAAATTTCAGGATGTTCAGATATCAACTTGAATCAGTTAAATAAGAGTGAGAGGTGTGGGACCCAGACATCAGTATTTCTTAAAGACCCCCCAAGCGATTCCATTGTGCAGTCCAGTTTGGGAATCAACACACCACATTCTCCCCAGGGACTGTTCCATTTATCATCTCAGAAGAGCTCAATGATAGCTGAGTTTCTCTCAGTTTTGCCATCTGCAAAGTTGAGATCCTTCAGGTTTGACAGACTAGAATCCATCCTCTCCAGGCTCAGGGCAGGAGAGTGTTAATGCCCCAGAACTTTGAGCTGGGAGCTCTGGAAGGCAACCTGCTTCTCCAGAGTCAGCTAGAGCTTGGGGACCCTACACCCAACTGAGCCTGTTGTAAAACTTTTATTATGTTTATTTCAAATCAGGCTTTTGTGCAACTGCAAACACTGGAATTTGCAGCCACAGGGAAATGATACTGCTAGCCGCGTTCTTCATCGTCTCTGGGTGAACCAGTTGGGTGAACCAGTTGGGTGTCCTCCACAAAATACAGCGAGATCATAATGGAGTGGGAAGCCCAGGGTGCTGCCAAGGGAACAAAGGAAAACAGATCCTGGAAGAAGTCGCTGTGGCTTGGTAGAAACTGGGACAGTTTTATTTCTCCCCCAGACCTGGAAATCATCCCCACCCCTGCTTTTGAAATTGTCCTCCAGTTCCTCCTCAGCAGGAGGCAAAGTGCCTTCTTTGCTCTCCTATCTGAGCCTGGGGGAGCAAAGTGTAGAGGGAAGGTGGTCTTTTCTCTGGGTTCAAGTCCTGGCTATTGAATGACTTTGCAACGGGCTTGGACCAGCTGCTGGTCTACTCTGGGGAACTTCCCTGCCTGTAAATAAGGAGACTGGACCCCCTCCTGACCCTGACCTACCTAGTTCTGTCATCAGAACTGTCAATCGCAGGATGGATAATAGAGAAACCCAGATGCATGTACAAATGCAAAGACAATCAGGCCTTCTCCTCTGAGAGCTCTCTGCTCCCCACCAGAAGCAGGTGCCATTGGAAGCTGTGGTACTTTTCTGACCCCCTTGGAACTCCAAGTCCTGGTCCACAAATGCTTTGGGTTCAAAGCAGGGACTTGTAGGATTGTGACGTCTAGGATCAAATGTCCGTATGAACAATGTCCCAGAGGGGGTGGGAGTGACCCCAAAGGGCTAAGCTGGGGATGGATCTTGGACCCATGGGACACAAGAACCATAGGATCCTATGGTCTCAGAATCATAAAGCCAGGGGCATAACAAAGTGTGTGGGGCCCAGAGCTTACGCAGTTGGCGAGGGGGCTTCTTTAAGAAAACAGCCTGAAACACTTCTATCATACTTTATTCTCTGGACTTTTCAGTTGTGTATCCCAATCGCCCCTTCATATGACAGTTTTGTAATCTGTCATCTACAGAGACAATAGGAAGATAATTCTGCATTTTTTCTGTGTTGGTTGCTTAGAAGGACTTGAAGACCATGTGTCTGAGAGGTCCAAAGGTCCCAGTGAAATATGAAAGTGACGAGGTCTCTGGCACTTCAGGCCATTCTGGCAAGCCTAAAAGGGACTTGGGAGGATAGGGGTGTTCCAGGGTCCCTGATATGTTTCTACCTCCCATGAAGAGGGCTTCCCTTTGGAGTTGTGCTAGGAGTGGTATTTATCCACACTGAGCTCTACATGCATAGAAGATAGCTCAATTTTACTTGGCTATTTCCTGTCACAACTTCTACTTAACTCTCCTACTTAACAATCCCACACCCTTAGGGGAAAGCAAGTAGGGGAAATAGGAGCAGAAAATATATACAAAATGGCCCTGATTTTTGATAGGCAGAGATATACTCAATCGCTGACTTCAATCTTTTTGCAGCATTTCCCTGAGTGAGTTAAGAATCAAAGATCCACAGGGCCTAGGGGACTGGGGCTCAGGACATGACGGAAGCTATGAGGGCACAGAGCTCGGAGGTTTAGGGCTTGAATTGGATGATGCTGTTGTTGAGGGGTAAGGGTAAACACGGAAATACAGCCCAGGTGGAAGCATTCAATCTACTGACTCCTGGTCCCTGGAACACAGGTTGTTTACCAAGCCTAACAAATTCTTCCCACAATTCTCTTCCTCCCTGGGACCCAGAGATGATGGGTAACAATGCAGTATAGCAATTCAAAGTCCAATTCATTCTTTCCTGGTTGTGTGACCTTGAATGAGTGCTCTTACTTTCTCTGAGCTCTGGGCTTCTCAACGGTAGAATGAGCGTCTACCCACTAACAGAAGCAATATAATTCACATACTGTTTCTCAGCACAGTGCCTGGTGTTGGGATAAACAATAAAGGCTGGATGTTAACAATTCCTGTCTGGCGTGGCCCTTCTCATCACCAGAGCCCAGTGAGAATCCCCTCTCTTGCCTGTGATCCCAAGGAATGCCTGAGGTTGGCTCTCCTAGTATCATATGTTAGGCCTGCACCAGTCATAGCATCTAGGGTAATTGAGAAATAGACTTGCATCTACTGAGACCCTAAATAGAGACCACAGCATTAGAGGTAGGGCACTGTCACTATGTTGTTGTTTAGTCTCTCAGTCCTGGCCAACTCTTTGCAACCCCGTAGACTGTAGCCTGCCAAGCCTCTGTGTCCATGGGATTTCCCAGGCAAGAATACTGGAGTGGGTTGCCATTCCCTTCTCCAAGGGATCTTCCCGATCCAGAAATTGAACCTGTGTCTCCTGCACTGGCAGGCAGATTCATTACCACTGAGCCACCAGGGAAGCCCATCTGTCACTATATGGGAAAGGAAAAACTTCCTGGAAAGACCCAAATAAAAATACTACAGTTCTTTACACCCCTCTACTGACTAGAACAATAAAGGACAGAAGTGGTATGGACCTAACAGAAGCAGAAGATATTAAGAAGAAGTGGCAAGAATACACAGAAGAACTATGCAAAAAAGATCTTCATGACCCAGATAACCACGATGGTGTGATCACTCACCTAGAGCCAGATATCCTGGAGTGCAAAATCAAGTGGGCCTTAGGAAGCATCACTATGAACAAAGCGAGTGGAGGTGATGGAATTCCAGCTGAACTATTTCAAATCCTAAAAGATGATGCTGTGAAAGTGCTTGTACTCACTATGCCAACAAATTTGGGAAACTCAGCTGTGGCCACAGGACTGGAAAAGGTCAGCTTGCATTCCAATCCCAAAGAAAAGTAATGCCAAAGAATGTCTAAATGACTGCACAATTGCACTCATCTCACACGCTAGCAAAGTAATGCTCAAAATTCTCCAAGCTAGACTTCAACAGTATGTGAACCGAGAACTTTCAGATGTTCAAGCTGGATTTAGAAAAGGCAGAGGAACCAGAGACCAAATCGCCAACATTTATTGGATCACAGAAAAGTAGGAGAATTCCAGAAAAACATTTACATCTGCTTCATTGACTACACTAAAGCCCCTGACTGGATCACGACAAAGTGTGGGAAATTCTTAAAAAGGTGGGAATACCAGACCACCTGAGCTGCCTCTTGAAAAATCTGTATGCAGGTCAAGAAGCAACAGTTAGAACCGGACATGGAATAATGAACTGGTTCCAAGTTGGGAAACGAGTATGTCAAGGCTGTACATTGTCATTCTGCTTATTTAACATATGTGCAGAGTACATTATGCGAAATGCCAGGCTGAATGAAGCACAAGCTGGAATCAAGACTCTCTGGAGAAAAATCAATAACCTCAGATATGCAGATGACACCACCCTTATGGCAGAAAGTGAAGAGGAACTAAAGAGCCTCTTGATAAAAGTGAAAGACAGGAGTAAAAAAGCTGGCTTAAAACTCGAGATTCAAAAAATGAAGATCATGGCATCCAGCCCCATCAAAAAACTAGGATCGTTGCAACCAGCCCCATCAAAAAACTAGGATCGTTGCAACCAGCCCCATCACTTCATGGCAAATAGGCAGGTAAATAATGGAAACAGTGACAGACTAATTTCTTGGGCTCCAAAATCACCTAAGATGTCAGTGACTGAAGTCATGAAATTAAAAGATGCTTTCTCTTTGGAAGAAAAGCTATGACCAACCTAGACAGCATATTAAAAACAGAGATATTACTTGGCTGAGAAAGGTCTGTCTAGTCAAAGTTATGGTTTTTCCAGTGGTCATGTATGGATGTGAGAGTTGGACCATAAAGAAAGCTGAGTGCCAAAGAATTGATGCTTTTGAACTGTGGTGTTGGAGAAGACTCTTGAGAGTCCCTTGGACTGCAAGGAGATCCAACCAGTCCATCCTAAAGGAGATTAGTCCTGAATATTCATTCAGAGAATGAAGATGATTCATTCAGAGATGCTGAAGATGAAGATCCAATAAACTTTGGCCACCCGATGCAAAGAACTGACTCATTGGAAAAGACCCTGATGCTGGGAAAGATGGAAGGCAGAAGGAGAAGGGACGATGGAGGATGAGATGGTTGGATGGCATTACCAACTCAACGGACATGAGTTTGAGCAAGCTCTGGGAGTTGGTGATGGACAGGGAAGCCTGGCATGCTGCAGTCCATGGGGTCACAAAGAGTCAGACACGATTGAGCAACTGAACTGAACTGACTGACTAGATTTGCCCCATGAATGGGAAACAGACCCTTCCAGTTAACTGAGTTTCCATCCCATCCCAACTGGCCAACCAGACTCCAATTTTCTGACAACCCTGATGTGCCTTCTCAGAATCTCCAAGAATTCTGGGAGAATAAATCCATCTGAGGTCAAAACACTGCTCATTGAGAGCAGAGACTTTATCTAGTTCACTGTCACAACCCAAGCATCCAGCACCAAGTCTGGCACATAAAACACACCTGATGAATATGTTACTGAAAGTGTGAGGGAATAAATGGAATACTAAACTTTTAAAGGGCTTTCCTGGTGGTTCAGCAGTTAAGAATCCACCTGCTGATGCAGGAGACTCAGGAGACATGGATTCAATCCCTGGGTCGAGAGGATCCCCCGGAGGAGGAAATGGCAACCCACTCTAGTACTCTTGCCTGGGACATCCCATGGACAGAGGAGCCTGGTAGGCTACAGTCCATGGGATTGCAGAGTTGGACATGAATGAGTGAATGAGTATAAGCATGAGCAAACTTTCAAAGGAAAAAACAAAGGAGATTACTTCCCAAAGATCAAAGAGAAGCTGACAGTTGAGTATTTTTCTTTGATTTCATTTTTGTAACATTTAATAAGCATTAATGGCAGGCCAGGCACTGAAAATCACTTCTCCTATCACCACAATGAATCCTCCCAACAACACTCTGAAAGTTACCCTTCACATAGTCAGTGTGGTCTAATGGTTAAGAAAACAGGCTTTAGAATTAGATCCATGTTCAAACCCTGGCTTCAGCACCTCCTAGCTGTGTGGTTGTGAATCAATTACTTCTCTCCTTGAGGATTTCCTTTTCTGTAAAATGGGAGTAACAAAATATACTTAATGGAGTTAATATGTTAAATATGTTAATGGATATGAAGAGTTCAGCACAGTGCCTGGAACACAGGAAATGCTCAGTAAATAGTGACTGTTGTTTTTCCTGCCTTCTTCCTCTTATATGGAGAAAGAGCTTATCAGAGAGGCTTCAGGCTGTGATTCCAGGAATGAAAGGCAGTTTCTGTGTATGGGAGAGGATGGCATCAAATTCCCTTCCCTTTCTACCCAGACCTGCTACAAAATTACCTGTCTAGTTCTCGTAGCATGTAGGAGGGACCTTGTAACTAGGTTTCACCAGTTGAATATAAATAGAAGTAATGGATCACTTCAATGCAGAAGCAGTTAAGAGCAAGTGTGACCTCTCCGCCTTGGTTCACTTTCCTTGTCTTCTAGCTGGAGCATAGCCTGGAAGCCATGTTACAGAGGTAGATCCCTGTATGGCCTTATGAAGCAAAGCCCTTCTTCAACCCATATAGGACTAAGATATGGACAAGAAAGGACTGGATCATGTTAAGCCATGGAGATCCCAAGTAGCTGCTATTTTTGCCTACCTAAATTTCACTATTTTTATTTAATGACCTTCTTGTATATCTCCAAGATTATATCTATTCTGCTTATTCTTTGAGTCTAAATGGTATAAGTAGCCAGCAGATGCTTTCTCATGGTGAGAGATTATGTTCCTTGGGAAAAAGGAGTTCTGGGAATCAGCTCCAGTGGGTCTGAGGGATTCCTAAGAAAGAAGATGAGATGTGAAAGGAAGTCCCCATCTCTCCAGCTACACTGCCTCCCAGGTTCTCCCACTGAGCAAACAACCCCATGACTATGGAGAATGCTAATCTTTCATTTAGGTTAGGTTCTGGAAGACTGCCTTCATCTCTAGCTGTTTCTGGAGAAAACTCAGAACAGGCATAATTACAGCCCAAGGATAGGGCCGTCCACAGCAAGATGACTTGTAATCGCAAACTAGGCTCCAACAGTAAATACATTTTCTGTGTTATTCTTCTTGCCTCTCTTTTCTAGGAGATGTATCTCATACCTAGAAATAGTTTAACCCAATCCTGGCTAAAGCTCTGGTCTGG
This sequence comes from Bubalus bubalis, assembly GCF_019923935.1. Classification (NCBI taxonomy): domain Eukaryota; kingdom Metazoa; phylum Chordata; class Mammalia; order Artiodactyla; family Bovidae; genus Bubalus; species Bubalus bubalis. The sequence continues at coordinate 16,334,406 of NC_059173.1, read as the reverse complement.
AATTACCCAAACGGAGATCAATACCATCATGGTCTTTAATACAGAACTGGTCACTGAAAACATGGGGTCCACTGGGGTTAAATATATTGGACATTTCATGGCTCCTGGGTCTGAGACCCTTTCTTTCTAGTGATTAGTTGTGCAGGAGGGAAACAAGGGTGCTAAGAATAAATGGTGCTACTTAGTTATAGATGACTAACTGTAACTAATTACATCTTGTTACACATGTCCACACTAACCAGTCAAACCTAAAGGAAATCAGCCCTGAATACTCATTGGAAGGACTGTTGATAAAGCTGAAGCTCCAATACTTTGGTTACCAGATGCGAAGAGCTGACTCATTGGAAAAGACCTTGATGCTGGGAAAGATTGAAAGCAAAAGGAGAAGGGGGCAGCAGAGAATGAGACTGTTAGATAGCATTACTGACTCAGTGGACATGAATTTGAGCAAACTCTGAAAGATGGTGAACAGAGGAGCCTGGTGTGTTACAGTCCATAGGGTTGCAAAGAGTTGGACACAACTTAGTAACTGAACAACAATAACAATCCTTAAAGAGAACCAACAAGAGAAGTATTTGCTCATTCCTATAAAATGGCAGACGCAGAGGTGTGGGTTGCAAAGAATTGGACACAACTTAGTAACTGAACAACAATAACAATCCTTAAAGAGAACCAACAAGAGAAGTATTTGCTCATTCCTATAAAATGGCAGACGCAGAGGTGTGCATCTAGGTGCTTCTTTGACGTGTCTGACATGTTAGGCTCTTTTCTAATTTATCATCTCCAATGCTCACAGTAATTTTATTGGAAGAAAATCATTCCCCTCATTTTAGAGATGAGAAAATTGAGGCCTGGGGAAGTGAAACATACAAGTAAAACGGTACAAGGGCTGGAGCTACTTGGCTGTGCAGTTCAAAGTATCACACATCACACACACTGTACAAAGGAGAGTCAGAGCAGAGCAGAAAGTACCTTCCTAACTCCCAGCACCATTTTTGATGTGTCAAAAGATGTGAAGAAAAGGATACCTGCTCCACCCACCTTATAGTATTAAAGCACTAGAGCATGGCTCAAAGGCACAAATGTACATAAAATATTTGAAAAATGTAAAACACTATATAAAAGTAAATTCTTAATTACTATTGACGAAGAGCCTGTATAGCATGGAGGTTAAACACATGGGCTCCGGTATCAGATAGGACTGCATTTGATGACATTTTGACCTTGCTGAACCTCAGTTTCCTCTTCTGCAAAATAGAGATAAGAATATTCCCCATCTCATAGGGCACTGTGAAGCTTTAATGAATTAGTATATACGAAATTCTTGGTATAATGTCTGACTCACACGTTATTATTATTCCAAAGAACTCTATCAGTCTTGTTTTTTTTTTCTTCTGTGAAATAGAAAAAAAATAATTCTACCCATATCACAGAGCTTTCATAATTTGAAACTCTTTTAATAATGTGCCAATTCTGCTGATAAATAACCTCAAACTTAACAGAGGCTGGACACAGCTGGGAAAAGATGTGGTGGGAGAAGACTGGACTTCCTGAGGGCAACCCTCCCTGCTGCCTCCCTGCTCTGCAAAGCACTCAGGTGCTCCAGGCATGATGAAGCTGGCATGCATCACCCTGGCTCTGAATTCCAGAGCCCCCAGCAGCAGATCTGGCTCCTGCAGCCTCCTAATATCCTGCTGGCAGAATACAAAGCCAGAAATAACTCCCTGGGTACAGGACACCCCTTCCCCTCCTTCAACTCCCTGACTTGCCTAAGGAGATCATGACATGTGTCCACTTAACATGGCATCTTGAGGACCAGCAGTGGGCAGGCTGGCCCTTGAATCCTGTCTTCACCAAGATTGTCTTGCCTTCTGAATCCCACCCAGTAGCCAACTCCTCTAGCATTTGTTGATTCAACAGATATTTACTGTAGTCCTAGCTTGTGCCAAGCACTGAACTAGATACTTTCCCATTACAAGCGCAGTGAAATCTCTTTACTCTCTAAACCACCCCTCCTGGGGTATATAATACAATGCCTATTCATAGTTCTAAGTAAATATGGATTGGGTATCAGTTTTGTCTTGGGTCCTGTGCTAGTGGCTGATAAACAATACAAAGCCCTCTGGCCATATACATTCACACACTAATTATCTGGTTCCAGGATTGCTCTTCTATTGACATTTCTATTAATCAACCCAATGGTTTATGTATTTAACAGTAGTTATCAGAGCTGGTTAGCCACTGTCTAGCTTCTTTAGCCTTGGGCAAGTCACTTTCCCTTTGTGAGGTTCTGCTTTCTTATCTGTATAATAAGGGGAGGGATGTTTTATGATGAACATTAATTGAAACAATGAATGGAAAAAGCATGGTACCAAAGTGTTCAGTGTTTAGTATCAATAGTTGATCTGATCCTTCCCAAAGCTGTAGCATTCCCTTCCTGGGAAAGATAAACATATAGCATGCATACTGCCACTTTCCTTTCTTGCACCAATGATAGACATCACTAATGGATCAAAGCACTCTTTGTCATTCATCTCAGATGTAGCCCCATATGCCCATCTCAACACAGTGATTCAGCTGACTGAAGCTCTTGACTCTCTATGGAACTTTGCCATCCTGCCCTTACTCACTCAGTTGTATAGGTCTGTAGTTTGGCCAGCTCTCTAACGAACAGCTCTTTCCTCTCAACTTTATTCTTGGGTGTTGAGTGTAACCTCCTTAGAGACTGAACTGCCTGGACATAGGCCCAGATCCTGCCGGTGGTACTCATTATATGTATGTATTGACTGATAGGCCTCTGATCAGCAAAACTGGCTCCCATTCTTCTGACTTGTTGCATGATCTTGGGCAAGTCAATTCTCATCTTTGGACAATTTTGATATTATTTTTCTCATAGGTAGTAGAACATAGTAGTTAAAATCTTGACTACTGGGCCCTTACAAGCTTGTGTCTGAATCTTGGATCGACTTCCTCCCTGTGTTACCTTGGAGAAATCACATAATCTTTCTGAACCTGGGCTTCCCCATCTGTTAACTGGAGGTGATTTAATAGCACCCATCTCAAAAGCTTAAGGGGCTTAAAGAAAATATTGCATGAAAATGGGATACTACTTTGACATATTGATCTATGTGTTTTTCCCTCCCCACATTTTCCCCTTTTCTTTTTTACCATTTAAGCAAATCATGGGTTCTACCCTCCTTGCCTCAGTGAAGGCATGTGTCAGGGTTGAAAAAAGGAAGAATATGAGAGTGTTTTTAGCTTTTGCTTTTTATAAAAGTCAAAGCCTTTAAGGAAGGGGATTTATGGACTTAGGAGAAAGTCCTGAAGAAACACAAAAGAAAAAAGATTTCTCCAGAGCAGAAAGAGATTGTCTTTGTTGGGGAGAGGACAGCTGAGGAGAGGAGAAAAGAGGGGAGGTGAGGAGGAAGAGGGAGAGAGCTGCAGGACCAAAAAGGTGCCACATGGGCAGAAATGATGAGTGTCTGCGTGGTAATGTACATGAATTGATGGTCAAGATGAGCAACCTTGGGCAAGCAAAATACCTCTCTGGACCTGTGTTCTCACAATATAAGGCTATTTTTAATCACCCTACACGTTTAGTGCAAGGAAATGGGCTTACCAAGGATCTGTCGTGCTTAACCTTGTGCTTAACATGTATCTACTTTCTGCTGCCCTTCCTCAATACCAGTGATTCAGCTTGTGGTCCTCTGAATTGCCATCTTTGGGTTTAGTTCTGGACAAGAAAACATGGTTAACTACCAATATCTCTTGTTTCCTTGTCTTGAAAGGTTATCCCTCTTCATGGAAGGTTCAATAATCCTCTTGTAGGGAAGAGCGCTTCTGGCATGAAAGGCCTTCCCGCTGCCTGACTCTCCTGAGTAATTGCCCAGGGTGAAAAAGGACCAATACTACCCCCAGGCAACACTTCACCCAGCCCCATGAGGTCAGCCTCACTGCTGGGCAGGCCCTTCTCCCTGTGCTTGAGCTGTCTTTGGGTAAGCTTCCACTGAAGTGATCATCTAGAAACTTGAAAACAGGAGAACAGCTAGGCCTCACTAGTGATATTCCCCATATCTTGCCTCTGGGGAAGAAAGTGTTGGGTAAGAGAGAAGACTGTGGCAACATGTATAGTGGTTATAATCCTAACTCTGACCCTTATAAGGTGGTAACTTTGGCAAGGTTGCTCAAAGCCTCTGAGCCTTACTTCCATCTGCAAGATGGGGACAGTGGTATGTATCTACTGCACAGGACTGGGGTATGAATACAGTGAGGCGATACCTATAAGTGGCCCAGCACAGAACTTAGGTTATCAATTGCCGTTGTTTAGTCACTAAGTTTTGCAACCCCATGGACTGTAGCCTGCCAGGCTCCTCTGTCCTCAGGATTTCCCAGCAAGAATATTGGAATGGGTTGCCATTCCCTTCTCCAGGAGATCTGCATATCCTGCATTGGCAGGCAGATTCTTTACCACTGAGCCACCAGGGAAGCCCTAGTTTATCAATAGGAAATACCTAAAATTGCATGGGCGGAGGAGCCTGGTAGGCTGTAGTCCATGGGGTCGCTAAGAGTCGGACACGACTGAGCAACTTCACTTTCACTTTTCACCTTCATGCACTGGGGAAGGAAATGGCAACCCACTCCAGTGTTCTTGCCTGGAGAATCCCAGGGATGGGGGAGCCTGGTGGGCTGCCGTCTATGGGGTCACACAGAGTCGGACACGACTGAAGTGACGTAGCAGCAGCAGCAAAATTGCATGGCATTACTACTAACTTGTTAACCTTTGGCCAGCCGCTTTACCTGTTCAGACTTCAACTCTCTTTTTGACAAACTTAACTCCTGCCCTGCTAATTGCTAGTTATTTATAGACATGTCTCTTCTACTAGAATGTAAGCAACTTGAGAGTAATCTTTATCTATTACTAGGCATCACTGACTCGATGGACGTGAGTCTGGGTGAACTCCAGGAGTTGGTGATGGACAGGGAGGCCTGGCGTGCTGCGATTCATGGGGTCACAAAGAGTCAGACACGACTGACTGACTGAACTGAACTGACTGATGCTTTACATATAGTAGAAACTCAGTCCTGGGTGAAGGTATGAATGGATAATCAGAAGGGATTTCAGATATGAAGTCCCTTTGCACAAGTTTTAAAAAAGGATCATAGCAATTGTGATTCTTTGTCTCTGATAAAAATGAATAAGTACAATCATTTAAATCTCAATAGCAACAGGCCTTAGAGAAAAACAAACAAATCTCAGCTGTCTAAATTCCTTGGGACCACGATATTTCAGGTGTCTTAAAAGAGAACTAAGATTGGGAGAACAAGTTCAACCATGATTTTTGCCTGTAAGGTATTGAAAAATAAATTATTTAAGCTGCTATTTCTTATCATCTGTTAAATGAAATTAATAAAACTTACTTTACCATAAATACAGGGAAATGGTGAAGAAGACACAAAGTAGGTGCTCATAAATATTGGTTGGTTGGTTGATTGAATGAATGGATGGGTTGGAGAAGAAAATAGAGAAAGAATGAAGGAACAAATAGCTGGAGAATACATAAATGGGTGGATGAAATTATGAATAAACAAACTAATGGTTCCTTGATCAACGGATGAATGCAGGGTAGATGGATGGATGGATGGATGCCTAGGTAGTGGATGGATAAATAAATGGATAGAGGAATAGATGATGAGTTAATGGATGGATAGGTGAGTGTGTCAGTCAAGTTCACAGCAAGCATGAAGTTTGTGCCTGTGAACAATGACCATGATTGCATAATGGAAGCACCTAAACAGGTCAGCTTGGGATAGTTATTACAATTATAAGCCCCAAATTTCTCACTCAAGAAAAACTTATTCTCCTTGTTCATATCCCTTTCTTCTCTAGGGAAACTTGCTTCCAGGAAAGCTGCTTCATTAATGTAGCATCAAACTGCTTTAGTGAGTTTGCTCACCCCAAAATAAAATTGGGCGGTACTAGTGGACATGCATCTTGAACTATGTTCTCTCTCGTGCATCACTGTGGCACTGGGATGGAACAATGTAAACATCTTGTCAAGAACTTCCTTGTTTCCATATGGTGCCCCTAATTTTTTTTGACCTTTCCTTCCTATACTAGGAGATTGGCAGAGCAGGTATTTCCAACCAGAGCTAGTAAGAGTTACCAGCACAGGATTCAAATGGCACTTCTGACATCACTTAGCTATGTGAGCTTAGACAAGTTATTTACCTTCTGATCCTTAATTTTCCCATCTACAAAATGGAAATTGTCATAATATGCAACTGCCTTACAGTTCAGTGGATTAAGTGATATACTGCAGATAAAGCATTTTGCATATAGTAAGTAATCAGAAACTATGGTTAGGAGTCAAAACTTTGACAGATGAAGAGTTGAAACACTGACATTCATGAGCTCAATGAGGCAGAGGAGTGAATCCTGGGAGTGAGGGGACCTGAGTTCTGATTCACTGTTTGACTCTGGGCAGGCAAGTACCTTTTCCTTTCTGAGTCTTACTTTCTCCATCTGTATAATAGGAACCCATGAGCTCTGAGATTTAGAATAATCACATTGTCTTTTGGTACTTTTCCTCTACCAAAATGATTCTCTGTTGAACATAAGCCTTAATGTCCTAGGGCAACCATTCAAAATAGTCAAGCCAGGAACCAACAATTATTCAAGTTAGAGATTTTCGTCACCATGATACAGATGAGGGCACTGAGACTCAGAGTAGTGACGTGACTTGCTCAAAATCACACAGCTAATAGATGGTGGGATAGAATTCAAACGGAAGCTTATTAACTATAGAGCCAGAACTCACCCAACTGTGTAACACTTCTCCCTTGACAGGTGTCACAGAGGTGTTTTCTTGGCAAATGGAATGGGAGTTGAGGCCTTCCTTAGGGTTGGATGAACAGGATGGGTGGAGGAGCATGCTGAGCAGGACAACTTTCCAAGGAGAGGAAAGGAAACAGGGACTTGTGGACCAGAGTGGGGAGTGCAAACATCAGGTGGCTTTGATGGCATCTTGCCCAAGCCACAAACTGGAAAACATCAAAGCATCTAAGAGCACTTAGACCACAGTCTGCAGTTCCTGCATTCAAACCACCACTGGGGTTAGTCTGAGAGTTAATTTACTAAAGGGCCATAGACACTGTAGACACATAGACATAGACGTGAACTTCCTGATGTTCAAGCTGCTTTTAGAAAAGGCAGAGGAACCAGAGATCAAATTGCCAACATCCGCTGGATCATGGAAAAAGCAAGAGAGTTCCAGAAAAGCATCTATTTCTGCTTTATTGACTATGCCAAAGCCTTTGACTGTGTGGATCACAATAAATTGTGGAAAATTCTGAAAGAGATGGGAATACCAGACCACCTGACCTGCCTCTTGAGAAATCTGTATGCAGGTCAGGAAGCAACAGTTAGAACTGGACATGGAACAACAGACTGGTTCCAAATAGGAAAAGGAGTTCATCAAGGCTGTATATTGTCACCCTGTTTATTTAACTTATATGCAGAGTACATCATGAGAAACGCTGGACTGGAAGAAACACAAGCTGGAATCAAGATTGCCGGGAGAAATATCAATCACCTCAGATATGCAGATGACACCACCCTTATGGCAGAAAGTGAAGAGGAACTAAAAAGCCTCTTGATGAAAGTGAAAGTGGAGAGTGAAAAAGTTGGCTTAAAGCTCAACATTCAGAAAACGAAGATCATGGCATCTGGTCCCATCACTTCATGGCAGATAGATGGGGAAACAGTGGAAACCGTGTCAGACTTTATTTTTGGGGGCTCCAAAATCACTGCAGATGGTGACTGCAGCCATGAAATTAAAAGACACTTACTCCTTGGAAGGAAAGTTATGACCAACCTAGACAGCATAGTCAAAAGCAGAGACATTACTTTGCCAACTAAGGTCCATCTAGTCAAGGCTATGGTTTTTCCTGTGGTCATGTATGGATGTGAGAGTTGGACTGTGAAGAAGGCTGAGCGCCGAAGAATTGATGCTTTTGAAGTGTGGTGTTGGAGAAGACTCTTGAGAGTCCTTTGGACTGCAAGGAGATCCAACCAGTCCATTCTGAAGGAGATCAGCCCTGGGATTTCTTTGGAATGATGCTAAAGCTGAAACTCCAGCACTTTGGCCACCTCATGCGAAGAGTTGACTCATTGGAAAAGACTCTGATGCTGGGAGGGATTGGGGGCAAGAGGAGAATGGGACGCCAGAGGATGAGATGGCTGGATGGCATCACTAACTCGATGGACATGAGTCTGAGTGAACTCTGGGAGTTGGTGATGGACAGGGAGGCCTGGTGTGCTGTGATTCATGGGGTCGCAAAGAGTTGGACACGACTGAGCGACTGATCTGATCTGATCTGATAGACACTGTAGGTCCAGGGTGTAGGCCACAGACACTGTAGGTCCAGCCAGTGTTTTGGAATGTGGATAGGTACAGGCAGTGGATGGCAATCATATTGGTTCTTTTCCTCTTCCCTAGAACCCACTGATGCTCTGTGATGAACCCACTGTCTATGGCACTACTTGCTTGTGAGGCTTTAGGCAAGTTACTTAACTACTCTGGGTTGGATTCCTTCCATAAAATGAAGTTGGAGAGTGTGGGATGAAAAGACTCTTAAGTGTCTTTTATAGTAGTGGCACTACAGTCTCTCATGGTGGCGGCATGTCTTTTCTTGGGGCAAGGGTCATACATAACCTTTCCTGTGGAAGAAGGAAGGTTTCTAGACTTATGCTTCGTTCACTGAAGTTTGGAGGCTGATTTCCCTCTATTCGGCCCCTTCAATGATGAGGTAAGTTTCCTCCTAAGGCCCCTGAGCTCTGAGCACCCCCTTGTACTTTTAGGGTCCTACTCCAAACTCTCCCTCCCTCCTTGGCCATTAAAAGGGATGTCACTCTAAGGGAATGTCTCCACTCAGGAAAAGGCATACACTGGGGCAGCTGAAAAGGGCCTGAGGCTGGTACACTCAGTGTAGAGAAAGAAAGGGGCTTTAAGCGGGTGACACCGGCAATGCAGCTGGTCAGTGACCACAGGTGGGCATGCCTGTCCTCCCCTTGCCTAGTGGATCCATGCTCGGGGCACAAGTTTCTTGGATTACACTTTTTGTCTGCAGTGGGATAGGGACACTGAACCTAGAATCAAGAGACCTGGCATTTATTCTGGGTCTTTACAAGGCCTTGAGCCTCAGCTTCTTCTTCTGCAAAATGGACATAAAACAGTCTCTTAAGTGTTGTGAGACTCAAATAAGACCAACAGTAAGAGCTAAACCACCACTACCGCTACCACCACAATAATACTGTGTCATTATTTCATGATGTTACTTTAAGGCAAGGCATTTCATGTCTCTCAGCCTCAACTGTCCCACTTGTAAAATGGGAATAAATTAATTTTTCTGCCTTCTTCTCCAAGGAACTCTGAGCAGAGTGGCATCTTAGAACTAGGTGTCAGGTGACCCATATGTCAGCTATACCTCTGGCATTAACATTCTGATGCTCCACAAAGGGTCCTGCACACTCTCTGTGCCCCTGTCTCCCCACTTATAAAATAAAGAGGCTGCATTCAAGTTCCTCAAATGCCCCCTATGGCCTTCCCTACTTGAGTGCAGACTAAATGCCACAGTGAACTGACACTGACTTACCAAGAGCTGAGCACTAGGATGTGCCATTGTCGTGATGGCTTCCTGCTAGAAACAACTGTCCACGTGTAAAGAGTTGCCCTGAGCCTACCTACCCTCTATGGGAGTGGGCTGGGCCCCAGAACCACCTGCCATCTGGCCTTGAAAGGGAGGCTGGCCAAAGAAAAGCCTTCTTACTGGCTGAAAGCTCTGAAATATGATCCCGGGAACAGCCAGAGCCGTTCACCTGCTCTGTGAGACACAGGCTGAGTACAGATGGACGTCTCTTTAGGATCCCCAGACCAGGCTTCGGGCAGCATATGCCACAAGAGGACTTCATGGGGCAGGATGCCACATCTCATAGCGAGAGGCGGGGGAAAGAGAGAGTGGGGTCTGATGGCCTGATCACAGCAGGGAAGCTGACACACAAACCGTGACATAACGCTCTCAAGCCGCACTTCACTGAGCCCAGAGCTCACCCAGGCTGATTCAGACTCCGTAAAGGCCTCGGGCAAATCCTTCCCCTTTTGTGGGTCTCAGTTTCCCCATTTGCAAAATGAAGAACTGAATGACATGAGCGGGCCCCAGAGATCTTTTGATCTCTTATCTCTCTCAGAAATATTTGAGAATGAAACCCTCATATAAGTATATTTATTTATAAATTATACCTGTACAGTTGTTCCAATAATTATAAATACTATAAAACATATCCTTTCATCCTCCACATGTAAAATGAGGAGACTGGATGATCTCTAAAATCCCTTTAGCTCTAAAATTCTGATGATGTACGTGTGTAGGTCTCTGAGTTTCCTTACCTGTACCATGCTCTTATATTTGCATACCCTCCACTATTCACTCAACAAACATTTAAAGATCCCCCAAACATGGGCCACTGTTCTAGATGCTGAGATAGAGTAAAGAATGAGACAGACGTGGCCTCTACCCTCAGTAATTCAAAGGGTTCTAAGAATTAAAGGAAACATTGCTATTTTTAAATACTGGAAATTCTATATGGTTCACATTATTAGGTATGAAAATGATTTGCTGGGGAGAAAGAGTTACAATTCATGCAATTAATTAACATTTGTTTGACCCCCTGCTATGCGTCAAGTGAAAGAGATAAACCAATGAACAAGTTGACACAGTCCCCATCCTCTTCAGTCTGTTAGAAGAGGTACACTTCAACCAATGATCCCATGCATGCATGCTAAGTCGCTTCAGTCGTGTCCGACTCTGTGCGACCCTATGGACAGCAGCTCACCAGGCTCCTCTGTCCATGGGATTCTCCAGGCAAGAATACTGGAGTGGGTTGCCATTTCCTTCACCAAATGCTCCCATAAATCAGTGTAAAATTACAAATTTGTTTAGACTCAAGAAAGGTACTACATTGATAAGAAAGTTAATGTTGGGTGTGACCTAGTCTAGAGAATTGTGGGAGGATTCCCTAAGGAGATGACATTTGAGCTGAGATCTGAAAGTAGAGTGAGTAGGTGTAAATTAGGCACCAGGGGAGAGACAGTGCTTTCTTGGCATCATGTGCAAAGGCCCTGTGGCAGGAAGGGCATGGGAAATTTGAGAAACTAAAGGGAATGGGATGCAGCTGGACCAGATGGAGTGAGAAACAGTATTTTATTTATTTGTTTTTAATTGGAGGATAATTGCTTTACAATATTGTGTTGGTTTCTGCCATACAACAGCAAGAATCAGCCATGGTATACATATGTTTCTTCCCTCTTGAACCTCCCTCCCACCTCCTATCACATCCCATCCCACCCCTCTGGATTGTCACAGAGCACTGGGTTTAGCTCCCTGTGTCATACAGCAAATTCCCACTGGCTATTTATTTTACATATGCTAATGTATACGTTTCCATGCTATACTCTCAATTCGTCTGCCCTCTCCTTTCTCTGCTGTGTCCACAAGTCTGTGCTCTATGGCTGTGTCTCCACTGCTGCCCTGCAAATAGGTTCATCAGTAACATCTTTCTAGATTCCATATATATGTGTCAATGTATGATATTTGTTTTCTCTTTCTGACTTACTTCACTCTGTATAATAGTCTCTAGGTTCATCCACCTCATTAGAACAGACTCAAATGCATTCTTTTTTAGGACTAAGTAACACACCACTCGGAGAAGGCAATGGCACTCCACTCCAGTACTCTTGCCTGGAAAATCCCATGGACAGAGGAGCCTGGTAGGCTGCAGTCCATGGGGTCGCTGAGGGTTGGACACGACGGAGCGACTTCACTTTCATTTTTCACTTTCATGCATTGGAGAAGGAAATGGCAACCCACTCCAGTGTTCTTACCTGGAGAATCCCAGGGACAGGGGACCCTGGTGGGCTGCCATCTATGGGGTCGCACAGAGTCGGACACGACTGAAGTGATTTATCAGCAGCAGCAACATACCACTATATCTATATATATCTCACAGCTCATTTATTCATTCATCTGTCGATGGACATCTAGGTTGTTTCCATGTCCTCAGTTCAGTTCAGTTCAGGTGCTCAGTCTTGTCCAACTCTTTGTGACCCCACGAATTGCAGCACACCAGGCCTTCCTGTCCATCGTCAACTTCCGGCAGCTAAGTTGCTTCAGTCGTGTCCGACTCTGTGCAACCCCATAGATGGCAGCCCACCAGGCTCCTCTGTCCCTGGGATTCTCCAGGCAAAAATACTGGAATGGGTTGTCATTTCCTTCTCCAATGCATGAAAGTGAAAAGTGAAAGTGAAGTCGCTCAGTCATGCCCGACTCTTAGCCACCCCATGGACTGCAGCCTACCAGGCTCCTCCATTGATGGGATTTTCCAGGCAAGAGTACTGGAGTGGGGTGCCATTGCCTTTACCAACTCCCGGAGTTCACTTAAACTCACGTCCATCAAGTCAGTGATGCCATCCAGCCATCTCATCCTCTGTTATCCCCTTCTCCTCCTGCCTCCAATCCCTCACAGCATCAGAGTCTTTTCCAATGAGTCAACTCTTCACATGAGGTGGCCAAAGGACTGGAGTTTCAGCTTTAGCATCATTCCTTCCAAAGAACACCCAGGACTGATCTCCTTTAGAATGGACTGGTTGGATCTCCTTGCAGTCCAAGGGACTCTCAAGAGTCTTCTCCAACACCACACTTCAAAAGCATCAATTCTTTGGTGCTCAGCTTTCTTCACAATCCAACTCTCACATCCATATATGACCACTGGAAAAACCATAGCCTTGACTAGATAGACCTTTGTTGGCAAAGTAATGTCTCTGCTTTTGAATATGCAATCTAGGTTGGTCATAACTTTCCTTCCAAGGAGTAAGCATCTTTTAATTTCATGGCTGCAATCACCATCTGTAGTGATTTTGGAGCCCCCAAAAATAAAGTCTGCCACTGTTTCCACTGTTTCCCCATCTATTTTCCATGAAGTGATGGGACCACATGCCATGATCTTCGTTTTCTGAATGTTGAGCTTTAAGCCAACTTTTCCACTCTCCTCTTTCACTTTCATCAAGAGGCTTTTTGTTCCTCTTCACTTTCTGCCATAAGGGTGGTGTCATCTGCATATCTGAGGTTATTGATATTTTTCCCAGCAATCTTGATTCCAGCTTGTGCTTCTTCCAGCTCAGTGTTTCTCATGATGTACTCTGCATATAAGTTAAATCAGCAGGGTGACAGCCTTCCATATCCTAGCTATTGTTAATAATGCAGAAGGAGCATTTTAGAAATGATCTTGGGGGAGGTGGGCAGGAGTGGTACCATGGCTTGTAGTTACCAAGGGCCTAAAGTTCTACCAACCAAGGGACAGTAATGGAGGGCTTTAGATGAGGGTAGGGAGTTTGACTTAAATTTCACAGAGGTTCCTCTAGTTTGATATGAAGATGGGTACGGAGGGTAAGGATAGAGGCAGACAGAGTTACGGGCAGTAGTGTGAGGTGGGAGAACCACAATGGCAATTACCTAAGCTGACTGGACATAAAGTAAGATGATTAAAACAAAACAAAAACACCTCTGACCTTATCTGAACTACAGTGACAGGATGTGCTGCAGGCAGAGAAGAACATAGCTGTCATCGGGCAGACCTGAGTGAAGATCTTGGTTTCATACTTATAAATTATGTGACCTTGGACAAGACACACTTCACCTCTCTGGTCTCAGTTTTCCTCTTCTCCAAAGTGTGTGTGTGTGTGTGTGTGTGTGTGTGTGTGTGTGTATGTGTGTGTGTGCTCAGTCACGTCCAACTCTTTGCAACCCCATGGACTGTAGCTCGCCAGGCTGCTCTGTCCATGGAATTTTCCAGGCAAGAATACTAGAGTGAGTTACAGTTTCCTGCTCTAGGGGATCTTCCTGAGCCAGGTATCGAATTGAAGTCTCTTGTGCCTCCTGCATTGGCAGGCAGACTCTTTACCACTTAGTCACCAGGGCACTTAAGTATAAATGTACCGGTTACAAGCTCTGGGCTTTTATCCCAATGATGACTCTTACCATCCACATACCAATGAGCAAGTCACGTCTACTCTCTGAGCCTCAGTTTCCTCATCTGTAAAAATGGGTTTTAAAAATACCTCTCTCTTTAAGTTACTGTGAGGATGGAATCAGATGACAGATGAAATGTGCTTAGCACAGGGCTAGGCACATAATAACATAAGGAGCTTGGCACACATATTCCCACCATGAGAGAATGCACACACATATCATGAATACACACATGTCAGGCCCAGATGGCACCTCTCTTCCCGTAGGAGTGGTAACTGTTTTGTAAAATTCCAGCTCACTTGCCTAAGCTTAACTTTTAATGGAGCTAGAGTACAGTGATCCGTTGGTGTTTCTGCTCAGTGAACCTGTCAACAGGATGTAAGCCCAGGGAATCCGGCAACTAGGGGATTCTCCTGATGAGAGACATTTGCGTCCAGAGGATCTTAATATTTGTTTTAAACAGACAAATGTAGACGTGAATTACTTAATGACTGTTTTAGGGTTCGGCATTGTTCCTGTATTTGGTTTGGCTTTGTCTCTATGACATCTTAATTCTGTGTTTTATTTCACGGAGCTCTACATACAGGCTGGTGGCATATGGGAGCTCCCTCAGCAAAATCTCCAATGGAGATGGAGGACGGGAAAGAGACCGAGAGAGAGAGAGAGAGAGAGAGAGCATAGCCTGTAGCTTCAAGGGTGTGCAGTGAAGGGAGACTGGGGGGCTGCAAGGTGAGAGAAATAGTCTAGATTTGCATGCATGGATATGAGAGATACACCAAACCCTCACCACCATGGGAACAAGATTTGCCACTTCTATTTGGAAGTCTAAACAGTGTCTTTTTCAATTTCCTAATCTGATTGATCACAATCAGAGAGATTGTAAATTTCATGCTTGTCTATAATGCATGGAGGGGCCCAGCTAAGCTGACTCTGCTGTTCAAAGTCATCCCTGGCTGCATTAGAGTTGGGAGAGAGGAGCCAAGAAAAACAGATCAGACCTGGGTCCCTGACTGCCCCTGGGACTCCCCTTCCATCCTCCTAGCCTAGGTGTTGAGAACCTGTTAAGTCCTTAAAGGTCTTACAAGGCTTGATCTGTTTCCTGCCTATGTCTAGGGAGTCATCTCCTGTCAGTCTCCTCCACACTTACTCTGCTCTGCCCACATCAACTTCCTTGTTATTCCTCAAATATATCAAACTGCTCCACCTCAGGGCCTTTGTATGTTCTGTTCCCACAAACCCTTTCCCCCAGTAATCCTCATGGCTGACTCTTTCCTTTCTCCAGGCACCTGGCCCACTCCCATCCGATAGTGCCATCCCCTCCGTCACCCTTTAGCCCTTTGTTCTGCTTTATTCTTCTTTTAAGCACTTACTACCACTTGACCTTATATTATTTCTTTCTTTCTTTATTATTTTTTTCCCCCATGAGAGTAGGGGGCTTCATGCTCTTCACTGCGGTACTGAGAAGGAGCTCAAGAAATCTGCTGAATGAATGAATGAGAGTATGGCTTTGGCTTTTAGTCACATGCAGCTTCTTCCACTTTGTGCATTCATTCCCCATTGGTTTATTTTCTCTTTGACATGTAGGGGCTCACTCTGATCACCCCACCGTCGGTGGCTGCTTGAGGAATGCAGACTGGATTTCATTTTAGCCAGAGCTGGACCATGAAGGACAAGAAACCTAATGGCCCAAGCCCGAGACTGTATCCTTGAGCCGCTGACAGGGGAGTTGGGAGATTTTAAGGGCAGTTCCTTCCTACAGGCCCCCTTCATTAGCACTGACTAAGATCCCCACAAACAATGCCCCCCTCCCCCCACCTGAGAGTTTAGCCCCATAAAAAGGTTCTGGAAAAAGAAAAGCTCTTTCCTGATACTCTACAAGGGATAAAGGCCTTATTCATTCTGATCATTCCTTGCATTTGTAGGTAATACAGATGAAATAAAAGAATCATTCCCATTTCACAGCTGAGATAGCTAACAATTACAGTATGATGATAAGCAAGGATTCCAAGCTTCACTGAGGATCTCTTTCTCTGACTTTCCACATCCCCCTTTCTTTATTCCTATCTACATTACAGTGCTAAGACTGCCTCACACACACACACTCATGCTTATGTCTCCCATTGCTGCTAAATTCCAAGGCCCTCAAATGAAAAGACTGCATTTCATTCATTTTTTCCTCCCCAATGGGCCTGGCACGTAGTAATAATAAGAACAATCATTTATTATTAATAGTAAGAGCTAACATTGATGGAGCCCTCACAGCGTGCCAAACAGGAGCTTTCCATAAATTAGTTCATTCAGTCCTCCCAACAGCTCTTGAAGGTGGCTGCTATTATTAGCCCCATTGTATGGATGAGGAAACTGAGATTGAGAAGGTCAGGGTGCTTGCCAAAAGCCACTGGAGCCAGTGAGTGTCTGCAAACAGTAAAAGGAAACAATTCTTTTAATTAGTTTGCCTTGGGGGCCTGTTGAATTTTTAAAGCAGCTCTGTACAAATCTCCACTGGCTCTTTTAGGCAACTGTAGTGAGAATGATCTCACCACAACCCCGTGAGATGAGTATTTTATCTACGAGGAAACTGAGGCATGGAGAGGTAGAGTGACTAGCAGATTCCAAAGCTAGGAAGTAACCTTGCAGGATATCAGACTGGGTACATCTGACTTCAGAGCCCAGGCTCTTTATTGCCCTACCTCTTCCACCCCAGAAATAGTCTCTCACACATCAGAGAAAGTCTTAGTAATAAGTAAGTATTGAACTCTGGTTTTGTTAAGCCCCTGTGAACTCTTCCACCTCACAGGAAGGTAAATTGAGCCACTCTGAAAGAAAGGATAATTTAAAAAGTATGTAGCGCCCCTGCAGGATGACCAAGGTGCCCATGGAGCAGAAGGCACCTAACCCAGACTTTCATTCTCATTTATAGGATGGAAGAGATGTCCCCACCTCTATGGTGGCCGGGAGTTAACAGGGACTCATATAGGTTTGGAAAGTACTTCCAGGTGGGATTAAGTTCAACCTCCTGTCCATGGACCAGCCTACAGGGCCACTCACCCAACCACACAGATCTCTATATTTAGAGAGCTTCATTCTGACACTGTGCTGTGCTGTGCTGTGCTTAGTCGCTCAGTCATGTCTGACTCTTTGCAACCCCATGGACGGTAGACCGCCAGGCTCCTCTGTCCATGGGGATTCTCCAGGCAAGAATACTGGAGGGGGTTGCTAGAGTCAAATCTATTTGCAGTGTGTGTGTGTGTGTGTGTGTGTGTGTGTGCCTGTTTGTCTGTCTGTCTCCCAGTCTCCCAGGTTGCACTGATCAGCGTCCTCAACCTGTCAGGATGGGTTTGGGTTGAGAGAGGGCCAATCTGATGCTGAGTTTGGGTCATGTGTACTCATTCAATTAATGCACGTAAGTTTCATTGAACATTTACCGCAGCCTGGGTCTCTAAGACAGCACGGTGGCCAAGTGAATATGGCAGTGTCAGAAATGATCCCCTCACTGACCCTGTACACCATTCACCAAATTTCACCTTTCAGAAGGAGAAAGGCTTGACCCAAACAGTAACACTCCCTTTGCAGAGAAAACGTTCATTCATCACCGGACAAGCATTTTCCCTGACCTTTGTCTATTGGCTTTTAACTATAGGAAATGGCCTCCCATCAGCCCCTTACTCTGCTCCCAAAGACAGAGTCAGCACAAATGTGCTAACTGATCTCTTGGCATGAAGGGGAGTCTTGAATTAAATGATTCAAAGGCATTTTCCCTGCCTAACAATTTGGCTATCTTTCCCTTTATGCAGTAAAATCTCTGATAGTTTGGAATTTATGATCCTTTAGACAGGAATTGGACTGAAGTCTGCTTCTGGACTATTCTGTATGGAAAGGATTTTTGAAGAAAATTAATAGCTTGCCAAAAAAATAGGAAAGGGAATGCTTACTTTATTTAAGGGGGGCGGGGTCACCTCTCTAGCCCTTTATAAACACTCCTGTATCTACAAACAATTTATATGCTAATTACAGACAACAGTTACATATTTATTGTCTTCAACTACTCTTCATTGATATGATTATTATTACAGTTTGAATTGGCCTGCAACACTAGATTACCCACTCTGAGCCTAAACTTCTTGGATACAAACTTTCCTGGGCTAAGGAATTTAAAAAGAGAATTAATTAGTGCCAGGAAAATTACTATACTTCTTTGGTAGGGTCAAAAGAGGCAGTCTCACACATCCCAAGTACCTTGTTGATTCATGCTGGCTCTCTTCCACCTGGTAGGTGGTGAGGTTTGCCTGGGATAGCCCCCGTTAGAGACTCCATCCTGGAATAACCACTCACAGATGACCCTTTTTACCTTTGATATGAACTATAAATTATATAGTCACTCTAGATTTGATGGACTAGGGGATTAAAACTATGGTTTTCAAGGACTTAGCACCTTGGCTAGACTGCCAGTGCTTGGTCATTGCTATACAATCTGAAAGGATAATCCATAAGGGTACTGTACCAATCAATTCTGAATTCAGACAGTTCTTTACCAGCCCTCCAACCACCCTCAATTGAAAGTGCTGGATCAGAAAGCAGCTAAACTTCCCCTGAGTGCTAAGTCACTTCAGTCGTATCTGACTTTTTGCAACACTATGGACTGTAGCCCACCAGGCTTCTCTGTCCATGGGATTCTCCAGGCAAGAGCACTGGAGTGGGTTGACCCAGAGATCGCACCCGCAGCTCTTACATCTCCTGCCTTGGCAGGCTGATTCTTTACCTCTAGCGCCACCTGGGAAGCCCAACCTTCCCCCAGGGAAGGAAATAGG